>NW_024040040.1:13361402-13730844 GCF_014851395.1 Micropterus salmoides
TTAATCATAGTAGTTGATAATGCTTTTGTTCCTGGAAATAAAATTTAAAATGGGCTTTACCTGTGGCATATACAGTATAAATATTTTCCATCCATTTGGCTGCTGGAATAAACACTTTATTTAACAATGGAGCTAGCTAGATGCAAGACATCTCACAGGCATTTAAAACAGTGTGTGAAAGACCATTTGTCTATAAAGTCTGTCATTACATTTGTATGTATGTGTTTGTACACTTGCAGCTGTGCATATGATATGTTGGATTAAGCTGTAACTCAAGAAAGCACCTGTAAGCCCTCAGGTTCTTGTTTTGCTCTCACTCTGACTGACAGCGTCCAACTAAGCCATCAGATAAAGAGTAATGTGATAACATGTCAGGCTGTAGTAGATTCCTGGAATGCATTTCCCCCTGACAGAGAGGAAAAGGGTGTAGGTATAATTACACTAAAAATTACTCTGTATCTCACTTTAATAATACAGTAATTGCAGCTGACAGTTCAGCACAGACACGTCTTTTGTGAGGGGATTTTCATTGTTCTTCAGCACTAAATTTGTTTCAGTGTCTTTTTTTATCCACCCCTTTATTTTATAAAATCTTAATTTGACCCTCTGATTGAAACAGAAAATAAAATTAGTTTATTGGCGCCAGTGGAAGTGCAGAGAACAATATGAATCAGTTTTTTGTTATTTCACTCCATCCATCATGCATGACATCATCATTTTATTTTCAACATGATAAACACTGGCTTAAGGGAGCACTTTGGTGATCATTTGTTTCATATGTGTTAAGTGTCAAATGAGAGCACAGCACATGTTAAGAACAGGGTTTACTTACACATTATGTGTAAGTAAAGTTCATTTAGTATAGCACCTATCATAGGTCACAAAGTGTGTAGAGTAAACATATTAGAAATAAGACTATAAAAACAATAAATCATAAGCAACAAAACCATAAAAGCAGTTAAAGAAAAATATGACAGTAAAACATAAGTAACAACAGACCTTAAAAACATACACTAGTAAAAACACTAGACAGCATGAGGCAAGGCAAAGGCACACATGTTTGCTATTGTCTTTCCGAAGCATTGAAAGTAAATCTGACTTCTATTTCATCTGAAAACAGTAAGTGGCAAAATCAAGTTAAACAGGAAGAATCTCTCATAATGTCAGGCCTCAAGTTTTAGTTTGGCTGTTGCTCATTGTGGTGTTGCAAGGCTCGACATTTCTTTGTTTGGTACGGACTTGATTTTAAGCAGGCTGTACCACGCAGACTTGAGTATTGAACGCTGTTTTTGAAGCAAACAATTTAACTACATACTAATTGCCAATTTTTGCATCTTTTTTGCCTTTTTATTGACCAACCCAGTTTTTATGCATATTTTCCCTTCCCTCTGCCTCTGTGACCACAGCGCTGTGCCAAATAGGTTTCTGCATCACTGTCTGTCCATCCTCATTCCAGCTCTGTGACCCTAAACAACCAGAGAGAAACAAGAGCAAGAGGCTGATGCAGCAGAATGTTGGTTCTCCTATTTTGAGGGCTACAGTGGAACTAAAAGCCACAATCCTTGACCATTAATGATTTTTTATTTCAAGGATGTGTAAAAATGGGTAATTTGTTCATTTTCAATGTGTCACCCTACAGTAAGTATGAATGTATTGTACCCAAATATGCATTACCCTTGGTGCAAATAACATGATTTCATTGCCTGAAATAAAACAAAACTCATGTTACTACTAGCAACACACAATGGGTGCTCAAAATAACAGCTGTTAAATAATACAACCACAACATTTCAGCATCAAGCATTATCTGTTGCATAGCTAACAGGTTATTACGGCTGCAACCATTCTGCAAGATACTGTCATCATGTCGAAAAATGTGAGCTCTTTGGGCAATTTTAGCAAATACCTTCCTCAAGGACATGTCATGTCTGTGTTGCACAAAAGTCTGACCTCTGGTTCAGTGACTGGCGAAGTCCCAAATAATTTAATGTTGAGACAGCATAGTCAGACTATGCAAGATACCAACTGTGAGTAGAGATTACATGATGTCCTGAGACAAAGATATGAAGAGCAGACAGAAGAAGAAAAAGGCAGTCTGTTGTGGTTCCAGTTCCAAAGCATGTAAGAAGCAGCGCATCTTCGAGCAGTCTATCCTCCAGCAGCCTGATTTCTAACATTGTTGGTCATTTTGACAGTTAATTGGTCGGTCTACCGCATTTGTAAATATCTCAACAACTATTGGGTGGATTGCCGTTCGATTTCATACAGACATTCATGGTCCCCAGAGGAGGAAATCCAGTGGCTTGATGCTACATTGTCATTAGTGGGTTTCTCAAGTATTGGATGATGTACCAAATTTGGATGAATTGAAGCAATTCCATACAATAATGTGCCTTAGGACAGCATCTCTCAGTGTGGCTGTAGACTCTCTCTCTTTATCTTATGTGTTCCTTTTTGTCATTGAACATCTTTTATTTGCACTATTTAATGTCACATAAACAATTGTCATGACCTTAACTGACATAATTTGTCATTAGTACATACATGTAGATTTAAAATGATTTTCTTTATTTTAAACATACTAGATTGCCTCTACTGCTAAATGTTTTTGGTATGTGTTTATAGTGACATTGTATAACTGACATAATTGATATTTTACTCTACTTTATTGTGTTGTAATGCTTTGTGCATATATAGCACCTTTTGAGAGAACCTGACAAAGCTGGATGCAAGAATATATTCTTATCATGCAGAAATAAAGAAAATCATATAGAGGTTTGGTGTGGGGATCAGATTTAAACTCCTACAACTGTCATTTGTCTCGCGCCTTAATAGCACCTGTGGAAGAAATCTTCAAAATAAATACAAATAGAGCTACAAAAGTACAAATAAGCTACATAACCAGAAATAGATGCAGAGGGAAAAACGGAGACAGAGCGTGGTGGAAAGCTGGTTATTAGAGTATGTTGGTCTTGTTTTGATGAGGCCCTCCACTCTTAATGACAGACTACTTTGGCTTCTATCAGTTTGCATTTCTCTCTCTCTTTGGCTTTCCCAGAAAACCACTGAGGTGAAACAGATACAGGCCTAATTGGGGTTTTACAATCATGTCCATGGTATGCATGCACAGACACAGAGCTCTACTTCATCCGGAGATGCCAAAGGTTTAGGAACAGTGTCTGACAAAACACTTGTTTAATAAACCGTTTGAGTACTGCTCATCCCGCCAATAGAACCACTAATCCAGGATCAGGAATGCTTTTTCCCCTCCTAAATAATAATATCAGTGGTAAGTTACATTACTGGAAACACTTGGAAGTATTCCATTTCTACATGGATTCAAATATTTATGTGCCTTCTGTTGTTGCACTTCAGACTCTAGACACACAGACATGCTGCAAACCCATGTTTACGTGAGACTGCCTGTATGTGTTGAGATTATAGGGGGATCATCAACATGCCACAATAGTCTGGGATGACAGAGGACCAACCACGCAGTCTAATGTGGACATCCTAATAAAGAGAGACTGGGGAATGTTGTGTGGAGGTCCCACTGGCCCTCACTTTGTGTCTGTTCTGGACTTATTTTTCTCTTTTAACACACTAAACCGGTATGCGGTATTACATACATTATTAAAATATAACCTTGTGTGCAGTTAAGGCTGGTTTATCTCAAATGAGGCACCCTTTCACTTTAATTCTATCCTTTTTCCTCATCCTCCTAAAACTGCACACTTCCAGTTCACAAGCGTGTGTATGTTTTCTAGAGGTCAGCATTGTGGGTCACGGGGTTGGTGCTCATGTATTGGAGTGATGTCCGGTGGAACGGTAATTAAAAAAAGACACTGACTGTTGACCTATTCATTGTTTGAGTGATGATTATTGCATATTATTGCACTTGTAACGCATGTCTCCAAGCTCTAGCTCACACGATAATGAAGATTTATCAGTGACACACCTAAATCCTTCCAAATGCACAACCAAAATATGATGGTAACATGAGAGAATGTAACTTTCTAACCGTCTAGTATCCCTTTTGTTAAGCTTGAATAGAAATGTAATACTATATTTTATAGATCTCCCGTGTAAAACATCCTTATCCACAGGTTTTATAGGTCAAATAGGACAGTTTTATACAGGTATATCAGTTATTAAATGTAATTTAAAAAAAGATATTTGCCCTGTTTTCACAAGCTGCATGATGACATATCCTCTTGCTATGTGCTCAAGAAGTGTGTTTGTCTCTTTGTATACACATGCATGTATAAATGCCATTATTAATGCTAGGAGCGTATACCTCTCATGATGCTTTTACATTTGTCAAGAGTGGGTCTAAGAAATATTTCTGAAAGTGAGCCACTCTCGTTTATCTACATACTGTACTTATCTGCAATCCCAACCACTTTGACAAATGACCAGTGTGCACTAAGAGACTAGAAAAAGTCCCAGGGACAGCAGTAAAAGAAACCTTTCTGAAGTCACCAACAAGTGAGAGAGAATACATCAACTGGGAGAGCAAATGAGTGAACGAGAAAAACTGAATTTAACATTATTTGCTACTTACTAAAGCAGAAATAAATCACCATTAAACTGCCCCTAGACATCAAATGTCAGATTATCAAGAGTCATAACGAGGAATGTGACACAGTTACATAAGCTGCACATGGAGTTCATGGCCTCCTCTCACTGGTTCTGTTTACATATGTGTTTTAATGCCCATGCAGTGCACACAATCATTTCCCCATATCTGTAAATCTTGCGCGCGTTTAATTACTTCAACTAAGGAAGGGGGAAAAAATGCTTAAAGCCTTTGAATACCTTGGAAGGGAATTCACCAAAGCCGAAGGGAAGGGAGAATTTCACATTTCATGTCTCACAGTGTCACTTTATCAGTGTTTACGGTACATCATGTGAGATTTGAATGGAAGCACTCTCAGCAGTCTCAAGCTTTTGCAGCGTTCCTCTGTTATAAAAAGCATCACTGAACAAGCTCTAATAGAGCGATCATGGCATGAGCTGTTCCAAGCATCAGTCCTCCACAATGACTGCCTCAAGGCTCTGTGAGCTCCTCCTCCTTCATCCAATACACCTGTGATGTCCTCTGTATCCCCACTCTTTAGCTAGCCTTCCTTCGGGACAGAACAGCAGTTGAAGTGTCAGGGTAAGTGAGTGACATCTATTTTTATGTTTTGTGTGACCATCTATTTATGTTTGTTTTATTAGTGGTCAGAGTCTGGCTTGGAACCATAACCAAATAAAGAAATATCTCTCAGGTGGAGGTGGATGATCAGTCAGTGCAGGTGGAGCAATAAAAACACACAAGTCAGGTGGGAGGAGCATCATTTTTATTGATTCTCCTACACTGACTGATTTCTATCATCCGACACCTGAGGAGACAGGTGAGAACAGAGAGAACTGGGTCAAGATATTTATATGTGTCTGAAAGTGTGTGTGCGTGTAAATGTATTTGTATTAAGTATACAATTAAAATTGTGTGTAAGTGGGTATGTAGTGAATTTAAAAACAAGGAAATACCACAAGCCATGTTGTAGATATATTTTACTAAACAGAATATACGTAAGTTGATGGTTATACAATAGGAATGATTAACAGTCCAGATGCAAGATGTGATGTTCCTTGTGATGAATTAAACAATTGAGTTTGGTATTTTGGATACTTGGTTGTGCCGTAGTTACCACTTTGTGCAGGGGATGCTGGAATATCCTGTGTACTGTGGAAACACACGTTAAGTAACCACCTGTTGTGACACCTGTGTCTTATTAAGGATTACACCCCGCCAATCAAAACACAGAGAACTGACTAAAGCTAAAGCGAGCTTGTAACAGTCATTTAAAACCAGTTTATTGTAATCCTGAGGTGTGGCATGTGAAATTCTATTCTCAACACAGAGACAAAGTTATGTTAATAATCTTTTGTAAAAAATCTTTTGACCTAGACAGGCGTTGTCCTCCTGCATATCCAGCTTCTGTGTCTAAGTGCTGTCTGCTGTTGTTGTGGCCGTATTACTTCCTTGTTCTCTGTGGCTACAAACCCAACACCAGCATGACACAGCAAAATGTCAGATTATCAACAGCAGGAATGTGATACTGTTACATGTAAATTTAAAACAATGACAATACCGGTAGCCTACTGAAGGTTACTGTGAAGGGTACTTGGCAACATACTTCAAAGGAGCCATAGGCACAGGGCTTTCGTTAGGTGTTATTTATTAGATGTTAACATTGGCTCTGTTTTCCAAGTTTAAACGCTTAACCACGTGCTGTAGGCACTGGGTTAATAAATACAAATATTAAACTAGAGTGTATTCAGAGAATGCATACCTTAACCAAACACGCTGATAAACACTCATGGACCACATGAGTTCAAAGATCATGAAATGCCCTTCGTTTGAAGAATATTGTACCTGCGGAGCCCTTCCAGTTACTTCACCAAGTGTTCCACTTATTGGCGTAGCAATCACTGAACACTGCAAGCAATATGGTTGCTTCACTATATTCACAGTCTATAAAGTATGTAATTTATTCACCTAAATACCTACTTCATCTCTTTGTCCTTCTGTAGTATGAAGTCATTTGTGTTACAGCATGTGTGCTTTATTTGGGGTCCCTATTAGCTGTATGGACTTTGTAACGGCTGCCAAAGTTGACCACGGATGTTTCCAACCCTTTCGTGTGATCTGACCGCAGTGCTGAGGCAGCTACTTGGATTTGGCAAATGTAATTTTCTGTCATCACAAAGTGTCAGGACCTTGGCCTGTGTTGAGAATTCTGCCCCTTTTGATGGGTTGTTGGCAGGAGAATTGAACAGAATAACTGAAAACATATGGTCCCAGTTTTCCCCAACAGCACTGAACAGTCGCCAAGATCCTTGTACTTCCACTGTATGTCAATGGGACGAGGAAGAACCTGATGCTACGGTGTGTTTATGAAGCATAGCTGTGTACAAATTAGCCAATATAGCTGCAGGAGGCTGGTTATAGAGTTATGTGCCTGTGATTGAGTATTCTGTGTCGTCCTCCCATGGTCGAAATGGTATGTGGTCACTTCATTGTGTGTGATGCTATCTACTGTAGCTTTCATCATCATGCTTGACCTGCACTCATTTCCATTTTCCATTTATTCATTTAGCTGATGCTTTTATCCAAAAAAAAATCAGATGGATTATCTGCATAATGATCATATTTTTGAAAATGTTTTGGCAGTATTTTGGCAGACACGGAGGACCATATCACTGAAAAATGTGCCAGCAATCAACTGTATCTTAGTCATTTTAGTAACACTTCACATATTTACATTACAGGGTAATTCCATTGTTTGAATCAGGTACCAATAAAATACTTACCAGTTCCTACTGCTACTTAAATGGAGGTATAGTGGAAGAAAACACAACAAGTAGAGAAAAGCATTGGGCAAAATGGTCCTAACAACACTAATATTCTGTGGAACCTATGAATTATGGTTTAACATATTTCACAGTTCCGGATATACATAAACTGCAGGTATATAATGAGGTAACAAAAGGGGCTTTTGGATAAACCCTCAAAACTTGCAGTGGTTACTGAAGAATATATAAAATATATATGGGTTAGGTTCCCAGAACGATGACAGGCCCTCTCACCAATACACCAATGTCATTTTGTGGAGGAAGCTCCAAGTAAAGGGATTCAATTCGTGGAGTCACGATGGACGGTTTAAATGCTAGCCCACTGCATCGGTGATATAGCCTACCAGTTTATGGTCTTTGGAATGACTACAGTGTAGTGGCTGTTCCTTATAGTAATGGATAAAGTACAATAAAAAAACTACTGCTTTAGCCCTTTGCTCATGGCAGGTTTTAGGTACGGTTGCCGCAACAGAAAATCAAAAACTTTTCTTCTAAAAGCTTAATTTTGATTCCCTTGTTCCCCAGTGACTTGTTTTCTTTTACTGTATCTACATTTAAGTGCCAATAGAAACTGGTATTCTATTGGCACCTGGTTCATACTGTACAACAAAATTACATAGTATGTTTCAGGCTGTATTTTTCCAGATATTCTGTATTAATTGGACTGTTAAAATATATTTTTCAGAAAATTTTATCTCCGTACACAATGGTCTAAAGGTTGTTTTAAAGCCTTCCCCACAATGCTAGAAACAGAATACTGGTGGAGAAAAGAAAAAGCCCTTTGTTTTAGGCCAAAAACATGAATTAAAATAGTCAAATTTAGGAAATTTTGTACTAATAATGTCAGAATCGGGTTTAAACAACTCCACAGTTTGTATGAAGTTGAATGTAAAACTCCTCAGGTTTTTAAAACACCCACATTCCCTCATACAGAGGACATTACCTTGGTTTCTTCAATAGTAGCTCCACCCGTGATTTTTATCAACCATCACTTCAGCTGTTGCTCAGTTTCTTTCTGGAAGTGCATCAAAATTGTTTTACCATACTAGCACAACATGATATGACATGTTATTTCCAAATGTTGATCACTTTTCATGCAACGCGCATTCCTTTCCTCAGCCATGTTTTTCTACAACCTGGTAGGTCAATCCAGGGGCCCCAAATCCCCAGTGGAGCAATGTGGCCCTCAGAGCCCCTTGACCAGGGTGCTTAACCTCAATTAAGTCTCTCGGCATCCAACCGTATGTAACGGCTGTCTATGGAATGCAAAACCTTGCCAGTGAAAGCTGCCAAGTCAGCAAATAACACAGTAATAAAATAATCAAATCAAGTTATAATGGAAGCGATGGCCTGTAATGATATAATTACCTTGAAGGTACCCCACAACATTGTCATGTGCACAGCAGTGGAGATATGTGGGGTAGTAGTTGCTGAAAATTAATCAAATTATTATTTTTGTGGGCTTACAATAGCAGTTAGTTAGTCAAGTTTTCTTCATGTCTTTGGTTCTCCACGGGGATAAAAACAGGAGTCAGTGGTGGCTGAAGGGGGCTTATTATTTGATGTTTTGAGATAATCCAACACTGCATTCCTCTCTGGGGCAACTTCAGCCCAGAGTGTGAAGGTCTGGGAACCTCAATCACATTAGATGGTTTAATCGCTGTAATGCAGACTTGCTGGCTGGAGGCTTGACTTCCACGCTCAGTTTTATCCTCCATGAGTGTATACGGCATTGCTTGATACAGGTTCAACTGTATCAAATATTATACAGGTGTCCTGTTTAATATATTTTAAAATATAATATATCATTGTTACAGCAGTGTAAAATATAGCTTCCTCACTGTCACACTGGCAAACCAAGATGCTAAACAATATTAACATTGTTAACATACACAAAATAACCACTGTTCAGGTTGCTTAAGGGTTGGATACATGCAAAGTTAACTAAGTCCAAAATCCCCATTTAGAAAAATCCCATGATTTGACCATTTAGCCCCTGGCTTCAGGCTCAGTGAGCAACAGGAATCCAGGTTTGTTTAGCTTGCCTAGATTTGCCTGAGAGCCAGATTCATCATAGGCTGGATGGGCGAGGGAGAGGCAGGGTTGTACTCACTTTTCTGTAAAATGATCCAGACGAACAGCGACTTAATTAATCCATCTCATTAAGGCGCAACATCGAAGGCTTAGTGAGAATCCACAGCCACATAAACAGAGGTAAGTTCATTTTAAGGACATGCCTAGTAATGAGTTTCTTCTGAATGACATTTTCAAAATATTGTGGTATATCGTTCTTTTTGCACGGTTCTATTTATTTTCTACCACTTAACCAAGTAATTTGTGTAACTATGTGTGATCATAATAACTTTGTGCATTGTTGTCTAGAAACAAGGGGAGGCTCGTTTCAAACTATATGACTGGCCACCCCAGGATGCAAGGTCTTCAAATTCAACTAGTACCAATTCAAGCAGACAAAAATGTATTTTCAGAAAGCTGTCCTCCTAAGAATAGAAACTTTTCTGGTATGTGCACTCAGTACAAGTTTGTTTGCAGGTTTTCCTAAACAACATTTGAATCAACTTTTTGTCTGGAGAAAAGTTGACACACATGTTGTGCTTACAGGCAGTTTATTTCTTATAAGTATCGATTACTTAATTAATCCCTTTAGGGAAATTCAGTTTTGTTATGACATTAATGAAACTATCAAAATCAGGACCCATGAGGGGGAGTTAAAGTGCAGACACAGGTCAATGTCACATTGTTTGTGCATTTTGTTTAATTTCAGAAGTTGGTTCAAGCACAATATTATTCTCTGTCCTGCAGGAAAGAATAGGTTAGCATTGGGAAATATGCTTATTTGCTTTCTTGCCAAGAGTTAGATGAGGATTTGTGAAGATTGACACCTGTCAGTCCTAACTATGCAGCTGTAGCTAGCAGACTGTTAACTTACCACACAGACTAAAAGCAGGGAAAAACCATAGACTGGATAAAACAAGTGTATGTAGACACTCTGAAGTCACCCATTGGTTTGTAGCCTTAAATTTGACATTTTGGCTGTCATCATCTTGGTTTTTAGTTCTTAAAAAAAACAAAACCTGACACTACCCAAAAACAAGTTCACGGTTAGCGAAATGTACACAGTGCAGTGGGTAGGATTCGCCTCTATCCTGATTGATAGATCTCTGTGGTAGTAACATATGCTCATGAAGAAAGTGTTTACTGAGGTGTTAAATCAAGTGAGAAGTAGGGTAATTTTTTCATGGACTCCAATACAGTCAGCCTTTTTTTGGAACCAGTGGAGCTGCCCCGTGGTGGCTATTACAAAGAATGCAGGTTTAAGGTACTTCCACAGTGGATTCACTTTTCAGACCTGGCGATTGCTGCTTGGGAAAAAGAGCCAGCCTGGCTATGTCCAAAAGTAAAAAAAAAAATTAAGGGGCCTCTGAAAACATTCCCATAAAATCTCTAGGAAAGATTATCAGGACCAAATATCTCACCTACCGCAAGCCTCAGGGGAGCACTGTACAGTGTGGACATAAAGCCAGAGGTTCCATTTAAATGACTCCTCTTTTACAGGGTATGTTTTTCACACCGGCTGAAGAGGAAAGGGGTTAAGCCACAGGAATGTTGACCTATTTAGGACATGAGAAGTAAGGTATGGGAAGGAGGTAAGGAGTTATAGGTCTGATGTTGACCACATCAGGACCTCCTCTTTCAAACTTTTCAAACAAGGCAATAAGACCACTTAAATGTCTTAAAGTGTCTTTGACCTGAAAGTTGAGGCAGCAGATTAATGTGTCTCGTATGAATGCACAAAAATTTAGAATTATCTTCCAAATATTGAATTACCATCACCTTTCTTATCTGATAGTTGGCAGGCTATAATCAAATAGATGGCCTTTTGTTGTCAAACATTCATGCCGTTGAGGTGCTTTTGAGCAAGTCTCCTGCAGGGTAGCTGCACTGTACTGAACCTGACCTCTGACATCCCTCTATGGGGTAAAATAGAAAATCTGTCAGGTAATAATGACATGATAATTTTTTCACTCAATTCAAGTCATTAAGTCATGTAATGAAAACTGTCATGTTGTGTTGAAGGAATTGTTCAACATTTAAGGAAAGACACTTCTTCATTTTCTTTCTGAGAATGAGATGAGAAGTCCAATATCAATCTCATGTCTGTGTGTTAAGTAAGGAGCTAGAGTCAGGATATGGTTAGCCTATCTTAGTATTAAGACTGGAGGCAAGGGGAAACAGCTAGCCTGGCTCTCACTTACTTCAAAAATATACCTAACACCTCTAAAGCACAGCATGCACAGTAATGTAAAAATGTGAGTTTTTTCGGGGAAGTTACGGGTTAAAAGATAAAGATATTTTCTGGCGAAAAGCTAGATGCTGCGACTGCACACAGCTTCCCGGAGTCACTCGAGCTACTCATTGGACATATATGGATATATATACTGCTGTTGCTCAGGAAATTGTCACAGCATATGACTCCACCTTTACTGCTAATCGAGGTTAAGCACAACCTGACTAGCTCTGTAGTTAGCACACAAAAATAAATTTGTGTGGAACTTCATGTCATTCTCAGAAAGAAAGCAAATAAACACATTTTAAAAAATGTAATATTTCATTAACTTCAGGAAAACGATGAAAGGATTCAGATCCAGTCAGCTAGCATCTAGCAATACAAGCGATTAAAGCAGTTCTTTTAACACTAGAAGGGTATATTTGTTGCCAGTAACTACTTCTCTAAGCCCACAGTGATCCTACATTAGCAGTGTTTGTGTAGCCCTGTCACCTTAGATACCTAGGTTGTGCACCCAGGTCGGCTTACAATTAATGAGCAGGCAGGTGTTAGGTATCTTTTCTGAGGACCCTACGTCAAGAGACACCGCTGCTGCCATAGTGAAACCTGAAACTTTCAGCTTGTCAAATGATCTCTTTAACCAAACCCAAAACTTGACAGACATTGGTTTCTTTGGAATGTTGGTTGGCAAAAGGAGGCAACTACAATTTAAGGACTTCAATGCCCACAGTTCCTTTAACACAACACATTTAAACTACACAAGGCGTGGTCTTGCTTACTAACTCAGATGGTGCATGATGCTTAATATCAAGAGATTACACTGGTGAGTGCAGCTTTCCATCAACAGATCACTTTAAATTTTACCTTTTCATATCTAACACTATTTTGTCATAAGACTCAGACTTACTTTGCATTTGGTAGAGTGTGTGTCTTTGTGTATATTGAAGCCCTTGCTACTCAATATACTGCATGTCTGTAACATGAGTAATTATTTTACTGTGGTGTAGTTGCATGTTTGCATGTGTTTTGCACAGTAATTGGATACAGTATGAGCACTTGGTTTGTGTTCATAGAGAGAACGCAAAGCAGATGTCATAATCAAAGCTGACTTTTTGCCACTTTCTTTAACATGCTGCAATGTTGCTTCCTCTTAAGGATTTTGAAAACGCACTTATACAACAGAATAGGCGCAGGCTGGAGGAGTTTCACAATACCTACCACTGTAAATCAGTGACCCACTGCCCTGGATGCCAGACACCAATAAAAGCAGCCATAAAGCATGCAGAAATTGTGTATGGCTACGGCTGGTCTGAGTTACATGCCGGGGCACCACAATTACAGGGGGTACAGGTTTTTCAGGACAGAACAATGGCAACTGTATTAAAGGACCCTTAACGGTAGGATTTCATTTGGCCCCTGGGAAGCAAAGCAGAGTCTGCATTTAAAGAGAGGGTAAGCACGCTGTGTGTGTGTGTGTGTGTGTGTGTTAGTATGTGTGTGTGAGTAAAGTGTACATGTAGTTGAAGAATTTGTGCATTGTATGTGATTACAAGACCTTTTACCACTTCCTGACTCTTGACCCTTGACTTTTAGGTATTTTTTTTGGTGGGGGGAGGTCCCTCTACTAATGGGTGTCTAAATTGTGACTTACATTCATGTAGGGTTCTAATTGCAGACTTAAGCTATACATAGAAATAGTATAATTTTAACCACTCCATAAGTCTTTTCTTTAATTTAATGGATATCAGTGTTTAGTGATTTTATTAGAATTTACAGTAATTTTGAGGCAGGTTTAAATGTTTTAATAAGGAAGAATAAATCTAAATGTTTTTACATTGTTGCTTGTACACAAAAATGGTTCAAGATTATTAATTTAGCAATATACTGTAATATATAAGTAATTTCCAAGATAGTAGTTGTGGCAATATATTAGCGTCCAATCAATTAAGGTTTGTGCTGTTTGCTAAATCCAGTGACAAGTACCACCACCAGGCGTTACCACTTGTCCAATGATGGAGACATGGATATACATCCAGGGCTATAAGTAATAGGGTTGTGCAGAGACACTTCTATTTCAGTATAATTTATTTGGTATACTAAAATCTGACAGGGAAAATACATTAACACATTTTGTGGTCTTGAAGAGAGCTTGGAGGCACTTTCAGGTAGCATAACACTTCATCTACATAATGGCAAATCTTGAATTGGACCTTCAGTGGTTGAGTTTTTATTTCTGATGAATTCATACAGCAGGTGATGCAATGAAAATGGCAAACAGATGGTGATAGTGGACATCCTTGTTGAATTCCTCACTGTAGGCCTAGTGTGAAACAAAGATGTAGTGACAGACGGAATACACGCAGTATAGAATACATGTATCCACTGAATAAATAATATTTTAGAAAGTTTGAGAAGTACAATTAATTTCAGAATACAGCTGATGTGTTGTGTATGGCTGCATATATTCACAAGTCAGAGTGCAAAGATCATCACTTTTGCTTTTACACACCTAGTGATATAACCTAATATGTCTATGCGGTGGAATGCTATTTTCTGAATGAAGTCCTTGGAGCAGAGTATTAGCTGGAGCCTGGACTTTTTACTGTGGCTATAAATGCTCAGCTGAATGAGCACAGGCAATGACACAGCCCATTAAATGTGCTGAGAGAGGTTTGAGGTGGCCTAAATGGTTAGGACGTTGAACCCACAATAAAGTCCATAATTAGGAGCCGAAAGCCAGTGTTTTTCTCAAGTTTTACCAATGGCCTATAAGAGGAAAAAAAGCTGGTGATTTTGAATCCTGGTGGAACAATGTACTGTATCTGTGCATAACCCGGTAAGGCCTCAGTGGAATATGGAGATCAGTTGCCATGTGACAGTGTTGGTATAGAGATCTTTTAGGTGATGTAACATGCTGATATTAACAACACAATGAATGGATTGGTTTGGTTTACTTACTTACTTACTTACTTTACTTAAAAAAATATACATGAAAAAAATCCAAAACATGGAACACATATTCTATAGATAAGTACTATATATACAAAGGTAAATACATAAAATAAACAGCTAATTGCAGCTCAGCTTTTGAACAAAATAGAATAGACATTTTTAATGTTTGACAGTTAATCATAAATGTTATAGGTAAGGTTTTAGTATTAGTCTGAATAGATATTAGTCTATTTAGTTAAAATTCTACTCTACTGTATTTGTCCTTATTACAGACAAAGAAGAAAACACATCTTGTGGATGGGGTAGTGAGGGGGTGGGGCACGTGTGTCTTCGATGACGACATCACAATTGGAGGTGGGCCCAGAGAGGCTGCAGGAAGAAAATTTTAAATAATGGCATTAAATCACATTTCTACTTTTACTTGTCATATACTGCACATTGTTTCATAACGGTTGAAATAATTTACATAATGTGTAATGTTTTATAGATGATGTACAAGAGAAATACTCTTATAATACTTTATGTCTACCATGCCCATCACTAACACATAATGTAAATATTAAAGTCTGTGTTAAAATACAGTCATTCAAAATTCGGTTGGGTCGCAACAGGAAGACGGGCTTATTATTTCGTAAGCTGTTCATTGCTGCTTGATATCCATGCGCCAGGTTAGACCCAAACATAGCAGCCCCTCTATAAATTTGGATTCTGGCGCTTCACCGGCCAGCAACTCTGCCCCTCGCTGCCTTGGACTGGAACAAACCAATTGACCACCGGTACACGGGGGTGGTTGCGGTGTAGAGACCTACAGGAAACGACGAGGTAGGCAACGCAACGTGGAATTCTCTGCAATTTTTCATTTCATACGACCTTACGACAAGCCTGGAGAAGATTAATGTGGCGTTTAACCGTTTGTATTTTAGGCATCCATTATAGCGCATCGTGAGACTTAACATCGCCCTTGCTGCTCAGTTCCGCAGAGATGGCGGATCGCTCTCATGGAACTGTTACATGTGTAACCTACATCTGAGGGATAGCCAAAACTATAAATTAGCCCATGTTTAGCTACAATGTCATTATCCCTTTATTTGTTGTCGTGTCAGTGATAGCGAAAGGTGGCTCATTAAAGGTGACCCGTGCTTGTTACATCAGTATTATGTGCTCACATGGCACAGCGGGGGACAGTGTGGAGGAAAAGGAAGAGTGGAACCGAGGTTATGTCACGTTCGCCTCACCGCAACGAAGAAGTTCTTCTGAAGAACTTATATCATTAAACGATACGGAAGTGAAAGAACGAATAACATAGGTTATGGATCACATAGAAAGACTAATCTCACCTTAAGATGTATGTTTTGTTGTGAATACACCATAATAACAATCCCCCAGTGATACCATATAAAATTACAAAATTAAAAGTGAATAAAACTATTATGAACTAATAACTAGTTATCAACAGACTAATCGGTGTACAACACTCTAAATATTAAATATATTGGAGATTCTAATATAACCAATTGATATTGTGTATATATAAATGTATTCATCTGATTTAGGTGAGACTGAAATGAGGCCATAAGTAGCAAAAAAGTCTCATCATTTGAGGTAGTCCTTGAGTGTGCTGCAAAGTTCAGATAAAGGACACCCCCCCCCCACACACACACACACACACACACACACACACACGAGTGCATCCTTGAGGCACACATCACAGATAAGTGAGTCAGCCAACTGTCAAGAAAAATACACCATCCTCTTTCGTTTCTCTCTTCCCAAATATTCTCTCAACTTCTTGTGTTTTTCTTTCCCCCAAGGTGTGTGTGTCTGTAACTGCCAGAAGCAGTAATGGCCTCCACAGTGCCTCCACAGCAAGGAGACCCGCTGCTGAAACAGTTTCACCAAGGGAGCCACCCCAGAGGGAAAGAAGCCACCAAAGACGGCCTACATGCCAGGGGCCAGTGGGCCAGCAAGGCTGAGTTCCTCCTGGCCGTGGCTGGGCAGATCATCGGTCTGGGCAACGTCTGGAGGTTCCCTTATCTCTGCTACAAGAACGGAGGAGGTAAAGCATGTGGGATAGCGCAGGAGGGGGGTGAGAAGAGAGGAACTGTGGAAAATCGACATTCTGTCTTTGTCCACTCACGCCCTCTTTCTGCTTTTATCTTTTACCCTATGTTTTTCTTTCATCTTTTTTCATTTTCTAAAACTGGTGATGACTGATGCAAGGTGTTTGTTAGAGCCTGGGATATGTGTATTTTGAATTTTTACACAACATGAGATTTCCTCGTGAAGATGGACAGATGGAAGAAAGTTCTCCAAAATGTGTCCATAACACTGAGTTCTACTGAAACAAGTTCTACTGTGAGGTCAGATTGGTACTGGGAATTTAATTTAGGGTCAGTATTAAAATTAGTGACATTTTGTAGTGCAAGGGTTCATTTGGGATTATTACTTGGTTCTAGAGATTAAAAGTTAGCTATTTTATGGTTAGATATTGGGCTTAATGTAATCAGTGAAGGTCCTCACAGTAATATTGCCTTATGTGTGTATGTCCAGGTGCATTCTTTGTACCTTACCTGTTGTTCCTGGTGCTTTGCGGCATCCCCCTGTTCCTCCTGGAGACCTCACTGGGACAGTACACCAGCCTGGGAGGGGTCAGCGCCTGGAGGAGTATCTGCCCATTATTTGGAGGTAAATTTTATGTAATTATGTCATCAGTGGGCGGCATTTGTTGTGTTGCAATGCATATTGTCACGCATATGCAGGTTTTGTTAAGGGATGCAGGTAGGGGTGTGCAATATATATCGTCTACCGTAATATCTTAATTGTGGATGTGCACTCATTGTTGCTATTGTTTTCACCTGAAATGGACATATCCTGGTCCACAAACTCACGTGCAATGGACTATTATGTGAATCTGGAATATGTAAAGAGGTGATAGTTGATATTTTGGGTTTCAGGGTTGGAGGCTCAGACTATAGAACATCACTCCCCAAGCCATATGTGCTGAGTTTAGTTTATCCACGTCACTCCCCAAGACACAGATTGGCTATCCTTGTGGGGAGTGGTGAGGATAAACCAAACTCAGCAGAGCATGGATTGGGGAGTGACGATTATAACTTCAATGTATACTCTGAGCCCCCAACCCTGATGTAAGGACAGAGGTGGAGCTTATGAAAACACACCCCTCGGACCTATGATATTGCTCGTTTCTGTTACCCACAACCTAATGGTCAAGTGGAGTTTTTTTATAATGGTCACTGCTAGCTGCTTGCTCCAAATCCATTGGATTTGAGTTGATTTTTTTATAGATGCTTCAGAGAAAGGATGAGTGATGAAAATATTTTAATCTTTGACAATAAGAGTAAAGAAAGGGATTTTCATATAACTATTTTTCAAAAATTGGCAGATAGTTGACATACAGTATAACAAGACATACCAGAACGATGGACACAGAGGCACAGGATAAGTTTTTATTCCATCCATCGTCAACTGCTTATCCTGTGTACAGGGTCGTGGGGGGCTGGAGACTTTGGGCGAAAGGCGGGGTACACCCTGGACAGGTCGCCAGTCCATCGCAGGGCCACACATAGACAAACAACCACTCACGCTCACACCTAAGGACAATTTAGGGTCACTAATCAACCTAGGCTGCATGTCTTTGGTCAACCTTCTTGCTGAGAGGCGACAGTGCTAACCACTGCAACACCGTGCCGCCCAAGTTTTTATTGAACTAGTGAAAAAAATAAAACCAACATAGAGACACCTACAATGTGATAATGGCTTTTAGTAAGTGTTAGCATGCCTTGATGCTTTTTGCAATCTCACTGTCTCTCCCCATGTTTGGCTACATCTCTTCTCATTCTCACTGTCTTCATCTTCTTCATTTGCACTTTCTAATCTTTCCCCATACTGGCACAAGCCTTCAACACATTCCCATGTCTACATGAAAACACAACCCACGTTAACAATCTGACTGCAATCAGAACATTTGGCATGCCCTGCGAGCTCCATGCATGTGCATTTCATATTGAATCTCAGCCTGTGTATCAAAACAATTCAGGAGTGCAGAAGGCAAAATGCACCCACCTGCCAACAACAAACACACACTTGAGGTTGAATGTCTTGCTTTCATGGTATCCTGCAATCCACACAAAGGATCACAGTTGAGCATTAACTTAATACACAATCGCACCACTGAAACAGAATCTGTCGTGAGCAATGTGATGCTTTTTTAAAGAGAAATAAAACACTGTGTGAAGTTTTACTAAGTTGCACACATGATCCTGTATAATCCAAACCCTTGAGAAATGGAAACTGGTTCAGACAATTAAACATTTGTGTGGTAGGAATGCATTGAAGTATCAAGGGAAAGGCTTATAGTCTTAAAGTAGACCAGGGCCCTGTTTCAGACAGCAGGTTTAACAAACTCTAAGCCTAACCCTGAGCTCTGAGTTGAGTAAGCCTGGGATGTGAAACATTCAACAATAGTGTTACACTGCATTTACCAGACTTGAACTTCCTTATTGAATGATAAAGTGCTAGAATTCTTCTGTATGTTACATTTGATTTTTAAAAATATTTATTCAGCTGTAACCTGATGAGGATAAAAAGCCGGTGGCTATAACTGAAGATGAAAATATGGATCAAACAGATGAGACTTTACTCATAGACCTGTGATTGTAAAGTCACAGTGTGACCAAGTAATAATGATTTGCAGTTGAAAATGTGTCTAGGTTCAAACTGACTCTAAATTTTTTGGACATCTGTTATATTAACATATACATTATATACTGTAAATGTTGTTCTCATTTCGCATTTGATGAAATACTGTCAAACAAATTAAAATCTAACTTGGATTTCGGTGTTTCTAAAAACGTAAACGTCTGCAGATGAATCATTCCGTGTGCTTTGATATTGACAGTATGACTAAAGAAATGAAGCAGTGTTTCATAAAGCTGCTTCAGACTCCGCAGAAGGTGAGGAGTTAGAGAGAAAAGTTTGTTGAAGAAAACCTCCTTCCGAGCAGGTTACCTTTCTCAGCATACGTTACTAGTTAATGATCCAGGGTTTGACCTCGGCCTGTGTAACAGATAACCCGGAGTTTCCCCTCATCTCAGGCTTAACAAACTTTCACTTTCACTTAACCGTCTTTGTGAAACAGCGCCCTGTACAACCGACTCCATCTGTTCACAGTTTTCTTCTGAATGTATAAGCCCATACAGTAAAGGCACTATTTCTGCCCGGCTGTGTTTATTTATAGGTGCAGAATGATAAATTATATGACTTCAAACCGCAGCAGTCAATAGCCATGCTGCCTGTGGTGGAGCAACATGCGCAGTAGATAATGTAAATCTATGTTGACTGACTGAGCTGGAATTGGTTCATGTTTAACAAGCAGTAACATAGTGTAGCATTTGTGTTATTATTCTGGGGCCACAGGTCATGCAGCACGTCACTTAAGCCAAACAATGAAATCTTTTTTATTTATTACACAGTATATTTGCATTCAACGGTTCAAACAAGGATGGATTTACCTGCTAGGGGCCTCAGACCAAAAGAAAAAAGGTGTTGCGACCCTATTAACCCTCCCATTCCTCCTGCTCTGTGTGCAATAGAGACCGTTTTTACTTTACTGGAGTACTAATTTACCGTAGCTTAGAAAAATGCAACTTGCAAGAACAAAACTGAGCTAATGAAGTTCAGAAAACAACTGTTCTGGAGCTTTTGATCATGTCACATGATCTTCATCAGCCGATGGAGTTTGCCCAGCTGTCGGGCAATTGTAAACGTTCAAATAAAATAAAAAAATACTGACATTCTTCAAAGTAACAAGACTTGGAAATAATTTCTAAGCAGAGTAAAGTTAATTTACTTCACCCACCCCGCAGTGAGACTAGCAACCATCCTGTAACAGCCATGCTTCAAAGGAAAATGTGAAGGGAGACGTCGTTTAGGAGGCTCCAAGAGGTTATAGGAGACCCATGTTCCTGTGAAACCCATTTTTAGCAAATTCAATGGTCTTGTAAAGCAGGCCTTGACAATTTCACATGCAGGTGCAGCTAAGGCCAGTAGCATGCTAGCTGGACCACCTGGGAAACACATTGTAAACAGAATATGTGCATGCTCCATATTGCCCTTTATTTTACCCTGTTCAATGACAAATATTTACGAGTGTGCCAACACATGTTGCTCTGCCCCTTGGTCCTTATGGTCTGCACATGCACACACACATATGCACATGCCCACAGAGTTACCTATATTTGTTTGACAGCCAGTTGTGTGCAGGCCATGTGTTTAGCACAGCGACAAACACACAGAAAATGCAGTACTTCCTCTGTGTGTGTTTGTATACAGACAAACTTGCACAAAGTAATGCTTCTATAGGAATTCCTCACTGGTCTGCGCATTTAATATGCAATCATCAGCTAAAGGCCTGAATTTCATTAGCGGATATCACAAACAGCTATTTGTCAAGGCAAACGTCCTACACTTTCTAACCCACTCAAGCCCTCATAAACCCCTTATTCATTCTTAATGAAGATATGCTAGATGTGGGCTGCAAGTCGAGTGTTTCAGTAAATGGATGCTTTCATGTGAAACTCAAGTGACTTGGAACTGACAGTAGAATATGTCTGTGTGAATGCTTTGAAGCTCATTTCTTTGTGTTCCTGCAACTCTCCATATGTTTTATCTGTTTCTGTAGTCCTGCTATACGTCAGCTAACGTTAGGATCTGCTTGTGCATCTTATGTCTCTGCAGGTCTCGGCTATGCCAGCCAGGTGATGATCCTGCATGGCTGTGTGTACTACATCGTCATCCTGGCCTGGGCTCTCTTCTACCTGTCCTACAGCTTCCAGGCGGAGCTGCCGTGGTCGCACTGTAACAATACATGGAACACTGGTCAGTAAAGACAGGAAGCTGAAGAAGCTTATTTTGAGCCAGCTGTGTAAAACCCTAAGGGTTTACGTGTGTGTGTGTGTGTGTGTGTGTGTGTGTGTGTGTGTGTGTGTGTGTGTGTGTGTGTGTGTGTGTGTGTGTGTGTGTGTATCCTACAGAGGCATGTGTCCTGTTTGACCACCGTGATGAGACAGCCAATGGGAGCAGCCTGCCTGAGAACGCCACCTCCCCTGTTATGGAGTTTTGGGAGTGAGTGTAGCTCCCTTGATTTCTCGCTTGTTATTTTTACAGTATTAATCATGCATTAACAGCATTCTGTGTGTGTGTGTGTGTGTGTGTGTGTTCTAGGCGGGAGGTGCTTCATCTCTCCAACAGTTTAGACGAGCTTGGTCCAATCAGCTGGAAGCTGGCTCTTTGTCTGGCTGTTGTCTGGCTCGTGTGTTACTTCTGTGTCTGGAAGGGAGTTAAGTCGACCGGAAAGGTGAGCGGAAAACACGTGAGAGTATAAGAGGGGTTGTGGAGGGAGAGATGTGAGGCACAGATACTGCGCCTGATGGTGTTCAAAAAACAACAGGAAGTTAGTTATTGTAGTTTGGCCAGGTTACCAACACAGTCAGCAGTTGCAGCACCAGTAGTGGATTTGGCCAAAGTCCTTATAGGCAAGTCATGCCACTCGGCTGTCATCTTGGCAACGCCTTTGGGCAGCTATTTCGGACTAACAAGACCAGGCTCCTATCTGAATGAATGAGGAAAGAGCCAGAACTGCACTTTCTCTGGTCACCGGGACATAAAAACTACATGAATAAAATCAGAAGTAAACTAATAAAAATCGCTGAAAAAGTCGACCACGTTGCCCCAAAATAAGGTTTAAAAAGCGTTTTTTCCCGACCAGTTATACTTCTACTGCTCATGCGTCACTACTACCGTGCAAGCGTAGTCGCAGTAAAACAGACCCTTACGTCAGTGGAACCACATGATTGGCTGAATTATGTTTCCCGCTTTGGCTGTTTTAAAGCAGACAGTTGGCTTTCTAGCGGGAGGGGTGGGATAACCGCCATCTTTGCCGTTAGGGGCTTTCCCCATAGAGTTGTATTGAGGATGAGATTGAATGGCGTGTCTCGTCTATAAAACATCTCTGATCTGACACACTGGTCGTAAGGCACTTTAAATCCCTTTGTGCCTGATTGCTGATTTCTTGAGTCACAACTCGGTC
Organism: Micropterus salmoides; assembly: GCF_014851395.1. Taxonomy (NCBI): domain Eukaryota; kingdom Metazoa; phylum Chordata; class Actinopteri; order Centrarchiformes; family Centrarchidae; genus Micropterus; species Micropterus salmoides. Next base: position 13,384,172 of record NW_024040040.1, read on the forward strand.
AAATCCAAGCACACACACAACACATATTTTTCACTGTGACTTACCTTCACTTTCTGAGGGTATCATTATCTCCATGTATAAAAAGTGACAAAGCCATTGAGAAATCAATGGAAAAAAACATGCTCCTTATATTCAAGAACTTTCCTGAGAATCATAATTTTTCTTCAGTGTCCAGTAATACAATGATAGTTGTCTGTACATTACAAACAGGAACTGCTAATTTGGCATATTTAATATGATGCTAATTTGCCACAATGTAAAGAAATGCACACTAAAAACAACTCATGTTGTAGCCCACAGTGTAACTAACTGAAACCAAAACATGGGAACTGTAGTCCGTAATTTGATTAGAGGATAGAGCATGATTATCCCAAAAATATACAGAGGATGGTGTTGGGGGTGGAGAATGGTGTCCACAAACCCGTGCTCTAGAGGAATCCCCTTTTTGTTTGCCTGATTCCTCTGAGCGCAGCAAGCACAAGGTCAGAAAGATAACAGTGTCCATGAAACTGGAAGGGTCTCAGTGTCTTGCTCAAGGACCTTTCAGCAGAGCAGATGCTTCTTTATTTAGCCCTTTTTTTATAAAGCCTGTTCAAGGTGGGACTGTCCGCCATTATTGCACCTCGCTGTTTTGTATAAAATATAAGAACACAGAATGGTGAGGCATTCAAACCTTGTTCCTCTGGTGGAAATTCAAGTAAGGTTCCTGAGTTGCTATAAAGGTTCCTGGAAAAGTTCCTTACTTACTATAAGTTTTTTTAAGTCTTTTTTTAACAGAGTTAGAAACAGAACATAAATCTTCTTTCATATGGGCACTGCCATAATTTTGTAGGACTTGTTTGTTGTGTCACTGCCACCATCCGTCAACAGGTTTTAAGACTCCAACTTTCCAGTGGTCCCTCTTTTAGTATTTCAGCTCTGTTTAAGGACATCACCGATGTGTCCCTCCTGTTTTCCCTGTCTCTGACCACATCCCTGCACGCTGTGTACATTCTAGGTGGTGTACCTGACAGCCACCTTCCCATATGTCATGCTGTTGGTCCTGCTGGTGCGTGGTGCCACCCTGCCGGGAGCGACCCAGGGCATCATCTACTACCTCAAACCCAACCACACCCGCCTGGCAGACCCACAGGTACAAAAACACAAACACACACACACACACACACACACACACACACACACACACACACACACACACACACACACACACACACACACTGGATGTCTTTCAACGACACAACATTAAAAGCTCTCCGTTGGAGTCAACAGAAATTCTTCCAGTCATTCTTTCAGGTGGTATAGCAGCTGCTACAGGTAGGAAGCCCAACCTCTCAGTTGATTAGGTGCATTGTCAGATCTTCAGTAGCTAAGACCTTTCATGTTGTTTTATGTCAAAATTGAGGACTTGAGGTCTTTACACCTTGTGTCTGCAGAGACAGCAAGAGTTTATCCTCTTGAAATGAAGTGTGTGTTCTCAACAATTACTCATCACAAAAAAACAATTTCAGATGCTCATAAAATACCTACTGCCCTTTTTTATTTGTTGGGGTTGATTGAGAGATACTGTAAATCATTGCCCAGATAATACAAAAATACTATACATCTATAAATTTGTATAACTTGTGTGAATGAAAAATTGCATATCTTTTAGGATTTTGTGTTAGCCTGAAATTTCAAATTCAAAAAGGACAGAGATGTTTAAATTAGATAGATAGAGAGAAAGAGATATTTTGACTTCAATTAAGTGTTTGACAACACAGGGGTGCAATCACCAAAGCTGCCCTGCAACGCAAAGTCATATTATTACATAAAATTAGAACAAACCCAATTTCCAGAAAAGTTGTGATATTTTCCAAAATGCAATAAAAACATAAATATGTGATGTGAACCTCTACTTAACTGACAAAAGTACAAAGAAAGGCTTTTTAATAGTTTTGACCAGGGTAATTGTTTTTTAGTGCACAGAATATTCACCTGTTTGAAAGAATCCACAATAAATAGGCTAGGTGACAGGATTGGATATAAAAGTAGCATCTGTCAAAGGCTCAGTCTTTGCAGGTAAGGATTCGTGAGAAAATTTTTATTTCAAAGGGAACATATCTCAACACAAGATTGCAGAGAATTATCTTCGAACCCTCAGGCGGCACTGCCAGAGAAATCGTCGTTTTTCTGTGACAAGTATAGCCACATGGGCTCTGGACACTGCCTCCAGAAGTGCAACCCAAAACTGTATTATGCAAGGAGGAAGCCATACATCAATTGATTGCAGAAATGCCGCCGAGTTCACTGGGCCCAGGGTCATCTCAGATGGAGTGAAAGACAGTGGAACCGTGTGCTGTGGTCGGATGAGTTCACATTTCAGCTTATTTCCTGTCACCCAGTTTTATTGATTTTTCCATGCCAAAGATGTAAATCAGCAAAATGTGCAAAAGCCAGCATCTGTGATGGTATGGGGGTTCATCAGTGCCCAAGGCAATTGTGAGTTGCATGTGTGTGAAGGTACCGCTGACACAGAGGCATATATTGGGATTTTAGAGAGACATGTTGCCATCAAGGTGGTGACTCTTCTCAGGACATACATGCTTATTTCAGTAGGACAATGCCAGGCCTCATTCTGCACGGGCTACAGCAGTGTGGCTTCGTAGACACAGTTTGTGTGCTTGACTGGACTGCTGCTGTTCCAGATCTGTCTCCTATTAAAAATATGTAGCGCATCTAGAGAGGAGAATCGGACAACGGCAACCACAGACTGTTGAGCAGCTGAAGTTTTGTATCAACCAAGAATGGGCAAAAATTCCAAATGCGACAATTAGAATTTTACTTCCCAAATGATTAGAAAGTGTTATTTAAAGGAAAGGTGATGGAACACAATGATAAACATGTCTCTGTCCCAGCTTTAGTTGAGTGTGTTTATATTTACAAAATATGATTACACTGGTCAGAAAAACTATTGGAAAATCTTGTACTTTGGTCAGTTAAAAAAAGGTTTGTGTGAATTAACAAATATCAGATTGTTGTTTTTATTGCATTTAGGGAAATAACCCAACTATTCTAGAAATGGGGTTTGTAGACACTGAGAAGAAAAAAGGACTAATTACCACTGTCACTGTACAGACTGTTCTGGCTTTTAAAACACCTCTATTTTATATACATCTGCAACACTTTCTTTGCAGTTTAAGGACACCACCAAACACACATTGTTTTCATCCTTAAAGACGTAAAGGCTGAACACAAGGTAAAGTTTGGCCAGTTTTGTCTTTATGGGATCTAATTAAATCCCCTCAAAAGGCACTGTGGAATAGCAGGAAATGTGGGATGTGACAAAGTTCATTGTATGCAAATGGGATAAAATTTGCAGACAGGGAAGTTCTGATTAAATACAGGCATAACCCGTTCAGTAACATGCAGTTGGCTCCTGATGCCTCACATCTGACCTTTCATTTTCTCCCCTCCCTCTATCCCTCTCTTTCCACAGGTATGGATGGACGCAGGAACCCAGATCTTTTTCTCATATGGAATCTGTTTGGGAAGCCTCACAGCCCTTGGCAGTTACAACAAATACAACAATGACTGCTACAAGTGAGACACTTTTGTCAACACACAACAGCATTTCCTGCCGCACACCGTCTCCTTATGCACTCCACTTCAGACCTGATTTCACTGAAATGTAAGATGTACGCTCCCGCTGGTCAGATGGCTTCCAGAAGGAATGGCTGGAATGGACAGAGAAAACACCCTGACATAGCCACACCTTAAAGAAAAGCCCTCGCTGCCATGTTTCCCACACTCCAGGACCCCCCCCCCACACACACACACACACACAGAGCCAAGCACTTAGCTCTTGGCTTGTTTCTAGGCCAGAGCTTCACAGTACAGTGCAAAAGACCAAGATAAAGACCTCACTGGATTCTGTTTTAGTGACAGTTTTACTAAATTTTTAACTTTTCAACATGTTCGCTTTTGTGTCCCATAACTGTTTACATGTATTTCTTAATGTTGTGACTTTGTTTGTGTGTCATGTGGCCTTCCAGGGACTCCTTCCTTCTGTGCCTCCTTAACAGCGGCACCAGCTTTCTGGCAGGTTTTGCCATCTTCTCAGTGCTAGGCTTCATGGCTGAGGAGCAGGGCGTGGACATAGCCACCGTGGCCCAGTCAGGTGAAACAGGGTTGGAGGTGGAAGCGGTAGTTCCCTCAGCAGAAGCGAGGAGATCTTGTTCGGGAAAATGGCTCAGGGGGAATCAGAAAAGAAGCAAGCTTAGCACCAACTAATTAGTGAGGACAGGCAAATTCATTTCACTGTGCCGCTTTTTGGCATGACCAAGCACTTAAAAAATAAGTCTGATGGTGTTTTTTATTTTTCCTATTGTCAACAAACCCCATTAAAAGAACGAATCTGTCAAATCAGTCCTTTTAACAAGTCATCTGTATAGCCAAAGACTGAAACAACTTGTTCCTCCATGCCATAGAGCTGTATTGTTGTCAAAAGACAATTCATCTGTATTATTCCAAGGCTGAAAATAGTCCCTCACAAATGCACCAATTTACTCCTGTATGAGTAATGTTTACTAAAAAAAAACAGTTCCCAGCTGCTGTAGGAAATGACTTGTTCTTTTTAAAAAGTAAAGATTTGTGCCTTCAGTAGGAATGAATGGGCCACAGACATGGTAGAGAATTGGGAGGTATCAAGAGTCAAATGTATAGTTAGTTTTGGTCTTTTTGTGGGATTTGTTGATGGTAAGAAAATATCTTATAACGCCAGCCTTATCCTTTTTCTTTATTTTACCAAAAACACTGAATCATTTATAGGCTAATTTAGCTGGAAATATATATAAATTTATAGACATATTTTGGTTATACTTGGTTTTACTTTGCTTTTTTTTTATTACTTCTAATTCTATAGAAATAATAAACAGGAATAAATAATATTTGGACTGGATAAGATACATTTCACGTTTGAATAACATGTAATTACTTTGCTCATCATATTTTTCCTGTGGTGGCGTTTCCTCTCAGGTCCTGGCCTTGCCTTCATTGCCTACCCGAGAGCTGTAGCCATGATGCCTCTGCCCCAGCTCTGGGCTGTCTGCTTCTTCCTCATGATCATCATGCTGGGGCTGGACACTCAGGTAGAGACACACACACACCGACTTTGATGAGTTACATTTTATGGCATTGATGTGTTATGTGTCGTACCGCTGACCCTGTCTCCCCTCTGTCACCCAGTTTGTGAGTCTGGAGGCCCTGATGACGTCTGTGACTGACCTGTACCCTCATCAGATCAGAAGAGGCCACCGCAGAGAGCTGCTGCTGCTGTTTGTCTGCGTCGTCTGCTTCCTGGTAGGACTGGTCATGGTCACGCCGGTAAGTCACGCTCAGGATGGATGGATGGGGGTGTGTGTGTGTGGGTGTGTGCATGAGGTGTACACAATCCTCTGCCCAATTTGTTTTTTATGATCTATTTTATGTGCATGTTTGTCTTAACTCCGATGCAGGGTGGTCTGTATGTGTTCCAGATCTATGACCATTTCTCCTGCAGTGGAGCCAGCCTGCTGCTTCTCTCCATCTTCCAGTCTCTGGCCATCGGCTGGGTCTACGGTACAAATCCCAACTCCTCCTCTTACCTTTCCTTTTTTCCTTTTCTTTCTTTTGCTTTCTCCCCCTCCTTTTCTAATTCCTTTCCCTTCCTTTCCTATTCTTTCCTTTCCTTCCTTCAACTCCTCCTCTTTTCCTTTCTCCTCTCTTTGGCTTACCATTCCTATAATTTAATTTCCTCTTCTTTTCCTATCCTTGTATTTCATTTCCTCTGCTCCATTCTCTCCTCTCCATTTCATTATGCTTTTCTCCCCTCCTCTCTTTTCATTTTCTTTCCTTCTCTCCTCTCTTATCCTTTCATGTCTTTTCCTCTCCTCTCCTATAGCCTCACACATCATCTTCTGTCTGTGTTGTTACTTAGCCTATGACACATTTTAAGTGTAGAACAAATCTCCAAATCTCACCATCCCATCCCATGTCTGAACAATAGGGCTCCACATTCTGCCTAATTAGAAAATGCCTAAATAAATCTCAGGTTCATTGTTTTCGCCACTTACAGAAAATATAAAGAGCAGCGGTAAGAGTTATATACTTTTAATCACTCTAATGAAAGTAGTTCCTAAAATTTGATAAACAAACAGTCAACCAGTGCACTTCCTTCCCCTCCCTCTGCATTCCATTTGGAGTCAGTAGACAGTATATTAACATGGCTGCAGCTACCCACTGTTGTAAGGAGACTGGCTCCTAGCCAGGCCCCTGTCTGTCTCCTCCGGGCCCTAAATCAGCCCCCGGGCCCCGTCGCCTCTCAGTCTCAGTCTGACGGCCCCAGGGAGCCCCTATCCCAGCCAAACCTGGGGCTCTAGAGCTTTTACAAAAACATTGTTTGTTTAAGTGTGAGATAGGTGGTATTGTGCCATGAACATCCATCAGGACAATACAATAAGTACTGGAGTGACAATTAACTTTGTGAGAAGAGTAGTAGCATCACAGGTGATAACAAATAAGTCAAGTCGGGGGTGGGGGTGGCTTACCAAGGAAGCCTGTTTTTATGGCTCTCCCAGCAGTAGGTGAGTGGAGCAGCAGATTTGAGGAGAGGGTTTTAAGTGGACTGGGTAACACAGCGGTCAGGACTCCAGTGCACCTTTCGCCCTTTTTTATGACTGTGGGATCTGACCATTTTTAAGGACTCTAACATCTGACTGACACTCTTGTGCTGCTGGTTATGGTGGTCCTGAAGGATTTTCGGTTTGGTTATTTTAGAAAATTTCTCTTATCAAGTGAGCCATCAAAATGTACTGCTCACAAGTAATACATAAATAGAGAGTATTTTAAAATTAAAATGAAACGTATCAAGTTAGTTATACATACTACTGAATCAGTGATTTTTACTGTGAATTTTCCAAACGCCATAATGCAGTTGTTTTTTGTAGTTTTGACCACCATTCTTATATTGTGGGTAACAATTTATTTACCAACTACATCGCTTGTTAGTACTATAGCTGCCACTACTTGTACTGGTACTAAGACTAGTTGTACAACTACTACTACTTGTTACAAATGCTACTAATGACTTTGCTACTCGTGGCTCTGCTGCTATGAAATGTCCGGTCAAAGTAATATTTTCTTTTTCAGCAACCTTTTCTTGTAACTTCCTCTATGTGGATACTGGCAAAGAAAAATGTATTCCAACCAAAGTCAGTCACCGCCACCAAAAAAAACAAGCCATTCGTAAACCAAACCATGATGTCAAACCAAACCACAACCACTTGTGGTGAAGTTGCTCTTGTTTTTGCCCACAGGAGCCGAGCGCTTCAGTGCCAACATCAGGGACATGACCGGCTACAGCCCACTGCCTGTCTTCAAGCTCTGCTGGAAATACTTTACCCCTGTTTTGTGCACTGTGAGTGACCCCCCCCGGCCTGCTGTCACTCAGTCTACCTCCCATGACATACTTGCCTATCAATAACTGTTTGCATTTCTGTATCTCCAAGAGTGCCAACATATAAAACTTTTTGGACACACCAAAAGTCGTGTGGTTGTTGTATCCTCAACTTCATCAGGAAGGATACGAAATGTTCTCTTGTAATTTGGTGTCTTGATATAAGTTAATCTTTAAATGTGCAAAAAACATGTTATAACGTGTTAAATCAAATAGATTTTCACTGCCTCAATGTGCATGTCAATATAAATATTTTAGTAAATTTATCATAGGAATATGTAATATTACATTCCTATGTAATAAAATGGAGAAAATATGTCATGCATTATGTAATTCTTATGTTTCAGTCGTTCTTTATAGAATTTTCGTGGTCCAGCTGTGTTTTACTGTCACTTGCTTTAAAGGAAATACTGTTATTCACCTTCTTGCTGAGAGTTGCATATGGAAATCTTCTGTATATTTCTCTAAAAAGCAGCAAGCCTTGCTGTGGCTAGCCTCCATAACTGAAGTGAGCCAAACTATTTATTGGTTCACTTGCCAGGCACCCAAATTTTTACACTTTGGTTTTTTGCAGTACAGATTATACAAACAAGATGTCACATGTTAATTAGTGAGCTTTAGAGGAGTCCGTAGGTGGATTTTGTTTTCCAGTTTTTGTGCTAAGCTCCAGCTGCATATTTAATGTACAGACAGCAGAGTGGTATCAGTCTTCCTCAGTGGTCTTTCATCCTGACAACAGTGAAATACTGAATTGTTTGTCAATTTTGGCATAAAGCTGCTTGAAGAGTAGTTTAAACCTGTTGACGTCAGAGTTAAGAAAGTCCTACCGGTTGTGCCCACATTGTTATGATATTGTGCCTACCTCATACACTTTCATTTGAACTGATTCAGACTAAATGACCCAGTCTTCCTCCTTTCTGTCTCCTACAGGCTACCTTTATGTTTTCCCTGGTGCACTGGTCTCCATTAACCCTGGGGAAAGGCCTGGTCGCTCCGGCCTGGGCCACCACGCTGGGCTGGCTCCTCACTCTCTCCTCTGTCTCTTTGCTTCCCATCTGGGCCATCTACACACTGGCCACCACCCCGGGAACCCTGCCAGAGGTATACCAGCACTCTCTTTAATTCATTTAGTACCATGTGCAGCTTGAACTACTTGTTCAGGGTGATACCGATGTTTTTACTTTTTGACTCCTCAGCGCTTCCAGCATTTGTGCAGCCCTGCCAAAAACTTGTCACCGGTCCTCCGCCACTTCCCCATCAACAACCCGCTCTCCTACGGCCCTGCGCTGCCCCTGACTGAGAAGCCAAAGGAGCCAATCACAAACATCATCCAGGATCATATGACCTGATAAGGGTCAGTGACGATGTAACATTGGATGCTGATCAGCCAATCAGGGGCAGTTAGAGGTTAGAGTTAACTCCGTAACATAAGTTCAGTCTGAACCTCAAGAGGCCATGAGTTTGGATTCTTCTGAGGGTCCAGTGCTGAATTACTTTACCTTTAAGACCCCCCCCCCCCGTTACAGGCTATCAGAATTGGTTATTCTAGAACGCACGCACACAACACAATCTTGACAACTTAACTTAAAATTCTTTTAATTACCATTTAAGTCACTGTACCTGTGGACCATTTAATCACAACACTTCTAGCCATCCAGCTAAATAACAAAGCTAATGTTGCCAGAATTACAGAGTAACGTAGCCTACTACTTTATTCTCTATGAGAGATCACTGTTTCTGTTAGTATGTGTGCTTAGTTTCGACTCTCCCCTGAACATTTCTGTTATCAGTACTGTTTTCATCTGAACTGGCTCTGTGAGTCAGACATGTTTTATAGAATGGTCTGTCTGGAACCTTTTTTGTATGTGCTTCACTCTCTGTGATTGCTATATCATGGAGATTGAATGGTTCATAACATGCCTTACACCCAGACCAAGCGGGCTGCATTAGCCAAATACTACTTTTTACTGCCAAACTTATCAAGTGCTTAAAACTTGATGTCATGGTTACACATTTTCAGTGACGAAACGATTGAAATGTGCAGTAACTGTTTTCATCCATCATGCACATTTATCTTTTCAAAAAAGTGGGCAGGAAAGTCGTTTGTACTTTTGTTTTAGATGTTGTTAGTTGCAAATGCACAACTTTCTAGTGTAGTTTCTGCAAAAAAATAAAAGGCATTATTAGCAGTGTACCAAAAATAACTATAATTTATCAAGCTGGGAGACATGCAATCATAGTATCTGAATCAGCATGTGTGAATTCACTATTACAATATTGCTGCTGCTGTGATTCTGTGACATTGATTTCTATGCCGAAAAAGTTTATTTAAAAATGTTTAAGTAAAGTAAGAAAAAAACTGCTAAATAACACATGCCACTCCAATGTGATTCTCTTTGAAGAGGACATTACAGCGTATGTAACTGTAACATGTGAATGGTAACAAGCAGTAAACATTTGAAGTGCAAATGAAGAAGTGGCTTCTATGCAGTGTAGGGATGTTTATATTTTTCAGAAGAAAATGTAAAGGATTGAGTCAGTTTTGTAGAAATGTGTTATCATGTTTTTCAGAGTCACTACAGACTTTTAAAATGTCAGAATGAAAGGCATTTTGAAAATGTTACTTTTTTCATCACCACAAGGTCTTTCCGGTGTCTCGGTGGGGTGTGGAATGTGAACTCACCGTTAACTAACTTAAGTCTAGGACTGAATGTACTTGCTGGGAAAACTTGTATACATCTCCAAAAACCTGAAGGATGAGGAATGTTTCTTGAGTGAGCGTGGTGTGTTTTAATATAAATTAGTTCCTTATGCAAACTTGAAAATGAAACTATTTTTTTTTCCTTTCCTTGCACCTTCATTCAAACCTTGATCAGGTTCTTTCATTGAAATTCTTTCAAATGCTCCTCTGAGATTAATTTGACAAGAAGCAAAGTGCTAAAGCCATCTGGTGTCTCTGAAAGGCTTTTATTTACTCAAAATTGATCCAAGTGTATTTTCTCTGTTTACAGGTGCATAGATTTTTTTTAATGGGCTTCTTTTGTATGTGTATCATCATTATTTTATTTTTCAAATGAATATACATATATACACTGTGGATAAAAAAAAATTGTGTTGACTGTGTTTATTTCTTACAAAAGAAGTTGAGTGAGGAGCTGTGTGTGTGTGCAGGTGTTTGTTTGTGTTCCCACAGAACATCGTCTGCCTGTGGTCGAGCCTAACTGCTGTCGCCTAGGAGATGTTGCATTGTCTCCCTCTGCGGCATGGTAACAGATGCTGAGAACACACCTGGCTTCTACGAAGAGCGAGCGAACGAGAGGAAATGAAGGAGTGAGAAGAGAGATGCAAGTGGAGAAAGGAGCTGGGAGAGCATGCGCACACTCCATCAGCCATTCAAGCATCACAAGAACAAGCGCTGTGATTGCCGTTCCCTTCATCTGAAGCGTTTTCATCCTGATGGGAATTACTGGTTTAACATCCATGAAGGGATAGAAGAGGAGGACGGAGGGAGAGATGTAAAAGAAGGCTAGAGTGTGTGTGTGTGTGTGTGTGTGTGTGTGTGTGTGTGTGTGTGTGTGTGTGTGTGTGTGTGAGGGAGAGCGAGTCATAGAGACTAAAGAGGGAGAGAGCATGCAGCTCAGGGGGTTCTGACACCACCACTTAGATGGAGCCTGGTGGTTATGTAAAAGGCTCAGCTTGTCAATTAACCGTATTGGATTCCCTCCTCTCCCAGCCAACGTAGGAAGTGGGCAGATCCCACACACACGTGGCTCGGCATGCGGGATCACACACACACAACTTGTTTTGGTGACACTCAATACTGTATGCAGCCTGCTTTGCACGTGTGATCCGGGTTACTGTGTAATTGTGTGTGTGTGGGTGTGTTTATGTCCATATGGTTGCTTTGGCATACATCTCTGTTTCAGATGATGGGGATTAAAATGCTCCAATGGGCTTGAGTGTGTGAGATTCGAAAAGGAGAGAGGAAGAGGAAGACATTGTGGGGATGTGAGCCAAAGAGTGTGTGTGTGTGTGTGTGTGTGTGTGTGGTTTCAGTATAGCATTGAAAGACACTGGAAAGTTGTCAAATGTTTTGCTCATGCTCAGACATACTCATACATACATAAGCGCCCAAAGTCTGCGTTGATATCACACTGTCCTGCTCAAACATCCTCTCTCACTCGCAGCTCTGTCTTTATGGCCGTCTTTTTACTGCAGGTAATACACTTGACAGTTTGGTGTAAAGGAATAGCAGGCGGCAGCAAGAGGGGGTGGTGGTGATGGTGGGGGACGAGACTTGAGGACAGAGAGAATAAGAGATGGGTAGTGGGGGTGGGAAGTGCATTGCATAACAGTTGGGTGATTTGAACATGAAGTTCAGCTCTAGACTGCATCCACTGGTCTCCATCTTGGAGTTGGGGAGCGCAATGTTTTTATGCTCAATATTGGGCACCAGGGGCGTCATAGAGATTTTAGAAATACTGAGGTAATGAGCTCAAGCCCCCCAGTGCAACCCACCCCCCTTTGGAAATTTTAACTAGACAGAAAGTCTGTCTGTTCTAATTATGTGGATTTTTCATATATCAAGTAACTGCTTTGTTACAACTTCTGTAAATGTGATTTCCTTACATCGAATGCATTTTTGTTGTCCAAACCTGCTGCAGGTTTCAGTAGACTCCAGCATCCACAGATCTGTTGAGGAACAGTCAACGCTTTCCCAGAGGCTTATTTGAAAGCAGAGTGTATCCTTTGGTGTGGGATTTTTAATGTGTGGATCCTACCACGGCAGGATTTGACAGGGGGGGCAGCCAGGCTTACAGAGGCAGGCACACCGTGTCCCGTTTTTTGGTCGCGCTTCCGCTGTCCGCCCCCCACAAGCTCTCACACCCACTCCCTGGCTGCATCCCTGCATGCACCAGGCCATACTAACCCACACCGCTCTGTCATGTAGAAGAGGCTTTGGATTAGCAGCGGCGGCATGGGTGCTCGCTGTTTGACGCAACAAAGTTGAAACGTAATATCTGTTCTCAAATACTGCGGGCACAAAGAGAGGCCTCCCTCTTGGCATGCAGACACACACTAAGCCACCCTGCTGTGGGTGTACAAAGGTAATAGTTGTTAGGTGACTCAGCAAATAAGCAGTGTCTTGGAACTTTTAATAAAAGCCACTCTAGTCAGCTGCCCTGTGAGTGTGTTTGTGTGAGAGTGAGACACAGTGACTTCAGCTCCAGTGAGGTATACATGGCTCAATCCCTCTCAGCACAAAGTATGACATCCCATTGGCACCGCCACACACACTTCCCTAAAGGCACAATAAATAATCAAGACAGCTCCCATGGCAGTCCCAGGCCCAGTCACGCCCCCGCCCTGTACTTTCTCATACCCAAGTGCAGCAATACAGCACCCACTATATACATGCTCACAGATTTTCTCCATATCCTCCTTCTCTCAAACACACACACTGTTAAATGTCTCACCCGGGACGGTGAACTCCCACAACTCTTATTCGGGAATGGCCATAAATTATCTATTCCCCTTTAGTTTGCTGAAAACTCTCCAGTCAATTCCTGTTGGACTTTTTAGCCTTCAATTATTAAAGGAGTCAAAGTGGTAAAAGTGTAAAAATAACAGGCTGGTGTTTAATGGGGACATTTCTGAGATAAATGCTGTTGGTCCTGGGAGCAGCAGCATGTGGCTGTTTAGGAACTTGTTTTGCTGATGTGTGTTTTTATTTATGCTGGCTACAAGTGATGTTTATATCCTGAAATTGATGAAAGCATAAGACTGACACTGGTGAGGTAGCTCTGATGTATTCATAACCAGAAGTGACTTGGGTGAGGATCTTTTTCTCTCCGCCTCTCAGGATGTAGTTGCAAAGGATAACAGACTCCTCTTCCCTCTGCTGAGGCAGTGGGAAATACTCCAGTGGCAGCATTGTTCAGGTTTCTCTCCATTCTCCTCCAGTACTTGACTTAACTCTGATTTGAGAGAGAGAGAGAGAGAGAGAGAGAGAGAGAGAGAGAGAGGGGGGGGTGGAGGAGTGGTGATCGAGCGCAAAGGGGGCAGGACTTTTTCTCTCCGGGTCCTATTAAGAGCAAACTTTGTGTTTTTGTTCTCCAAGTTCAGCTCAGTGCTCTCCAGCCTGCACACAGTTCCTCTCTGCTGCTCTTTTTCTTTTCCGTTTCTCCTTAATGGTTTTGTTTTCTCGCCTGTCGGTTACTGCTGTTTGCTTTTTTCATGGGGGATTTGGACCCCGGGAGGATGCGCTTTTTGGAGGAACAAATACTCAAAGTTGTCTCTTCGGCCAGTCCGGGGTTGGTTTAGTGGATACATAGATGTTTTTCGGGTTGGAATGAACAATGGTGCGGCTCCTTGGTGCTGTGGCCGAGGGCATGCTCTGGTTTCAGCTACTGTTGCTGTGCGCCGTGGAGTTGGAGCTGGGAGCCGGGGTTTCTACTTTCCAGGGTTTCTATCTTCCACCTGCGAACGGGTCGCTTCACGCACCTGCTCGGAGGACAGACGGGGTTGTGCGGACCATTGACCGGATTTACCACGGAGGAGGCAAGGCGGGCTACCTGGTGTACCTGGATGGGAGCAGGTTTCAGCTGGACATGGAGCGAGACGAGTTGGTGCTGTCACATCACTTCAGCCCCCATTATGTGCTCGCTATGATGGGGGAGAGCCCTGCGCATTTGCAGCGGGAATGCGTGTTCCGCGGGACAGTAGACTCCAACCCGGAGTCCCTGGCCGTCTTCAACCTCTGCGGAGGGGGTCTGAAGGGCTTCTTCGCCGTGAAACATGCGCGCTACACCATCACGCCTATCATCAGGGCGAAGGGACACGAGCACGACGTGCGCGCCCTGCAAGACAAGGCCGCGAATAGCGCGCTCCACGTGTTCACGCGCGAGAGTTTCAGCTTTGAGGCCATGCGCGAGGGGCGAGAGAGCTGCGGGACGCGCGACGGTCGCAGAGGTCGCGGGAAGGGGACACGGGACAAAGAGGGGCTCGCAGCAGATAAAACAGATGACCACGGTGCGCGCGGGCGGAGATGGTGGAGCCGGAACACCGAAGACGCCGATCCAAGGGTTGGCACACGGCACAAGAGGTCTGTCTCTCGCGCCAGGCACGTGGAGCTGCTCCTTGTGGCCGACGACACCATGATAAAGAAATATGGCAAGGACTTGAACCACTACCTGCTCACACTGGCCTCCATCGCCTCCAGGCTGTATGGGCACGCCAGCATCGAGAATCCCATCCGGCTGTCGGTGGTGAAAGTGACCACGGTCAGTGAGAAGGAGAAGGGGCTCGAGGTGTCCAAGAACGCGGCGGCGACTCTGAAGAGCTTCTGCAAGTGGCAGAACCAACAAAACCCGCTGGACGACGACCACCAGCACCACCACGACGCCGCCATCCTCTTCACCAGGCAGGTAAACAAACTTCCATCGCTTCCCGCTCCCCCCACCTGTCCGCTTCTCTCACCTGGCAGGCTCACCGAGGCGCCGGGTCCGCCTGTCTTCCATCCCACAAGGCGTAGGAGAGGCGGCTTAGCGCCCCGGTGTGATGCCAAGCCAGCAGTGACACTACTGTTTGTTGGTTTGTTTTTATTTTGATGGTGCACGTGGTGACAGCTGGTTCAACGTAGCTAAGCACTTAACAGACTGAGCTTTGGGGGGCTTCATGCGAATGGTCTATCAATGACCTAACACACTCTGTAATGAAGATGACAGTAATAGTCTGATCACACGTATTTTTTCACCTTCATCCGGCAGGTAAGCGACACAAAGTGGTTGACTAATGTTTACCCATTTGCGTCACCGTAAGTCAGTAGTGACTCCACAGCCTGCTTCCCACATGTCCCTGGTGATAGCCAACCCTTTTGTATGTTCTCTTTCTCTTTCTTTTGTCTCTTATTCTTCGCTGAATCTTGCGTGCGTAATGCAGCGCTGCATCTGTGAAACAGTCATAAAAACTTCCTGCGCCTGGTGTTTTTCTAGGCAGGCTCTTCTGTCTCCAGCCTCCCCCTCCTTCTCCCCTGACAGCCCAAAAGCCTCAGAGTCTGTGTGATCTGTGGCGCGTGCCCGCTGCCGTGCACGCAAATTCTTCCCAGGGCAGGAGGTTTGAAATCAGTTGCTGGGTGCATTGCCGAAATATACCTAAAACTCCCTTGAAACTGTAGTTAATTAGGTAGCCATCCCAGCCTTGAAAGTCTGATATAGGGGCTGGAGTGATGAGAGCTCTCTCATCACTCCAGTCTGCACATTTTTCCCCCAGTAACTTTTCCAGTGTCTGTCAGCTGAGGCTGGGAGCTGTCAGAAAAACAAACGCATGCCCCCTGTGAGAAGCCATACATTCACTGAGACCACACTGATTTATGCCTTCTTTCACCATCCCTTTCTCTCTCCTACTTCTTCCTCCTCCTTCCCTCCCTGCCTGATGGAAAGCCACAGGGCAGCAGCAGCAGATCTATATGCATTTTTCACCTCGCCGGGTGTGGCTTCATGGTGGTTAGCTCCAGTTAACGTGTCAGATAGCTCGCCTTGGACTGCGGTGTGTTCAATTCATGCAGGGTCTTGTATTCAATGCCAGCAGATCCAAGGTAATACCCCTGGTGCTTGCTTTTTCCGCCCCGAGCCATGACAAGTTGATGCTGTCATGCACTGGCAAGGCAGCCGTTAGTGCATACCTGAGGTCAGCAAGCTGGCAAAGTTGCACTGTTACTTTGTGCCAACCACCTTGTGGCTCCTTACTTACCCTGTTGCCACTACACCTGCATGGGCAAGACCCATGCCCGGAAGATGGTGCCATCCCCTGGGGGGTTGGGCTTGGCAGGGTGGACAAGGTCAGACGGGCATGGATACCTCTGAGGCAGCCTTAAAACAGGAGGGCAGAGACTCAAATGGACAGGAAGCAGTCCATGTTAGGGGTTACAATTATGCATAGTTTCAGACAGTAGCTCGTAATATTATTGATATCATTATATGAGACTTTTTTATAACAAAACCTCATAGTCTGTTCATGATATTAGTTCTAATGTATGTTGACACAAGAAGATAAGCTCTATTAAAACTAATGAAATAGTGTAAAAGTGAGAAGGTTAACCATCTGTGTTCATTAATAGAAGGTTGCTGCATTATTCATAAACCTGCCTCCTAACGGTCATTCACACAAATCACTACTGAACGTGGAGGTCGTCCTGTAGAGACTACCTGTCAGCAGAAGAAGCAGGTGATCCCACTCTGTTGTCCACAGAGCGTATATACGATCTGCAACAGCCCCTGTAACACAGTACAGACCTCTGAGAAACTTTGTGAGGTGGGATCCTGATCCCTATCTGTTGCATTACTGCACGACATATGAGCCTAACGGCACCTACCATCAGTATGCAGAATACGCACATAGCTAATGCATGACTTGAAAGCAGCCACCGTCTTACTTAAATTTTGACCTTTGAACTCTTTGGCTATTAAAGGCCACTTTCTGGATTATGTGCTAGGGCTGAGTGCTTCTTACCTTGTCAATAATTATCATGGACAGGCTGAGGTTTGTTTACATCCAAACGCTGCAGGAAAACAGACCAATTTTGTGTGACTGAGTGAAAATAACATTTAGAAAGCCACATTCTTATGGGAGTCCTTTGTGTGTGTTACAAAGGAAAACACGTGGAATGTGAAGAAATGGTTGTTTTGCTCTATTCTTTACAAAAACTAATTTTGCAAGAGTAGCTGTCAGAACAGATCCCCCTATGGTATGTCAAGAGCTGCACAAACATTTGTCATTTTACAAACAGAGTAGAGCCATTAGAGTTTCCATTCACCAAATATCTTTATTTGGCTCAGGTACCTCATACCTTGCTGCTTTTTGGGGTGAAATAGGAGAAAAGAAAGAAAGAAAAGATGTTGGGTATAGGAGGCATGGTGATGTGTTAACTATTTTCACAGGAAAATAACTTTGGCTGGAACCCCAATGGAAACTTAACAGGGAAAGACATGCATGTGCTGTAGATTCAGTTCAGAAGGAAAAGACCAGCCAAGTGTTCCAATATACAAAATGTCAGAGGTGTCAAGTAACCAAATAGCAGTTTATGCATGAAAAGAAATAACCACATTCATCTGTGTATTTGGAGCGCCTGTGAAGTAGATTGTGAACTGAAGGTCATTAAAGACTTTGTGACCTGGGAGTCGGGGGTGGCTCGTCTCTTTGTAGTCTGGTCCAATTACTCCAACACCCCGTACCCGCAGTGAACCGTGTGGTGGTGTCACCCAGTTCCACACATATTAGCGCCACAACAAAACAACGGGGCACATTGTGGGGACTCAGAACTGTTCAAAGTGTGTATTCGTGTATATGGGAACATTAAGTGTTATGCATGGCTGTGTTCACTTGTTGTGAGCTTGGACAGTAGACAAAGCTCTACTGTAAGGTGGCCAGAGAGGAGCAGCAGAGCTGTGGAGACACTGACATGCTTGGATTTTTTTTTTATTTGCTTCTTGTAGCAATAGCTCAAATGTTTGGATAGAAATTGATAGCAGGCACTTGTGATGCCAGTGATATTGAAGTACTGACCTTTTGAACCTAGACTGAGATCAGGTCACATTCAGATTTGTAATGTGAAATATAGTATTTTTAAATTGGGATTTGCATATTAGGCATTTAGCTGACTATCATGTCCAGACTGAATGAAAAACAAGTGCATGAGTGGATTAAGATTAGACTCAATAGTAAACATAAAGTATTGTAGTAGAAGTGGTCATATCAGGGGATGAGAGTGGGTTATTTTATCAGGAAGGACACAAGTCTTTGCTCACTAGTACTGAGGTTTTCATTTTTTAAGAAATTCCCATTTGAATTGAGTGAACTCTAAGTGAATTTATAAAGCATTAGCTGAAATACCAGAAAGGTAACATGACGAGGCATCCATTTGCTGAAGAAGAATTTAAAATACAGTTGAAAACTTCTAAGTATACGTTGACTTGACATTATGTTGTCACATGTGCTCATTCCAAGGTCAAAATATATCTGCCATGCAAAATTACATATAAAACATATCAAAATGTTCAAAGTCATTAATTGTATACCACTGCTGTGCAATGCATGAGCCCAAACAAAAACATAAATAATTTTTACCAAATGCTTTTATTGAACGTTAACAACAGAGTCGACCACAATAGTTTGCAGGAACACAGAGAAGGCCCTTATGTAATAATGATTGATGTGAGAGACACATTGATGTAGACACAGCATGTACCTATCCATTTCCTTCAACTGTGTGTTTCACATATGTGTAAAGGATAGTTATGTCATATAGCCTCTTAAAGTGAATGTGGGGAATGTGCACATGTGTATAGTTCGGACTCCTCCCTTTCCTGAGCACTTGTCTTCCTCCTCCTCACCTCCATATGTTTATGTGTAGTGTCTCTACATTAAAGTGTACATTTCCCAGGCCTCGCCCCCATCGCAACTAGGCCCTCTATTTGTTTTAACTGTTCTTGATATTTCACACGTGCTTTACTTTGACTGGCATATGTTGACAACCTGCAGACAGCTCTTGGGTCCCAAACCCCTGAGCCCAGCCCCGGGTCTGTCGACATACACAACTGGCCAGAGTTCAGTCTGCCCGGTAACAAGACATCAGCCTCTCCTTCTTCACGTTGTGGTGCTTCAGTGACTTTAAACTGCACTCCTGTTTGCAATTATGGTCTGAAGCTTCCTTTGAGCTCTGACCTAAGACTGGTTTGGGTCTCCATGCTAAGAAACATAGGTTTCTCAACCAGTCATATTTTTAATTTCTTGTGATTTCATTTCTCCTTAAAAAATGTGTAACTTCGCTTGATCAGAAATTCCCCTTATTCTGATCTCTGATGTGTCTTGTTACTAGATCTGAGTACCACCTCTTACACTGTGGACAATGACTTGAGAACAGTACGGGTCTCAAGGGGCTGGTGCTTAGCTGGTTCTGCTCATAAACTGTATCTGATAGGCAGAAGTGCAGTGTTGCATCCTTCTGTTCAAAGGTTAAATACGGCATTCCACATGGATCAACACTGGTACCACTTGCCTTTGATGTGTTAAATATTTGAGTTTGGTATTCTGGAAACTTCTATAGTTACCACACTGCGCAAGGGATGCTGGAATATCTTGTGGAAACACATGTTAATTAAACCTGTCTCCCATCTCTTATTATGGATTACACCACACTGCCACTTGGTCACATCTTCAAAAATGAATGCAACTAAACTAAATCACATAAATAATCATCGCTATGTTGACGACACACAAATATATATATATATATAGCTAATGACTCCTGGC
This sequence comes from Micropterus salmoides, assembly GCF_014851395.1. Taxonomy (NCBI): domain Eukaryota; kingdom Metazoa; phylum Chordata; class Actinopteri; order Centrarchiformes; family Centrarchidae; genus Micropterus; species Micropterus salmoides. The sequence continues at coordinate 13,403,952 of NW_024040040.1, forward strand.
TTTTGAAACTAGAAAACTGCTTGTCGGAAGTCAGTTGTTTGATGTTTAACAACTTCCTACATTTGAATACCCAGAAGGCTTGATTGTTGCTTGTTGTTTCAGCAAGACACAACAATTTTCAAGGATGTTTCTGTTAATCTCAAAAGAAATTTTTCAATCTCAGCTACTCACTATAGCTGTGAGATGAATGTGGCGGAGTAACAAGAACCCTTTGCACCAAAATTAGCATGTATATGCAGGTTTTATAAATGCGGGTAAACCACTAAAAGAGCTGATTGACTCCTTTCCCCAGTAGACAGGTTTGACTTTCTTTTTTTTTGAACTGTCATGGTTCAATGTCCAACTCTACACGTGGGTCAGCATACTATCAGTGAGACGCTTCGGTTGGTTTGTAAATGTATTTTGGGGCTGCTCTCACTCTTTAGCCACTGTGTTACTGGTTTAACAACACTGTACAGGCCAGGTGACAGGTATGTTCATAGTGTTTGTGTGCTCTGTAAGACATCACAGCATGGGTACAAAGTCATACAGCTGTTGGAAATTGGCGTGTCCACCCGGGTGTCGTGTTTCCATCACTACCGATCAGAGCCTTTCACAGTGAAGACAAATGAAAGATGTTAGTGGGGTTTTTGGCCCGATGTGAAAGGGTCTTTTAAAGAGTACAGTTTTGCTATCAGCTGTGTGAGGTTGCACTTGCAGTTAGCTAAAGGCTAATGTCAGCATGCTAATATGCTGATGTTTAAAAGATATAATGTTCACCATCTTAGTTTAGTGTGTTAGCACTATTATTGATACTAAACACAAAGTGCTGCTGAGGCTGATCGGAGATTTGTCATTAGTTTATAGGCATTTGGTCATAAATCCTAACCAACAAATTCATATTTTGGCCTAAATAAAGTGAAGGAATTATCTAAATTAAAATCATCCAAAACTATCCACTAGTTGCCAATTGACACCTATGGAGCTCAGCATCACTAGAGTGTGACTAGAAAGTACAATATTTTCCACTAATAGAAAATAGAGTATGCATATAAAGGAGGATGAAAATTAAATTATCTGAGAAGCTCTCAATCACTAGTGAGCAATATTTAGTGACCTGTCCAGTCAACGGTAGAAAGCAATTTTTTGTTGCTTTTGTTTAGCAGGTTTCTTGAAATCAGCCTGCGGTGTGTTTTTATCACAGTGTGTGTGTGTGTGTGTGTGTGTGTGTGTGTGTGTTTTACAAGACCACTTGCAATCTAAGCCAAGGCTTGTGTTAAACAAACAGCCAGCCACACAGACAGACAGACAGACAGACAGACTCTGCTCTGCTCGTCTCCTGACCTGCACAACCAGCTTGCCACTTGTTCTCCTGTTATTTCTGCCAATATTTCTCTAACTCCTTGTTCTCTAAGTTCTTGTCTTTAATTTCCTGCATCCCTCCATCCTTTCCCCCCAGCATCTGATTCATGTACATATTTCTCTGATTTCCAACAGGAGATTCCCATTTTCCTGTGTTTCACCTACGTATTATCTGTTACACTGTGTTGTACCAACAAAAGCTGTGTGTATAAGAAAGATCAGAAAAAAACAGGTCTGGTACGAGAGCCTGGGAGGGGATGAATGAATAAATAAATGAAATTGAAAGAAATGTGAAGAAAGTCAGGGTGAAAGAGTGTGGGAAACGGGGAAAGAGAAACAGACAAAATATTAATACAATTTTCTCTATATGTTCTTACAAAACAAACGGGCTTCCCTCCATAGCTTTCGAGCTTGTCTGCACATGGAAAAGTAAAGATAAACTTTAGCACAGTTTGTCTCTTAACTGCCATCAATGCAGTGAGAGTGTTTGACTTGCCCTTTGTTTGCTTATTGTGTATCCCGCAGTCAGTTGGCAAAAGCAGGCACTCTCTTCCTGTTCTCTGTAGGAGTGTTTGTGTCTGTATTTGTGTGTATTTGCTTGTGAGTGTACCATACGTTCTTATAGCTTATGTGCATCTGAGTGTGCTTGTGTGTGTGTGTGTGTGTGTGTGTGTGTGTGTGTGTGTGTGAGCTTGTCCCACCCAGTCAGTCATGTGTGCGAGCGCAGAACACAAGGCATTTTGTTCCTAACCGATCCGCCCGGAACGGGTAAACACCCTCCCCAGAGAGCCTCTCACACACGACCCAGCAGGCCTGTCAGCACCACTTAACTTAACGATTCATCCTCTCAATGGGACAGCGTGTGTGTGTTTTCCTTTTTAGTATATAACCATGTGCACATACGTGGATGTTACGTCTGTGTACATTGTACAGATGTTTGTGCTGCATTGAGTGTTTACGCACATGCACACAGGCGTGTGTACTCTGATGTGATGGAATGATTAGCGGATTGATCGCTGCACTCAGCAGGGCCAAGCAGTGGAGCCTGAGGGCTCGTCTGAATGGACATGTGTGGGAATCAAAACAAAGATCAATACTATGTACTCTGCCAACCCATGAGGCAGACAGAGAGGTGGTGGAGGCAGAGCAAGGAAGCAGGGATTAAAAGTATTGGTCGAAAAATTAAAGGGACCCTCCACGATATTTTCGATTCCACAGAAAACGGTTGTATGTCCTCTGTAGCTCTTTTGGAGCCTTGTCAAGTCTTAGAAAATTACTCAATTTCTCAGTTTGGGGTTGTAGAGTTTGAAAGGCACCGATGATTTAAAGCATTGTATTATGGGAGGTGTGGTACCCAAGTTTTTCTGGTACTGCTGCATTGATTTTGACAATCCTTTTAAAAACTGCTTTCCAACTTCATGAAAGTGCAATACTGAATTGCAGCATTGCTCTTTTAAGGGGCAGAGGCTTTGATCAAGACAACAAAGAACAACAAGATCAACAAGAATTACTTGAATTGAGTGTCGTCACAGTGGCTGAAATTTGACACTACTTTACTTATCTTACAGATATTTTCAATGTGTTTGCAAAATGGGTATAGCAAGTTGAATCTCCGCTTTAACTGCATCACCACCACCTAGCACTGGAGAAGGCCTAGAACAAACAGAGCTAAAGTGTAGCTCCTGCCAGTGATTAAGATTAAGATTATTAATCTATTAAATGACTGGAAAAGTTGAAGAAACTGCAATATCTTCGAAGAATGTATTAGAAACACATTAATTTTAGATAGTATAGGATCTGAGCTAGGTGACAGAAAAGAATGTGGCAAGTTGAACAGGAAGGTGCATGATAGCTGGAAGGTTCAATAATACATTTCCCCAGTGCCTGAGGAAAGGGAAATAGTTGATTTAATCTTTCATTGAGACATTACAGGCAAACCATCCATTATAAAAGATGATGATCTTCAGTAAAATGAGTTTGAAATCTTTGAATAGTTTTACTTGTTTACACTGCATTCTTAGTTTTGAGAAAGATTATCTGGAAAAAAGATCCAGGAAGAAGTAACTTTTTTTAAAGAAAACTGTTGACATAAACAGAGTTTTCCCACTTGGATAAAGTATTAATTTAAACTTACAGTATTTCCTTTGTCCAGGACCTCTGTGGCCACCACTCCTGCGACACCCTGGGCATGGCGGACGTGGGCACCATCTGCTCTCCGGAGAGAAGCTGCGCAGTCATCGAGGATGATGGACTTCACGCTGCGTTTACTGTGGCGCATGAGATAGGTAGGCATGGATACACACACACACACACCAGCACACAAACAAAGATATGAACATGCCAGGGCATGCACATCTGTCAGCACATCTCTCTTGTTGATGAATATCAGTCAAGTATTGTCTGATGTCATACACCTGATACCTGAGAGCTCTGTGTGTTTTCTTTTCTCATTCTTATTGCATGTGCACACCCTTGACAAGTTTCATCATTTCTCTCTCTTCTATGAACTCAACCTCTGTACATCGTGTACCCATAACCATCCAGTAAAAATGCTTTCTCCCTGTGGCCCAGGTCACCTGCTCGGTTTGTCCCATGACGACTCCAAGTTCTGCGAGGAGCGTTTTGGCGTGAACAGCGACAAGCGCCTCATGTCCTCCATCCTCACCTCCATCGATGCCTCCAAACCTTGGAGCCGCTGCACCTCAGCCACCATCACCGACTTCTTTGACGATGGCAACGGTGAGTGTGGAAGAAGGCTCGGGGAAAGAAAGAGTCCGTGCTGGTGTTCTTTTAATAGTGAGAACTTTTCCCTGCCAGTAGGAGTTTTATTTTCTCCATCTATAAATTGCATCCATGTGACTTTGACTTGTGATAGCTTTTCTTCCACACCACCTTTCAGTAAGAGCTGTTTACTACCAAACAGAGCTGTAATCTCTGTTAATAGAGAGTTATTTACAATCCTATTAACTTCTTAAAGACTGCAGCCAAAGACAGATCTCTGGCAGGATATCAAGATGAGTCATGCTTTGTGTTCCCTTCTCGTCAAGTAGTTCCATTCGTGTCGGCCATAAAGTATTGTGAGTTGACATTTGGTAAACTCGCTTTCGGCTAAATTCATGTAGCAACAGCATTGTTTCAAGCTTGACAGTATCTGCTGTTGCTTCAGCACTTTTATTGAATAATATGTCATACAGGCCTCAATTGTCAATAGACAAAGTTGGTGTTTAGATTTTCATTCGCCAGCCACTAACCAAAAGTATGCAGGTTGCAGAGAAAAAAAATTCCCTTTTCTTTCTTTCCTGCCACAGCTGAGTGTCTCCTAGACTCCCCTCACCAAGCCTTGTTAGGCCCGGAGGAGCTCCCAGGGCAGAGCTACGACGCAGTTCGCCAGTGTCGCCTGGCCTTCGGCCCCGAGTACACGGTCTGCCCAGGCATGGACGTATGTTCTCGGCTGTGGTGCTCCGTGATTCGCCAGGGACAGATTATGTGTCTGACCAAGAAGCTGCCGGCCGTGGAGGGAACGCCTTGTGGGAAGGGACGTATCTGCCTGCAGGGAAAGTGTGTGGACAAGACCCGCAAGAGACACTACTCGGTAAGACGGATGGATGGTACCAGAACGAAAGGGAGAGCTGGAAAAGGACATGATAGAAGTTGTTTGTCGAGAGAGACAGAAAGGACTAAAATCTAAAATAGACTCCTTTTTATAGTTCAAAAACTGATATTTTAAGCAACCTATTTCCACGATGTACAAACTTGCCTGTGAGAGACGAAGATAAATAGGAATAAATGTAACATACAGGACACAGGGCAACTATCAAGAAAGAAAAGGAGAAAGTAGAAAGGGAGAGAGACACTTGAAGAGAAAAAATGTCACAGTTCTTTATGTGACTTCATTGTGTGGTCCGCTTTGTTTATGCCACTGTTGATCTGTGCTATTTGTAATCTTAGCCATACTTAAACAGATCTAAATTGAATTTGGCCTTAATGAGCTAAAGGACTAAATCAGTTCTTGGCAGGCTCTCGACACTGTGTGTGTGTGTGTGTGTGTGTGTGTGTGTGTGTGTGTGTGTGTGTGTGTCAGAGAGGGAAAGAGAGTTGAAAGTTAAAAAGAATGGGAAAGAAGGAACGATATTTTCCTTTGTGTTTATTTGACACATGACAATTGATGAATCTGACTCGCTCTTTGGCAGATGACATATGCGTGGATCTGACCCAAGGTCTGATTCGCTTATTTTCACTGCCTCATATGACGACCAGTTTACTGCTCAGAGCAATGTTAAGCCCCTCCACTTCAGACTTCAGAATCTTTTAACCTCTAAATATTTCTTGTAGTATGATTGCAGATTAAGTAGCTTTAACTGTGGAAAGTAGCGGTTCAATGCCATAAAGACTCAGCAGTGGAACTAAATGGAAAAGCTGTTTCCAAAGAAGTTTCACAGAACTTTGTCTCATAAAATGTTAAATGCTACTTATCCATTTTATCACTGATGACTCATGTTGCACTGGCTGGAAAAACTCAAATATAAGGACATTACTTTAAGAATTTCATTCAGGCTGTTCCTCAGGGGAAGCATGTGAGCTGTTCCACCACAGATCCAGTCATGCTGTCTTAACCACAATGCATTCCACATTTTTCTTCATCGCACATCTCTCTCCAAAGGGCTTTCCCTGTCACATGTGGCTTTGCCAGCAACCACTTCCAACATGTCTGATAAGCACTAATTGTCCTCTCTCATCTCCTCTCCTTTCTTTCTTTTCTCTTCATCCCTCTCAACTCTCTGATCTCTCCTCTGCCCTCATTTCCCTCAACTCTTATCTCCTCTTTCATCTCTCCTCTCCTCCCTCTCCCAGGCGTCCAACCATGGCAGCTGGAGTTCTTGGGGTCCTTGGGGTGCGTGCTCTAGAACTTGCGGAGGCGGGGTGCAATTTGCCCAGCGTCTGTGCAACAACCCACCACCACGGAACAACGGACGCTACTGCATAGGGAAGAGAGCCATCTATCGGTCCTGCAATGTCTCACCATGTCCAGCATCAAGTGAGTGTGACAGCCTGAAAATGCATGCACAATTATAATAGCTCGCTAATTTTTATTTATGACATAGTCCTTTATTTATTTCAAAGATCTTTTAATGGAACTTTTCTCCAGATAAGAGTTTCCGGCAGGAGCAATGTGAGGTGCGCAACGGTCCCCAGACAGATCCTAAAGGGGTGAAGACTTTTGTTGAGTGGGTGCCTAAGTACGCAGGAGTCCTCCCTAAAGATGTGTGCAAGCTGACCTGCAGAGCAAAAGGAACAGGATACTATGTGGTGTTCTCTCAGAGGGTGAGTTAGTTACAAAAAAAAGCGCGGTGTATCTAATGAATGCAAACATGGAAGATGACAGTGATTTTGTGACTGTTTGTCTTCAGGTGGTAGACGGGACAGAATGTCGTCCTTACAGCAGCTCGGTGTGTGTGAAAGGGAAATGTGTACGGACGGGCTGCGACGGCATCATTGGTTCCAAGCTCCAGTTTGACAAATGTGGCATATGTGGAGGCGACAGCACAGGATGTGTACGCGTTATGGGCAACTTCACCAAGAAGAGGTGAGAGAAAAGAAAAGACTTGAGATGTGCATTATATGTCTTTATATTATGGGGAACACTCATGCACATAAAAACATTTGCATCAATGCATCAGAAGGGAATCGGTTGTATTAATGTTAAAGTGGTCATATTATGTTCATTTTCAGGTTCATAATTGTATTTAGGGGTTGTACCAGAACAGGTTACATGTTTTGATTTTCAAAAACACCTATTTTTGTCATACTGCACATTGCTGCAGCACCTCTTTTCAGCCTGTGTGTTGAACGCTCCGTTTTAGCGTGAGCGAAGCATCTCACTTCTATTCAAGGGGGTAAGTCAGAAATCGAACAGTGAAGCCGACCAAAGCCTGCATGGACGGTTCCATGTAGGCCCATAAATTACGTCAAACCCCTGTGACATCCCGTCACGTACAGACTTTTTGTTGAGCAGCTATGCAGCTACCATAATTACGGTGTTTCTGCTGTTGCTCTACGTCATCAAACCAGAGTAATGCAGCGTGATCATGTACGGTAGAGACTGGTGCCGACAGGAAGTAGCCCTGTAGTAGGATTTTATTGGTCCAAAACTGGCTTCACTGCTCTCCATTCAAATCTGCAGGATCCAGTAATATTCTGTCTATGCTTCTATTCGATCTTTGTTGGGAGTTGCATATGCACAGTACCTAGGTAAGGACTACTAGCCAATCAGAAGCAGAGTAGGGCAACTTCAGCCGGCAACCACAGCTTTGGTTCAGCCATACATATTCCTGAAAGGCAGAACAACCCGAAACCAGCTTCGCAACCTAGATTGGAGCAAGACGTTTCAGAGTGGTAAGTAATTCATTTGTAACAAAAGTATCTTTCATAAGTAACTTTTTCACTGTGCACTGTCTGTACATCACAGTTGCAACTTTATGCCCACTGACTGCCTGGAGGGTATCTAATATTCAGTAGGGAGGGTGGAGTTGAGGGAAGGCAGCGGGTGAGCGTCTTGTCATTGTCTGTGCTGCAGCTGAGTGTGTTTCTCCACCAGTGTTTTTAAGGGCGTGCCACACTAGTCGCTAGGTGAGCATTATGATGCGTGTTACATAGTGACACAGATAGGTTACGGAAGTAAAGGCTGGACTACAATTGAGCTGTTTTCAGGCAGATCAGGAGCAAAGCTTTCTGTGGGAGATGCTTACTCCCTTTGGGGTGGACTTTTTGGCTTTTTCACTTTGCAAACCTATTCCATACACAAAAAAGATATATAACACAATAAACGATAAAAAGCATAGTATGACCACTTTAATATTGACTTCTATGTTGATGAAAATCCAGCAAAGCAAAACCAGTGATAAGAAAGAACACACAGTGTTACCTACTAATGGGAGCTCTCTTTACTTCCTCTCTTGCCAAACAGTAAGGGCTACACTGACGTGGTGAAGATCCCTGTAGGCTCCACCCACATTAAGGTTCGTCAGCACAAGGCCAAGGACCAGGCCCGATACACTGCCTACCTGGCTCTCCGAAGGCCCAATGGCGAGTACCTCCTAAATGGCAAGTTCATGATCTCCACCTCCGAGACAATCATCCCACTCAACGGTTCTGTGCTCAACTACAGTGGCTGGAGCCAAAGGGATGAGTGGCTTCACAGCATGGGACCTGGGGCCCTCCAAGAAGCCTTGGTGATCCAGATTCTAGCGACAGACGCTAAAAATCCGCTGGATGTCCGTTATAGCTTCTTCATGCCCCGCCGGACAGCCCCACAGCAGCCATCAGCTCCGCTCATCACCAACCCAAAGCTGACCCCTGTGCAGAGCACTACAACAGTCTCAACCACAACGAGGACCACCTCCACCACCAGTAGCGCCACTATATCTTCTTCCTCTCCCCCTGTCCTGCTCCAAGACCCACCTACAGCTCCAGGTCCCTCCACCCCTACCCCAGGGCCCCAGTGGATAACGGGGTCCTGGATGACCTGCTCCAGGACTTGTGACACTGGCTGGCAGAGCCGGACAGTGCAGTGTAAGGACAAGGACGGGAAACTATCCAAGGGCTGCACTCTAGGTTCTCGCCCATCCGCCTTCAAACACTGTCTGGTGAAAAAATGTTGAGGCGTTAGGAGAGGGAAAATGATCCGTAAGACAAGAAGAAGTTTAATCTATACATCTGATAAAGGTCTCAAGTTCTGGGTGTAGGACTATGGACCAATGAATTTAAGACATAGAACCTTAAACAGGACTGTGAATGTTGGCTGAAAGTGCCTGGACCAGATACACAGACACTCAAAGACAGATTGGCATGGATGTACCTGACTATATGTCAGAGCAATGTCCTGGAATAATAGTAGCTATGCAGAACACATAGTAGGACGGAGTACAGTTTTTGTATGATAGTGACAAGCATGGCCCTGGCATAGCTGAGGACTTCAATTGCATGTCATTTCCACATGGACAGTAACTGATTGTCTTTACTTCCGTCTCTAAATCCTGGAGGCTTTGTGTGTTTTGCCCTGTAATGGCATGAGTGTCATGTTTTTTTATGCTATTCCATGTGTTCTAATCACTGTGGGGATATGGAAGAACCCCTTTGTCTTTTGTCATGAGTGCATTCGAGACAAGTCCCAACGATGGGAAACAGCTTGTCGTTATTTCTGCCCTTATTGTAGCCCTGTCCCACGACCGTCATACTACGTTCAATAGTGCTAGATTGCCATCTCCTGTAACTTCCGCCACTGAGAGGCTGTGAGAAAATTTGTCACAGCAAGTATGTTGAAGATCCTAGCTCACTAGATGGTAGAAAGAAATGTATCTTCCATTAAAAACAACACAATCCAATCAAAGACAGCACAGGATGTCTTTGTCAGGATGTCTGTCAGTGGTGCTACTGATGGCCAAAAGCTATGTTACAGCATTATTATTAACATGGTGTTTTTTTTATATTCTGATTGCATACAAATAGTCTTCCTGTAAATGCTTTTACGAGTCACAGGGGCTGGAGATACGAATGACAGTCTTGGGTCAGGGTTACCTACAAGCGTTGTGTGTCTTTATTTGACTGATCTGACCAGCTGAAAACCAGAAAAGATCACAAGGAGAGGGGAGGACTGAATATAAACTACTTCCCTTAGCAATGACCATTAGGTCAAGAGCATCCAAAAGTAATTGTAAGCCAATGGATATGATTTCCAAATAAGGATGCATGGGAGGGTGACTTCACAACCCAGACATTTGGCGAACAGACGGTGTCAAATCAGTTGTACCCAATCTTAAACTGTTCAGGTATTTCTCTGTGCTCAGCTTCTTGAGAAGTTGAGAAGAAAGTTTTTCCTGATGACACAAGTATCGATTGTACTTAAACTGATAATCACCTGTAAGGTGTGTAGAAACAGCAGCATGGTGTAATGGAACGAGAGTGTACTGTGGCCTTCAGAGGACAAACTTTACAACAGTCAAAGGGACAAATTTACCACGACTCTCCTTAATGTTTATGGAGATTAATGATGACTCACGGGTTTGGGGCGCTGCTTGATGCGTGTTTGTGTAATGTGTGTGTGTCTTTGTGTGCATGTCATGTGCTAGCACATTCACATACCCAGGCCTGTGTTTTAAGCACATGCAGTATTTACCGTGAACATGTGTCTTTGTCCTCTGCTGCGTCTTGAAGCTTCCTCACTCCCAGTTCCATTTGTATCAATCAGTATGCTGGTGCTGGGAGGTTTAGGGTCCTCATATTTGTTTGTGGCAGTCAATATTTGTTTGTTCGTCTGTTTATCTGTTAAGGAAGCAATGCTAATATGACAATGTGTGCCCAGGATACTCGCAATGACAGCAAGAGAGATACTAATGCAGTCATTAATATCCTTTTGCAATTCAGTTCTTTTTTTCATTTGATTTCTTTTCATCACTCATTCTCCATTTTACTACTTTAAATCCTCTATTGCTGTATTTGAAAATGATTGTTTAATCCTTTTTCCAACCCTGATGGGTAGTGTTTGCCATGTTACAACAATTCCGATGGTGCCACAGGATGATTTTCCCACTTACCTCTACCTTGTCTCCACCTCAGTAGTGGTGGTCACAGCAGGAACTTGTAACTCCAGAAATAATGCTTCAGTAACTTAACTGAACTTCACACAATCCACAAACCTCACTGTCAACAAGGTCTTGTCTGGAACTACTTTCTACAGAAGAACGCAACTACTACTCTGGGACACTGATTCTGGAAAGTGATGTTGCAGTTGATTTAAAGAAATTGTTTGACATTTGGGGTAATATACCTATCTTTCTTCTTGTCAAGAAATAGATGAGAAGATTAATACCACTCTCATGTTTGTCCTTATATGAAGCTAGGACCAGGGATTTGTTAGCTTAGCAGGACTGGAAACAGGGAAATAGCTAGCCTGACTCTGTCCAGAGATTTAAAATATGTCTACCAACATCTCTCTGTTCATCAGTTCACTAATTAACCCATCATATTTTGTTTGTTTAATCCGTACAAAAAACAAATGTAAAAACGACAATTTGCCCATGTTTCCAGTCTTGCTGCCTCTAGCTTCATATTGAACAGAAAGATATGAGTGTGATATCAGTCATTACATCTAACTCTCAAAAAAGTATTAAACTATTCCTTTAAGTGAAAAAACAAAACTATCTTCTCTAGATACCACCAGGTTTAAGTGAAGAAATGTACTTTTTTTGTAATTTGGGTGGCCTCCCCCCTATAAAATCTTCCTCCAAATCTTGTGTGAAAAATGAAAATGTACTCTTAAAGGGAGAGTAAGTGATTCTGCAGAAGGATTGTAGGATTGAACTCACCTTTTCCTTTTTGGTGGTTTCTCGGTCAACTCTCCAGTCTAGCACGATTTCACTGCTCCTGTGCACGAGCACCAACGCCACCTGTTGCTGACTGGCTGGGAAAATGTTGGGTGGCAGGGCTGTGTAGGAAAACTGGATTTTTTTTCAGAGCAAGAAGAGGAGGCCTTGTCAGAGAGGAAATATTTGATGAATTTAACAAAAAGTGTATTGGATTACAATCACTTACTTTCCCTTTAAAGAAAATAATACTGAGAACTTTACCTTAACTCTCCTGAATGGTAATCATGCACCAGCAATACAAAGTGCTGTTAATTACATACTTAATGGACTTTAAAATACCTTCCTGTAATTGTGTTCAAATTTCTGGCACCTGTTCAATGTTCCTGTGTGGCAAAACCCCACCCATCTGGCACCTGTGCAGGAGAAAACAAACCACCAAAAACTTTTTCAAATACTACATGACCCAGGTCAACATACCACTCACAAAATGGTCTCTCTTCTTCGCTCACACATTCAGATATATTTACACAATGTAGACATTTTTGTACAATGAATAGATCTTTCATATATGCGTTAGTATTCAACCATATTTACACCGAAATGTACACATACAGACACACACTTCATTGAAACAATCCAGCATTGACAGTATTTGAGTATATGAGAAACCCTCACACACACTCCATACATACACACACATACACACAAACTATTTCCAGACTCTTCCAGTGGGGAAACCCCTCTTGCTGAACAACAGAAACACAGCACTGAACTTGTAATTTATTGTTTGTACAACTGGTATGTGTGAATAAAAAAATGAGATGAGTTTTATTTATTATAGTAATTTTGTATCAAATTACTATTTAACTTAGGAATCTGACTGTGCAGAATCATTCCTTTGTAAGAATATAGTGTTTCTTTTCTAGTCATCCACATGAATATATGTACATAAAATCTATATATTTAAACATCTTTGCATCTGTGTTGTTAATTTTGTCATGGCATTAATGCCTAAACCTGTGTTTTGACTTTCAGACGAGTCTGTCTTCTCACACACTCTCACCCAAGATGAAGGTAACAAAGCAAGCTGATATTAACCCTATTAGGGCTATATTCATACACATGTAGCAGCAGAGAAGAGAAAGCAGGAACAGAAAATGTCAGTAAATACAACATATTGAGGATTAAAGATGACTTAATGCTAAAACAGCTCTTATCTACTATAGATAGATACATTTAAAGATGTGTCTGTATGAAATGCCCACGTCTTTGTACAACCGCTGCTGCAGATATCTGCACAAACACAAAGTTGTAACAAGAGGACCATTGTCACTATGTGGCCTTTTGCCAGTAGCAGTGGTGGAAGAAGTAGGCTACTTTTACTGTTACTCAAGTATAATACCACTATGTAAATATTCCATTATAAGTAAAAAAACATTTTTTTAAATATATACAAAGCATCAAAAGGAAAAGTACACACTATGCGCAGTGGCTCCTTTAAAAGTGTTATATATATTAGAGGATTATTTTTATTGATGATACAACATGTAAACAGCATGTAGGTGAGAGATTTTCATAGTGGGAAAAAATATTACATTAGTTATCAAAAGGAGATCACATAGAATATCTTAAATGTGTGTGGTTAGTAAAAGAGACAGTTCAGAGATAAAGTAGTTTGGAGTAATTTTACTGTCTTTCCTACTTTCCTGGAGTAAGAAACAAATGCTTTAGGACCGACGTCTTTTATGTATTTGGTGTAGTCTGAAGTTACGTCAAACAGCAATATTAGGTTATCTTGGCTCAATTGTTAAGTGTCTATGGCTTCAAATAGTATAATCATTGTCCCATAGGCATCTAGGACTCCTTCCACCACTGGCCAGAAGATACAGTGGCTTGCAAAAGTATTCACACCCCTTGAACTTTTCCACATTTTTTCACATTAAAACCACAAACGTAAATGTATTTTATTCACGTTACAACCACAAACGTAAATGTATTTTATTGGGATTTCATGTGATAGACCAACACAAAGTGGCACATAATTGTGAAGTGGAAGGAAAATGATACAAGATTTTCAAAATTCTCACCAATAAAATTCTGAAAAGACCCCCTGAGTCAGTACTTTGTAGAACCACCTTTCGCTGCAATTACAGCTGCAAGTTTTTGGGGGTATGTCTCTACCAGCTTTGCACATCTAGAGACTGGAATTTTTGCCCATTCTTTGCAAAATAGCTCAAGCTCAGTCAGAGTGGATGGAGAGCAACAGGCTTTCTTCCAAGATTGTCCTGTATTAGGCTCCATCCATCTTCCCATCAACTCTGACCAGCTTCACTGTTCCACAGCATGATGCTGCCACCCCCATGTTTCACGGTGGAGACGGTGTGTTCTGGGTGATGTGCAGTGTTAGTTTTCCGCCACACAGCGACTTGCGTTTGGGCCAAAAACTTCCGTTTTGGTCTCATCTGACCAGAGCACCTTCTTCCACATGTTTGCTGTGTCCCCCACGTGGCTTTTGGCAAACCGCAAACGGGGACTCCTTATGGCTTCTTTTCAACAATAGCTTTCTTCTTGCCACTCTTCCTTAAAGACCATGAGTGACCATGGGCTTCTTGGCTGCTTCTCTGATTAATGCTTCCCTTGCCTGGCCTGTAAGTTTAGGTGGACGGCCTTTCCTTGGTAGGTTTGCAGTTTTCAAATGATGGATTGAACAGTAGTGAGATGTTCAAAGCTTGGGATATTTTTTTTATAACCTAACCCTGCTTTAAACTTTATCCCTGACCTGTCTGGTGTGTCCCTTGGGCTTCATGGTGCTATTTATTCACTAATGTTCTCTAACAAACCTTTGAATCCTTCACAGAACAGCTGTATTTATACTGAGATTAGATTACACACAGGTGGACTATTAATTAATTAGGTGACTTCTGAACGCAATTGGTAGCACTGGTTTTTATTTAGGGGTATCGGAGTAAAGGGGGCTGAATACTTTTGCACGCCACACTTTTCAGATTTTTATTTGTGAAAATTTTGAAAACCATGTATCATTTTCCTTCCACTTCACAATTATGCGCCACTTTGTGTTGGTATATCACATGAAATACCAATAAAATACATTTACGTTTGTGGAAAATGTGGAAAAGTTCAAAAGGTGTGAATACTTTTGCAAGCCACTGTATATAAAGACGTTAGTAGCAGCAGAAGCATGCCTTTTACACCATTTCAAATGCTGATTGTTACTTAAACATGTTAAATATTCCACAGTGTTTAAATTGCAATATTCATGTGATGTCAGGATGGCACTAAAGAGAGATTTCCTTAACCTGACGCCTCAGTGAAAAACCCATCTTAATGATTTTTCATTTAGTAACTTATTGACTTGAGTGGACAAATGGTCATCTTGATCAGCTCTTTTGTTCTCTGTAACTGTCACAGACATTCTTTCTTCATTAGCGCTCCTCCAGACATAATAGAAAATAGAAAAATGACCCAGGATCTGCACCCTCAAGCAGAGGCACCGTTGTCCTCACAGTACCAGGGCCTCCTGGAGGTCAATGGCTCACAGCGTGCAGCTTTACAAGCTCCCAAATGTGATGCTGAGGCGCCACTTGTCGGCTAAACTTGTGATTGGTCCATCAAGTCATGAAAAATCTCGGCAGCAGTTTGGGAGGTTTCCTAACGTCATGTCTACCATCTACTGGAAATTTGTAAAATTACAGCTATTCACATTTTCTGACCTACTGTCTTTAAGGTGGGCTTCCATAATCTGTCCAGTGATGTTTGCACCAGTGAGTCAAAAGTCACACACTGCAGTGGTAATTAGATCAATAACACCACACTTAGGTCTCATTGTTATAATATTATATGATGTTCTTATGTTTGTATCATTATTTTAGTTTGTTGTTCTTGTTTTTAGATATTCCACGTTTTGTTACAATTTCAGATCTATGTGATATGCTATCTTTCAATATATTGAAGGATTACATTAGTTCAGTTTCTCTAAATAGCTGTCCCTGAACTGCTGAGAATGGGGTTCTATTTGTGTCTCGGTGCACTGTAGATAATAGGATTTCGCTTTGCCAGTTATTTTAATCAAACTCCTGTGTAAACTGTCTGTTGGAGAGAGGGGACAGACAGGGCGGGCAGGGGAAGAAGCCGGAGGACAGGGGCTCTGCCCGCCTTGGTTTGATCGCAGGGATAGCCCGATGGAGGAACCGCTCCACCTTAAGACCTCAGCGGCCCCACTCTGCTCCCTCTCCCTGGGGAGCAGAGCTACGGAACCCGGCCACGGCGCACCACAGCCGGCTTGGCACGGAGGAGGTGAGTACGGCTCCCGGAGCTTTGGCCAGTACGATATGGTTACCATTCCCGACCTGCTGCCACCTCCCTTCTCCAGTTGCAATGACACTACAACACTGCTCCACATCAGCCACTGCTGCCTGTCACTCTGATTTAAGTTGGAATAGGCATGAGTTATTGAGCGGTGTAGCTCATTGATTAAGTTAGAAAGTAGAACAGTGCAGCAGATTTAGAAGTTTGTTTTTTATTTTGGCAACAGGTCATAAATGTGTACACTAATCGTACAAGTAAGGCATTTTGGGTGAAATGATCAATTAGGCAATATGACAAATTATATGCCAATAAAATATATTCAGTAATAATAGGCGTGCGTTATTAGTGTATATGTACATCTTGTGACAGACAAGCAGAGATTGAAGAAGAAAACGTTGCCCAAAGCTCTCTTTCCTCCACAATGATTGATTATTATGGCAACGCTCCAGGTCGCTGGTGCGTTTTTGTTGCGCACGGGATCTGGCCCCTCTCAGATCAAAGGGCCCTCAGGAAAGGGGTGGTCCCGATGCAGGGGGATATATAGGAGGGACCGGCTCTCTTCTGACTGCAAGGCAAGAGCAGAGAACAGACTAAACGGGCCAGCAGAGGAAAAAGCTGCCCCCGAACTCAAAGAGAGAACTAGAAACTGAGACATCTGCGGAGTTTTGGAGAGAAAAGACCTGTTGGAATTTACTGCCGAGATCCAGCTTTTATTTAAATTTAATGAAAGGACGTTTTTTTGAAACAAGTCAGACCTGCACATAACTTTAAATTAGTTTTGCACTGGATTTGATTCTTTTTAAGATTTTTATATGTGTGCGTAATTTTGAGGGCAGTTTTGTGGAAGACTTTGGGTTTGTAGCTTATAGAGGAAACCCTTTTAAAGGATTTATTTGCTTTCTCGTAGAGCCTTTATTATCAATTTATCTTTCCACTTCGGATTTCACAGTTATATGATGTGGTTTCTACACGTTTCCATTGGTTTAATTGCCACTCTGTGCGTCGGCACTGCGCACAGCGCATGGGAGGAGAGCACGGTGGTGCCAGTCAGACTAGACCCGACAGCCCGGTCGGAGAGCGAAACCGAACCGTGGCGGACTCTCTCCGTAGAGGAGAAGGAGAAGGAGGCGGAGATGAGGGAGTACCGGTTGGACGTATTTGACAAGGAGTTGGTCTTGCAGCTAGAGCCTGACCAGACCTTCTTGGCGCCGGGTTTTGTCTTTCACATTGTGGGGAGTCCCGAGTCCGAACCGACACAGGAACCCAAGAGCGGAGCCGAGCCGGGTTGTTTCTTCTCGGGCACGGTGAAGGGAGAGGAACACTCTGCAGCTGCGATCAACCTGTGCCACGGACTCAGGGGCGGATTCTACTTTGAGGGTGAAGAGTATTTCATTCAGCCCCTCAACTCAAGTGACTTCCTGGGCACCGAGGAGGATGTCCACGTGATCCGCCGGAGAAGTCGGGCGGCTTTGGTTGAGGAGGGGAGCTCCAAGTGCGGGGTCAACGAGGACGAGGAGAGGGTGCCAAATAATCTAGAGAAAGAAGTCAGATACGGAGCTGCTAACACAGACCAGACAGGTAAGGCTGCAGATAATATAATATAATAGACCAGCTGAAGTGATCAAACTAGAAACCTTAAAAGCGGCCAAGGAAACACAGAGAATGTGTTTTACTCCACTGAACGTTATGAAACCTACTCAGCTCATCTACAGCTGCAAACAAACATTATTTAATTATTTTCTTTACAAGTCATTGGCTATAGCGAATGGGCAGACCAAACTGCTGTCAGCTGGAACTGTGCGTATGCCAGCATGCGCAATGCACTCAGATACCTTTTTGACAGCGCCGTCTACGCACTGCCTGAGATGAGGAAGGGAGGGGAGGGGAGGAGAGTGGGGGCGCTTCTCCAAGGGGAAAGAGGAGGAGGAGTGACCTAGGAAGGGGAGGGGAGCAGGGGGGTGCAGCCAGACCCCGGCAGTGCTGAGACGTGTACACTCACCTCCTGGTACAACTGGCACCGGCAGACATTTTTCCCCAGAAAGGATTTTCTCCCTTCGCCCTTTCTCACTAGCATAATTTTCTACCAGAGAAGGTCATTTGTAGGAATGTTGACCCTGAGGAGGAGGAGCCGCCGGTGGTGTGACGCTGAGTCACACCAGGCTCTTCCAGGCACATCCGTAGCTCTCTTTGGAGCCTCTATCCCCTAAAAAAAAAAGGAGCCTTTGTTTCTGCTATTTAGAACACTACCAGTTTTGTTGGGTGCAGACCATTCCAGACAAACTGAATCATTTCTAAAAAAAATGTCTCAGAAGTTACAATTAGGACTGAAACCTGATATCAGTTCACATGACCTGTGAACCTAAAGTCTGACCTCTCTCTGTCTCTCTTTTCTCTCCCCTCAGCCCACCACAGAACCAGGCGTTTTGTTTCCACCCCTCGCTACCTGGAGATCATGCTGGTGGCTGACCAATCCATGGCTGAGTTCCACGGCGCCGGGCTAAAACCCTACCTACTGACCATCATGGCAGTGGCATCCCGTCTCTACCGCCACCCCAGCATCCACAACTCCATCAGCCTGGCGGTGGTGAAGCTGCTGGTGGTGTATGAGGAGGAGCGAGGCCCTCAGGTGTCCTCTAACGCAGCCATGACCCTCCGCAACTTCTGCCAGTGGCAGCGCCAGCACAACCCCTCAAGTGACCGCCACCCCGAGCATTATGACACCGCTGTACTCTTCACCAGGACGGTAAGTTTGAATCAAGGAAGAGGAAGTGTGTTAAAAAAGAGAATTGATCAGAAAAAGAGGAAGAGATGCAGCATTCAAGAGAATTTTAACATTAATTTTGCTCTCCTGTGTAGGACCTGTGTGGTGCCCACTCTTGTGACACTCTGGGTATGGCAGATGTTGGCACAGTGTGTGACCCTGACAGAAGCTGCTCAATTATTGAGGATGATGGGCTGCAAGCAGCATTTACTGTGGCACACGAACTGGGTAAGTGGAAAAAAATCCATGTATGAAATGTATTTAATCACTACTCCACTTATACTAGAGGTGCTCAAAGATCTCTTATCTTATGTCTGTCCTCCAGGCCACGTCTTCAACATGCCTCATGATGATGCCCAGTTGTGCTCTGGGGTCAACGGTGTCCACTGGGGCTCCCACATGATGGCCTCCACCCTGTCTAACCTGGACCAGCAGCAGCCATGGTCCCCTTGCTCCGCCCTCATGGTCACTACCTTCCTGGACAACGGCCATGGTCAGTGCCTGCTGGATAAACCAGTCAAGCCTCAGCCACTCCCCCAGCCCTTGCCTGGGACGGTCTATGGTGCAGACCATCAGTGCCAGCTGACCTTTGGCGAAGACTCCCTGCACTGCCCAGACCTGAGTACCACATGCGCAGCTCTGTGGTGCACTGTGACCACATCCAATGGTGTGCTGGTGTGCCAGACTAAGAACTTCCCTTGGGCTGATGGAACGCCATGCGGGCATGACAGCTACTGTCTGGCTGGACATTGTCTCAATAAGAGCCAAGCTGCCAAACACCAGGTAGGAACCAGAACCAATCCAATCACACATCAGAACCCCCCAAAAAACCCTGCATTATCCAAAAGCAGTAAACATATTGCGCATAATGCTTGTTCTATTGTGCTTGCTGTTGGACCAATCAATGTTTTAGCTCAGCTTTGAATCAATCAGCTAGCTCCAACACAGTTCAATATTGTAATTGTGTTGTCCTTGTTTCTTTCAGACCCCTGTCAATGGTGGCTGGGGAATGTGGGGTCCCTGGGGCGACTGCTCTCGGACCTGTGGTGGAGGGGTGCAGTATTCCTTCCGCGCCTGTGACAACCCTTTGCCCAAGAATGGGGGCAAGTACTGTGAGGGCAAGAGGATCCAGTACCGCTCCTGTAACACAGACACCTGCCCCGATACCAATGGTAAGAGATCTTTGTTATCACGTCAGGAGTAAATCCTTTAGCTTGAATTTAGAAGTCATGTTCTAATATACCTTGCACATTGGTGTGAAAGTTAGCATGCGGTTCAGCCTGAACAAGCAGTAAATCTGATCTGTCTCTGTCTCAGGCCTGTCATTCCGTGAGGAACAGTGCCTGGCCCACAACGACATGTCAGCCCAAGTGTCACTGGGTTCAGGCGAGGGTGTCGAGTGGGTGCCCAAGTATGCTGGAGTTTCACCCAAAGACCGCTGCAAGCTGGTGTGCCGGGCCAAGGGGACCGGATACTTCTTTGTCCTCAAATCTAAGGTGAGAGTTACTAGATGCTAGTCTCTTAGTTTATCTCATAACAGTGTTGTGCAGACCTGCAAGTTGAAGGCCGACTGTAATTTCTCCCATCCCCTAGCTGGGGATAAGACTTTTTTTTAACCTTTTGACTCACACTTATGTAACAGTCTTACTAGACATAACTCTCATGTTCCTTTTGTCACTCTGCTGCCCCCAGGTGGCTGATGGCACACCCTGCAGCCCTGACTCCACCTCAGTTTGTGTTCAAGGCCAGTGTGTCAAGGCTGGATGTGATCGTGTCATTGGCTCTAACCGGCGCTTTGATAAGTGCGGCGTGTGTGGTGGCGACGGCTCAACCTGCAAGAAAGTGTCTGGCTCTCTAGAGCGAGCCAGGTAAACACCTTTTTGTTATACACAAACATTATGTCTTATAATATACACTGAAACCTCATAGCATGTTTGTCAAAATCATTTTTATTAAGCTTGACCTCTGTCTGGCTCTGTTTCAGGCCTGGATACCAGGATGTTGTAACCATCCCTGCTGGTGCCACCCACCTGGATGTCAAACAACGTGCCCCAGGCAATGGTCGCCAGGATAACAGCTACTTGGCAGTGCGTCGCCAGGATGGAACCTACCTGTTAAATGGCGATTACAAGCTGATGACCATGGAGACTGACATCACCTTGCAAGGGGCACTGTTGAGATACAGCGGCTCCTCTGCCACCCTGGAGCGCCTCCGGAGCTATGCCCCACTCCCCGAGCCCCTCAACATCCAGGTCCTCTCTGTGGGGGAGGCACCAAGGCCCCGGGTTAAGTATAGCTACTTTGCCCCTAGACCGAACAATGCTGCTTCAGTCTCCAAAAACAATGGAGGCCGCCGCCTGTCCATCAATGCCATCCCAGAGGTGGGAGGAGCCGAGTGGACCCTGAGGGAGTGGGGTCCATGCTCCCAGACCTGTGGAGGAGGTATGCAACAGAGAGAGGTGGTGTGTCTAGATCCCCAGGGTCATCCCTCCAGAGATTGCCCAGAGGAGCTGCGCCCCTTGGCCTCACGGTCCTGCGCCACCCAGCTCTGTCCCTCCTGGCTTCTCGGAGAATGGTCGGTATGCTCCAAGACCTGTGGGCGAGGCTTCCGCAAACGCCAACTGCGATGCATCGGCCATGATGGCCGCACACTAACCCATGACAGCTGTGACCCCAAAGACCGGCCGCGACCCCTGCTGGAACTGTGCAATCAGAGTGCCTGTTAAGTGACTGCTTCCACAATCTAACCTCCTTTTTATACACCCAGCTTTCAGAAAGACATCAGAGAAAAACTCTGATCTTCACTGCCTCCTTTTTCCCACTGAAAATCTAAAGAGGCCGATGAATGTTTACATCCAGAGCACTTGTGCTGCAGGTTTTCATGGGTTCAAGGTAGTCAAACAGTCCCACATGTCAAAGGGTTCACAATGACTGTGACTGAAATGGTCAGATGTTGGTCCACAGTGGCAACGCCACCTAGTAGCAGCAATAAAGACTGATTACAGCTTGCTGCCTATCTGGCCTCAGCGCAGCAGTGGCATATTTTGCCTCCCATCAAGGGGAAGAAAGCATGGACCTTCCTGATATCCTAAAGGATGCTGCTGCGTGCTGCTTACCGTGCCAATGTCGTGCTTGTGTATGTCTGTGTGTGTGTTTGTGTGTGTGAGAGTGTGAGACCGTGTGTATATGTCAAATTGTTAATGCATGTAAATGATGTTTGTCCAAGCTGGGCTGGATGAACACATAAGGGTTGGGATGGGGGAGGTTATTGCAGAGTATATAAAGAAACAAATGAAAGAGAATAGCTCATATTCTACTTGCTCACCCCATCAGGTATGGAAAATAAGATAGCTTTGTGTTTATGTTCAAACTTGCCAGATTACATTTATTTATCACAAACCTGTAGCACTTCATCTTTGTTTTTGCCAGCGGCACATTGTAACACCCAATTGTCTCTAAATGCCTCAGTACACCGTACTTTGTCCTTTAGCCATATCTTGCCTGAGTCTACACAGCCTTCAATGAGGGTACTCTTCAAAGACCAAAGAGGAGTGTGTGAGCGTGTGTGCGTGCATTTGTGTGTGCGTGTGTGGAGACCTAAAGAGGGACTTGTCTCCTGCTACTACTTCATAAGTAAGTCTCTCCTGCCTTCTGCGAAGGCACCTTGTTTTTGGCTATCAAGTCTTTTTCTTTTGTACAGAATATCCAAACATTATTTATTTTTGTACAGCCTGTTAAATATAATCATGTGGCTTTTTTAATATTATTTTTTATTTGTTATTGAGATCACAGAAGGGAGTAGAATATAGAGTATTTATACAGTGTTTATATATATATGTGTATATATATATATATATGTATATGTATGTATGTATGTATGTATGTATGTATATGTATGTGTGTATATGTGTACACACACATATATATATATATATATATATATATTCGATATATATATATATATATATATTCGATCCTAGGTTCATGAATAAAGTATCACATTGACTTGTGCAGCTAATGTCTCCAGAGTGGTTTGTCTCTTTGAAGGTGCACTTATTTGTACACACACATTTTAAATGCTCTATATGAATCAATTACATTAACAATGTTTACAGGACTAAAATATTTACAGAGGTCTTATATATTCTTTGACACAAACAGTCAGTTTGTGAACCTGTCCAAGGCTGCCAAATATCAGTATCAATAATCTACATTAATATACTTGCCTACTGATATTTGCCACCAGGGACTGGTACTTGATCAGTTTATCAAAACAAGCTTTGAAGACAAGTCGAAAACAAAGCTTAGCTCTAGGATTAACACTTTTCTTTGGCCTCAGCATCAGGAGTGTTGAAGATGTTACAATACAGTCCACATTAAACTATCCTGACATCACACATCTCCTCCCTGACACAAGCAGCTTAAGTGAGCAGAGAATGTCCTCATCTACAGCTGCATTTCTATACATGGAATAAGACATTGAATTGTCAGCAAATTTAAGACAGACACACATGCACATGTTTGTCTTCCTCTACTTGTGAAGACCCTCATTCATATAATGCATACAATAAGGGATTGTATATGTTGTGGTTTGTTGTAATTCAAATTTTGTCCACTAGATTGGAGTATTTCAACATGTCCTCTAATTTGGATACTTAATCACAGTCTCCAAACATTGGAGGAAAAGGGCAGTCTAGTCATAACCAGATTATACTGCTAAAGAACAAAAATGAAATTGTTTGGCCGCTAATAAGCAAAAAATAAGGCTTAGCATACCAACACTACATTTTGTAACCAACTTCTAATGTCCTTTTATTACGGTTAATACAACTCTTTGAAACTTAAAAAAGTTATATGTTTGTTTGGAGTATATGTGCATTTGGAGTTGTGGGTTGGAGGGTTGTAGCTTTGTTTAAAATTATCTGTGGTTAGCTCCCCCACCCCTTAAAAAAAAGTCAGCACTGTCACTAAAAGCTGAAGCCTGTGTGGCACTTCCTGCTGGGCCCTGAAGAAGACGATCCCCCGCCTCGTTGGCTCCCACTGTAAGCACAGTGGAAATCATTTTCCTGTAATTATGGATGGTTAAGAAGAAGATTGGCCATCTCTGTAATCTGCATAATAGCATAATGTGTCATCAGACTAAAGCCTAAACAAGTGCTGTAGGCAAGGATGTATACGGCATGTTTTTTCCCCCCTAATTTATGATTGATAAAGAAAAACGCACAACCAGGGAGGAAAATGTCATCATTAATATAAACGTCTGTAATAAAGCTTGAGCCTACTTTTTTTTTACCTGCTTGTTTTTTCATGTCTCGATGTCACATCATTACAGCTTAAAAGAAACATCTGGAAGGCATTATGAATCACTGCCGCTCAGTGTGGGTGGCATTTCCGAGAACAAAATTATCTTCATCCTTTTGCCACCCTTGGTAGCAAGTTTGTTTAAATTATGTGAACTTTGATCCGGTTTTGAATCTTCAAAAGAAACAGTGTTCATATTTATGTAAATCCATCATGGCCAAAAGCCAAAAGCTTCACTAGTTCTGTGCAATAAATGACATTGAAGTCTAGGGAAAATATTGATTATTATGAACATATGTGTCATTTACTGATAAAATTAACTGGTATTAGGAAAATCAACTTTAATTGTCCTTATTTTGATGCACATTACTTGTGCAGTCAGGAATCCCAGCTTGCTGAGTGTTTGCATTGTTGCTGTCTGGTTATTCTTGAATGTACTTTTGAATGGTGAACTTTTACAGAGGCTTACGTTCACAGCCTACCAGGGGCCTTTACAGAACTACAATTTAACTCTTTAATTATCACTTCTACGACTGTAGTTTCGTCCCTACAGGCACAAGTGGCGTTTGTGTGTGTGTGGGAGGGGGAGGAGGGGTGGTCTGCCCCTGCCACTTAGGCTATGCCTATAGTGTCCTTTCAGTGTTTTTTCTTCTGACATGTTACTTAAAAAAAGATCTTATGTCCTACCATTTTAGAAACAATATTGAGCCATTCTCTAAGGCAAGGTCCGCACCAGGTCCTTGTGGCGACTAGCGCGGCGACTAGCGCTACCAGGGCACCAACCAATCCGCCAGCTGACTGCAGAAAGTAGTATAAACACAAGTAGTCCGTGTCAGCGGGGTCCGCCGCTGTCCATGTCCGCTCAATAATAATAATAATAATAATAATCTTTATTTGTAGAGCACTTTTCAAAAACACGCTCACGAGTATATTCGATGCTTAAGGCATTCTCTATGGGTCTATCCTGGTCTACTTATTCTAGTATCTTTGTGGGCCCTCCTCCAGTGAGGTCCCTGTATAGCCTACTCAGTCCCCCATCCTGAGTCCTACGCCCCTGATGAGCCACTCTTCTCAAGCAGAGATAAGAAGAATTCACTATATCAAAACTAAGTCTCTAATCTTTATTATGTGTGTCCTTGGTCTAATGTGTCTGTTTCAGTGTTTTTGATATGACAGTTACATATTTAAACACAACGAGAAAAGTAGGGCGGCTCGTGTTGTTTTGGTGTCTGAAAATATACCCGAGAGTCGGGTACCGTCTTGTCACACAGGTGTGAAGCGTCATCCTCGGGTCATTACAGTCTGATTACACTTATTATTTTCAGTAGAGGTCGTGATGTGACGGCAGCACGTGAAATGGGACCTCTGCCACGAAGCGGAGAGGAGCGGGCCCGCGCACGTGCACACGCGCGCACGTCATACGGCGCAAAGAAAGCCGTAGGTACACAGGCCTTTTTTCTCTTGCTGCGTCAAGCTTGACAGACATAACAAGAATAAGACCGGAAGACAAGTGAGCCTGCCTTCGAAATAAAGGTACAAAGACATTTAAAAGAGAAAATGTGACTAATAATAATACTACTTCCCATATCATCACTAATACTACGGTTGATACCACTACTACATCACCTAATGATTATTATTTTTATAATCAGTGATTTGTAAGCCGTACAACGGTGTAAAAGAATGCTGCAAACAATATCAACAAATATTTTAACATTAACTGACATGTCTTCGGGTATAAAGGGATACTTAAACAGGTAGCCTACTAATTTTACACATAGGCTAAAGGTCAGTTTACTAGTTATGGGAAACACTATGCAGCCTGCGAAAACAGTTGACTAATGTCATTTGACTATGTGCACGGAGCGTTTGGTTTTGGAAAACTGGGTTCGATTCCCCACTGTGACACATCCACCAATGTGTCCCTGAGCAAGACACTTAACCCCTAGTTGCTCCAGAGGCGTGCGACCTCATTTATTGCAGATGTAAGTCGCTTTGGATATAAACGTCAGCTATGTAAATGACTCAAATTCAGTCAAAAGTGAATAGCAAAACACTGATGAGTGCATTGTTTTATTAAGGCTAGAAATCTTATTCAGTAACCTTCTATATGATGATTTTAAAAAAGATAGCCAACTCCCCAAAGAGAGGGGCTCATTTTAACTGTTAGCTGTGGTTCTATTTCATACACCTGAAGAAATAATTTAAATACACTTGTGATGGTAGGCAACAGGTGAAAAGTTAAAGGGAAAATCAGAATAAGTGAGTGGATAAAAATAACAAATGCAGACACTTCCACACAGGGCTCATTTGTATAAGTATAAACACAACGTAAATCCTGTGCCTTCAGCGAACACCCATGGGAGTCTGAAGCGACGTGTTACTGTAAGCTGATGCCTGAATTACAGTATTTTGTGCATTTGTCAGTCCTGTAGACAATAATAGGCTATTCAATCTTACATTCACATTCAAGTGTCCTTATTGACTTGATATATACTAACATTAATTTACAATATTCAGATCATCATTAAGGAAAAGAAAAAGAAAAAACGTTATCAAAAGTTTGAAATGGAAAACCAAATAAAGTCAACATAACACACAGCAAAACACGTGTGTGAGTTAGGCTACCAATGGACACAAATTGTATAATAAGAATGAGAAGCTAATAATACTATATATAAATGTAGTATATTGTGAAGAGTGAGAGAGAGTAAAGATAATTTAGCAAAGTAACAACACTGCCACATCGATTAGTCTTATTTTGAAAATAGGCTATCTACCGTTTGTCTTTATTCTCTCTCTCTCTCTCTCTCTCTCTCTCTCTCTCTCTCTCTCTCTTTCTCTCTCTCCTCAGTGTAAACTCAACTGGGTAATTTGAGCAAACGGGGGACGGCGGGGGAGGGGAGGGGAATAAATCTCTCAGCAGCCAGAGGTGTGGGAACCAACGGGACGGAGCAGCGACAGCAGAAAAGAGGCTCACACGTGGAGGAGCAAACAGAGGTTCACTTTTGCGGGGGAAATACTTAAATACACTGAAGACATAACGAGCAGTTGGCTGCTGTCTTTGTGGGGGGACACAACAATGCTCCTGGAAGAGACAAATAGGTGACTGCTACAGGCACCGGGAAGACGCGCTGTTTGTTGTCTTCTGTCATTTATTAGAAAATAAAAGCAGCCCGGAAAGTGGACGCACGGGGAGAGGAGGGTCATGGAAAACCCCTGGAGGAAGGGGAGGAGGGGGACGCAGGCGGTGAGATGGAAACTCTTGAGGAACTCGCTGCTGCTTTGTTTATTCACCGGTGAGTTGTTTTGTTTGTTTGTTTAATCCGTTTAAATACTTGTCCACCCGGCCACAGGTCCACGATACATCACTCCTTCGTTTTTTATTATTGATGCGACCTCAGGCTCAGAAATGAGCTGCTGGAGAGAATGGGAACGTGTTGGGAAACTATATAAAGTCAAGGAAATCCTTAGAAGTCAGTGATTTGTAATGTTTGTCATTCCGATCAAGCTTTGGGACGTCTTAGTCGCGTTTTCCTCCAAATTACGCACAGTCCAAACATAAAAACCTGCTGGAAACTTTAATCTGAGTCAAGTCTGCGGCACAGTGCTGCAGAGGGGGGCAGGGGAGAGGACTAGCTGGTGGGTGGTTGTGTGTGTGTGTGTGTGTGTGTGTGTGGTGGGATAGGGGGTTGGGGGGGGGGGGGGGGTTAAAGAACATGGAGCCATTGTCTCCCAGCATGTGGAGAGACAGGAGCCAGGACCTCTGAGGACCACCCAGACAGAGCGACACCAGAAGTCTAACATTAAAAAGTTGGGTGGACTGTGAATGCACCATGAAGGAAACACCCATCAAAACTTGCTTTGATTGCAGAAAAGCACAAGACTTTTCTACAGGAAAGAAAAGATGAGAACATTTGCTTTAAACCACTTTATAAAAAAGTCTTTTGAGAAGCATTCTCCTGCAGTGACTTCTAGGCAGCACTCTGCTTTCTTTCTTTAGTTCTTTACCTATGTGTGCGTGTGTGTGTACCCTGTAAATGTGCATAATATGCCTCCAGGCACACATCATTTGAGGGTGAGTGATTGCTGAGAGAAAGCAGATCCTCAGTAAAGACACACACACACATAAGCAGAGAGCTTGTTTTTCTTTGCAGTGTCCTTCATTTGAAGTGTGTCGATGAGCTCCGGGTTGTAAAAGACTCCTTCCACATGGCAGCAAAACCCCCACCACCACACACACACAAATCTCACAGCTCACAAGGGGAAAATGCCTTCAAATGAACATGGCTCGTGTCGTGGCAGCAGGCTGAGACGAGTACATGGAGAGAGAGGCACAGCTGTGTGTACAATGCTTTTGAATATGGAGGATTTGGCTGAGCGGGCCATGGTGGGGGGGCTAATGAACACCACATTAATCATCGTCATCGTAATAGATCCTGCAAATACCACGTTTTGTTGTAGCTGCAGTAAGCACTTTAGATGTAAAAGCGTCGTGCTGGATCTTGATTTGTGCTGGTGAACAGGTGGTGAATGTTTGCTCTTAAATCATCTTAATGTGACCCACGCAAGCACACGTCAGTCACACTGTGTCCCATTTTAATGACCTCCCACTCAAAATAGTAATTAATTCAGTTGCTGGATCACTGTGGCTCACGATTCTGTGTCCACAGTTTTTGGGTAAAGTCCAAACCTGCACAAACTGCCTAACAGCTCTCTGTGATACTGTTAAAGGGCTACTTTAGTCATGTGGCACTGAGGGATTCACAGGTTTTGGGGTCAAGCTCTTAAAATGCTTGAAACTACACTTCTCATAATGCAACTATGCCTGGTAAATGCACATGCCTGTCAAACTCCACGCTTCAAATATGCTTGAGGTGCTTTCTGTTAACAGTTTGTGGCCTCCCAGTAGGGCGGGGCAACAAAACAATAATGATAATTATCACAATATAACAATAACAATATAACAAATGCTCAATAAATGTTTGATTGAATTCATTTGAATCACAAATGAATTAGCACTTAATTTCTCTATCTGGTTTCTTCAACTTCCACTCAGGAGCAAAAATCAGCCTTTAAACTTGAAAGAAATAATGATTTGATATTTATCGTGACAGTTATCAATATCAAATGATCAAGATGTCGTGATAACATTTTTGGCCATATCGCCCAGCCCTAGCTCCAAGCCCAAGCTGAGATGACGCCAATGACAGCATTAGGGTTATGTTCTCAGACTTGACAATGCCAGAGTCTCCCTGAGATTTTAATTAAGACATAATTTCAATCAGATTGAATTTACTTGCAAATATCTCCTTGAATAAAGTCTTTATCTCTGTTACAGTTGCAACTAACGATTCTTTTCATTGTTGAAGAAGAAGTTGGAACCGGTGAATGATTGACAGAACATTGAATCGACAAATTTTTTCAGCTCAAATCTCTATATTTAGAACAACTGCCAAAATGTTTCAGATATAGTGAACCAAAATCTGATAGCTTGCAAAATGAAATAGAACCAGTTTTTGAAACTCTTATGTCATCAAGTTTGATTTGGGCACTAAACATGGGTCGAACTCTTCAATAATGCCATGCTGACGTAAGAAAAGGGCAACATTTTCAGGCTGTGTCCGTCAGGTTCAGCCAGTTTGCAGATTCAGCTACGTGGGCCGATCCACCGCCTCAGTCAGACGTGACATGGAAAAACAGAAATATTTGCTCTGTGAACTGCAGCATGGTGGTTGCTATATAATAAATATTATGTGGTCAGAAAGCTCCATTTGTAATAGTGATCTCTCCCAGTGGTTTTTATTTTGGTTCCTAATCCGACTGATTTAAAAATCTTAAATACAATTATACAGGATGGCGGGGTTGGCTGGGTTTATTGGAACAAAACCCAAGTTCCCTGTGTGAGTTCTTTTTTTCAAACATTTTTTTTCCCCCAGTCGCTCCACAGGTATTGATTGCCCCTTTTCTAAAACAGGCAAGTGCTTCTCCAGTTCTCCGAGCTCATAATAAATCGACTGTCTCCGCACTTTTAGGTCCGTCTTTGAAGATATAAATAGAGGCTGCTGGTTTGAGGTTGTGCACTTTAGAGGTTAGTTCATGAAAGGTTTCATTATCCAAGTTATTCTCTTCATCTAAAGAAATGTTTAAAAAAATGTTTCCCAGATAACAAGACCTGATTTAATAGTTCATTTTAAGGGCTTCTTTTATTATAAGTGGACACTCACAACTTCTTAGCAACTTGAAATATACCAAGCTCAATGCCTTTTTGTCACAGGCTTCATCTATGCTAATGACTTTCGTTTCTGTTCTCTATTCCATCTAACAGCGCTCTGGGAGTTGCTGGTGATCCTCTGGTTCCATAGAATTTAACATCCCAAGTGAGCAGATTATTAAGTGTGTGTGTGTGTGTGTGTGTGTGTTGCAGGAAGCAGCAAAGCCCAGTGTGAAGGTTGCATAGAGTACTGCTGCGATGGATCGCCACCTTTCTGCTGCTCCTACTATGCCTACGTAGGGGACGTCCTCTCGTAAGTTAACGCGCAGACACGACAAGCAAATTAAGACCACGTAGATGCATTCTCAGCATTTTGCGCTTTTTTTTTGCTTTTTAGCTGACATTTTAGACAACCAAAACCTTTTGAAAGACTAGTCTTGGTTTTTGAAAAATGCCTGATGCAGGATTATCACAGGGTAAACTCTCACAAATGGGGCTTAAGCAATATTGCCAACTACACCTGCAAGTAAATAAACCAGGTATTCTTTTTCACATTCACTCATTTCTTATTTTCTGTAGAAAGAAACTCTCAACATTGCCAGTAGGCTTAAAGGGATAGTTTGATTTTTGAAATGGGGCTGTATGAGGTACTTATCCATAGTCAGTGCAGTGGATGTTGGTCAGTGCTTTCCCAGTTTGGAGAAGCCGAGAGTTGTATCTGCACGGAAGCCAAGCAATATTCTGCTGTGGACAGGGTCAGCAGCAAAACGTGTTTTAGCCACTTAAAAGGAGGCCCACCAAAAGAAATCAATATCAATTCAAGTGGACAATATATTTAGATATTTTCAGCACTTTACCTTGCTGTCAGACATTTATTTCCTTATTACAGTGCGCAGCTAATTTGCGCTTATGCGTAGGAATACTGAAATGTAGTTCCAAAGTATAGGGCTTTCTGGTGGCAAGATAAGACGCTGGAAAAACTTCTTTTAGGTGACTAAAACATGTTTTGCCGTTGACCCTCTCCAAGGCAGTACATTGCATAGCTGCTGTGGCAGTACTACTCTCTGGTTCTTCTGGGGAACCGCGAACCTCCGTCTACCTCACGCAGCCCCACTGCAAAAATCCCAAACTATCCCTTTAAGCTGGCAACTTTCTGCCATCACCAACTTTCCATCTGTGTCTAAATATAGCCAATCACAAAATACAGGTGTTCAGTTTGTTGTCAGAGTCCTTCGAGAGGATGAAATAGTGACTGACTCGAGGCCACAGTGCTGCTATCCACGTAATAACACCCTTGGGTTGGCAGGAAGCCTGAATTACCTCCAACCAAACCACTGTTTTAAACTTTTGTAATTACACAGAAATGTCCACCTATTACCTATCTGAAGTGTCAAATATCCTGTATCCAACCACACATATCAAAAAGTTTTTTGCCAACCACAATTAAGAGAGGGGAAAGAAGAGTTTTTGAGTGTTGTTCAGTGTAAAATCTTTAGAAAATGACCTGACAGCGCGGGTTCGGACAGCATTTAACAACATTTTTCAGAATGAGCCACACACACACCTATAGGTATGGTGCAGTTTTGGCGGTAAGATTAACTCACACGTCAGCTGTCTTTCATCTTGCCAGAAGACCCTTTATAGGATCTGACCGTTGACCCCTGCCTGCCCTGATTCAGCGCAGCTGCTCTAACACTTTCACCGTCTTCTCAGCCTCCTTTGTCCTTTAAGAAAAAGCTGTGTTTGTTTACATGATACTTCATCTCAGGTTGTAAAATTGTACGTTTGTACTGTATAACCTTGAATGACTTGGGAGACGTCTGAATCTGCTGCTCCTGAAAACAGCAAATCTGACATGCTGACTAACGCTGACTATGAAGATGTAACAAACCTGTCAATGATGATTAGTGTTTTTCTGTTTTATAGTGCCAATTCACAGACTCCTCTGCAGTGAACACGTCACACACACACACTCTGTCGCACACTTTGCACATGTACATAGCTGAGTTACATCAGATGCTGCAGTCCATCTCCATGGCTGCAACTTAGAGGCATCACTAGCATGTCTGTTTGAGACAGCTGCCTCCTCTCACACTTGACTGGGTGGCTCACTCTCTCTCTCTGTGTGTCTGTGTGTGTGTTCCAGGGGCACTGCCATCTCCGGTATAGTGTTCGGCGTGGTGTTTCTGATGGGGGCGGTGGCGGCCTTGTTCCTGTGCGTGTGTATGTGCATGAAGAACGGGCGGGGCGCGCGAGTCGGTGTGTTCAGCACCTCCTACATCAACACTGTGACCCAGGGCTACCCAGGTAGGTCTACAGAGGTCAGGTTAAATGATGGCACTTCAGAGAGTGGTACAAATATATTAATCACAAACACTTTTTAAGACTATAAGGAGAGAAAGTAATTTTTAACAATAAAACATTTCCTGAACAACCATTACTTACTGATCTGATCTAATAATGTTGATGTTTTTTTATTAATTATAACTTATAAACCCTTTTTATAAAATATTACTTATTAAAGGATGTACTCCAGCCAAAATAGTTTTTTTTTTTTAAATAATATAATTCTTCTACTTTTTGTATTTATTATTGTTAGTTAAGCATGGTTATTACTTCATATAGTGACACCTCATCTCCTGTCCACAGGCGACCACATATGAAAGGAAAACAGCTAAAAGATGAATAGGTGTCTAATGTTTCAGGGTCCAACTTGGCCTTGAGTACCACCCCTGACCTAATAACACTATGAAGTTTCACATAATGTTACACCCTGTTCACGCTCAAAAGGAGAAAAACCAGCGAGAGGGTTACCACGTTTTACTCACAGGTACATTGTCTGCACATCAAGAGTCTTTACTCTGTGACACTCTCCTGCCCCAGGAATGCCGTTATTTTTCTGGGGCTCATCATTTATTTATCACGTTTCATTCACCTCAGCATATCACCTTCATGCTACGCTGGACCAGCACTCGTCGGTCTGCCCTGCAGCTCTTGTTTCATAAACTTGACACTCAAACACACAAAGCGATGCAATATTAAACATATGTAGGTACAGTGATGTGAATTATTCTGTCATGACAAAGGATGTCCGGTGTTCTTGTGCTATTATTTTCCTGCTCCACTGCCACAAAGATGATAGATATATTTCTATATGATTTAAATTGACCTAGTGGTTAGTGCTTGTATTATTTACTAGTTTTATTTTACATAACAGTGCTTTAACAATATAAAATATTTAATAATATTTATATAAGTTGCTGTTTTCTCATTCTTACAAGGTATTTTTGTGTGAGTTTCACAACAGTTTTAAATCGGGACTGGACATTTTAAATTAAAGCTCCTCCTGTAACATGTTATGAGTTATTAATACTAATAGTGTCATAAATGTGAGGTTTTTACTAATGCAACCCTCTGGTTTGGAGAGGGGCTTGGCTAACTCACTTCATCTTCTCTTTCATCTCTGCTGCTTTGATGTGTCAGTTATTAATGTAAGTTCCCCTGCTGAGACTGATGCATTGTGGTCAACAAAAAGACTTTTTTTTGCTGCCATATGTTTGCATTCGCACAATTTCTTCCTCCAGAGTGCAGTTTCTCAGTTCAACCACTAGAGGGCGCAAATGCACCATCAAAGTCTTTGTAAATCGAAGGCAGGTTTCCTGAACTTAAGTGGGCCTTCTTCACCTTTTTACATGAGGAGTTTGTAGTTATGGAGGAAATAATTTATTTTGACCTCTGTTTCTTTATTTTTTTCTATTTCTTGAACTCAGGTCCTCCACCGCCATACACCTACGACTACGAGATGTACCCTCCCTCGCTCCACCCGCCGCCTTACACCCCAACTCAGCCTCGGCCGGCAAACTACTCCCCCCCTCCTCCTTACCCTGGCTGCACCCGCAAGTGAATCCCTGCAGCACAGATCTACCGGCCAGCTCAAAGGGAACTTTCATGGCCGGGTTTTCCAGATCTGGAGTTGGCTGTACATCTCTGGCATCTGAAGCAGTGCTGTTTGCTAAGGGGGTTAAAGACAATTTAAGGGGTCCACAAAAATGTCCACATTAAGAAGATGAAAAGGAAAAAAGGGTGGCCCAGTGCAATATTGTCCAGCAGACAGAATTCCTAGCTACGCCCCTATAAATGTCACTGCATTTCTGTGTCTGGACCAAATGGTGGGGAAATAAAAAACAATTTAACACAGTGTTGGTCAGGACGACAATGAACGCCCAGGAACCGTCCACATTCTTATAGCTAGCCTGTAACTAGTACTTTTTCCCCACTAATGAACAATATCCTTATCCATCCCTGGCTGTGCACATCAAAGGCCCCGCGTCGCTTTGATGAAGGTGAAGACCACTTTTGTCAGCATGGAGGGGAACCTCACATCACTGGAGGAAAAAATCTTTCTAGGACACAATGTAGACTGATTTAATGGAAAGTTACTTTTTTCCCCATTAAAAAAAAACTTGATATATGTCATCGACTGAGGTGGAAGTTGATGATTAAAGCGGTTTTAGATAAGTCAGGTCTGGACCTGTCATGTGGAGACACAAAGACTTGAATATAATGCAAAATAATACTGACCTTTTAATGGCATGACACAACTTAAAAGGACTGGGTTGTTGGTGATGAACTGTTTTTTATTGCCTTACTTGAAAAAATGAGGGGGTGAAAATTAAGTGTGTGGGGGGGGGGGGTCACATCACATTCAGTTGAACCAAAGTGGATTCTCTTCAAAATGGAAAAAATATTGATAATTGTGACGCATTTATCATTTGAATTGCATTTGTAGGTTAATCAAGGTTTGGTAATTGAAAGAGAATTGACCTCACTGTGCTATGCCTGATTCATGTGATGGATGACTGTGAATGATGGAGGGGATTTTAACTGTGTTAATAATGTGTAAGCTTGTGAGGGTTTCCTCACTGTTTCAGTGACTGTTGTAAATTAAAGTTGTTATTAAAACGCAACGTTATTAACGATAACGTCTACGGTCTCCATTTATTCATATACCGTATATTGACTATGAGAATAGGCTGCGTGTGCGTCTGAGTTTAGAGTGTACATAAGATTAAAATGTGTGCGTCAGAAAGATACCGTGTGTATGTGTGTGTGTTAGTTAATCCCACTCCGCTGTGGTCAGGTGATCGGCGCTGAGCAGCTGTGCAGCCTCGGTATCGCTCGCCATCAGACAACGGGAGTCACCGGCGCTGCACACACTGTTTCTTACCCGACGAATAAACGTAAAACCGTTCGGTGAAACGCTGCCTTTAGGAGCGTGGTGTCAGTGAAAAGACATGGGGGACCGAGTAGCTTTACTGCTGCTGGCTGTAGCGGCTTCGGCTCTGGCTGCCGAGGTAAGAAATCCTTTTTTTTAGCGAGAATTTGTAGTATTTCCACCATACTGTTGCTGCCAGCTGAGTCCAGCTAGCTACAGTTAGCTACAGCTGCACCGGAAGCTAAGCTGTTGTACCTTCAGAGCTAAAGCTCACCAGTTTGTTGGGGGGGTTAAAAAACAAGCATTTTGATGAAAGTATTTTTGTTCCATTGATGGAATGATGGGAAACTTAGCTCTAAAATCCTTCGTAATTTCCACATTGGTACATTAAAACATTTTTAAAAAGCAGTAATCTTTTGCCTGTCGTTTTATGTTGGAAGTTGTAACCGGAGGTCGTGTGTAATAAAATGTAGCTGGCATGACACTGATTGTGAACACTTTGGCATTTCTAAACCAGAAACTACACACTATTAAGTACAACCTCATCGGCACATTTTGTTAGTATTTGTCTTTGTTTTTATTTCTAATGTATCCCAAGAGATACAGCCCGAATACGCGTATTTATTATAAAGAACCTTGTCCCGATGCTCCGTAATGCCTTTCCTCTTGTAAAGTCCCTTTTCCAAGCCTGTGGTAGCTGATTTATCGAGACTATGTGACAATGCAGATGATGTCCTTTGCAATTTAAAGCTGAACCCATGTCCTTTGTGTAAAACTGAGAAGTGACTTGCTTATTCCGATTTTGATTTAAATGTTAGAAACAAGTTGGGTTTGTCAACAAATTATTTACCCTGCGCAAATGGTTCTAGATGTCACTATTTTAAAAACACTTATTTAACGTTACTGGTCATTCGGGCTAATTTAATCTTGTTCAAGTCATTACAGTGAATAAATGAAAAGCGTATTGTCTCATTTTCCATATCCCGAGGGCTAATTTAAAGGGAGTGGGTGTGTTCTGGTGAGGGAATACGGCAGTAATTCGTCGTGTTCCCTTTTATATAATGAAGACTTGACGCCAGAATCTGGTTTAAACAAAGCAAATGAACCCGTGAAGATGACATCAGCACCATTGGGAAAACAAACATCATTAACGCTCTCCCACATATTTCAGTCAGATGGTAGAGTAGAGGAGAGAATAGAGAAGTAAGATGGCGGCGGTGCACTGCAGCATTTATCGAGGGTCGGGGAAACTGGAAAGCCAACAGGAGCTTTGACTCTCATTGTTGCCTTTTTGGTTCTTGTCTTACCTACAATAAAGTTTTGTATGATAATACGTACATTGGAAATATAAGGTATTCTTAAATAATGTATTTGCTGTGGACCTACTTTCACGTAATCACTGCTCAAACATTTTTCAGGCGTCTTTTCCAAAAATATCGTTTTATGTGAATGTACATTGCAAAACTATCTATTTTTAACACGTCGTTTACTTGATCTTGAGCTAATATGTCACTCACAAGTGAAAAATCGCAGTTATTTAATCAAATCCAGCCATTTTCAGCACGCAAAGGTTTGGTAAAATGATATATCATCATTCTAAGTAGTGTAATTTTCTTGATTCAGTGTAACAGTAATGCTTGTAGTTCCCCATTTTTCTGGGTAGGCTACCAACATTTGTTTCTGGAAAATTCCCTCAAATAAGTGAAACACACTGGGAAGTTCCCCAACTGGATTTTTAAAAATCTATTTTATTTTTAACACTGCTACTAATTCTACTATTTTTGTTGCGTTGTGCAAGATATGACACATTCCTGCAAAACCAGGAGTAGCCACATTTTTTCCATTGTGGTTGAGGAGCAGCTGCAGTTAAATGTTGTCTGTGGTTGTAACAATTATAGCTTGTATTGTATGCATGATAAAGGTGTTACTGGTAATAGGCTCCATTGATATAGTACTCAATTTAGGCCTCTTGTTGTTGCTGTATTGGCCATTTCTGGTCAGCATTCAAATTTTTTTGTTTTTCTTCAGATTAATCTAGTGAAATGTGGCAGCCGACCTTCATTGTTTCCTGCACGTAGTCTGTAATCAGTGTACTTGGAATGAATAGTTTGGGTTGCTTGTGAAGCCAAGCAGTGGCTTTGTTCATAATCCATTGCTTAGGTTACCTAAGACAGTCTTTACCCTTTGCATACTGTATTTACAATAGAAGCATCAAAGGCAAAAGTGATGTAATTCGACAGAAAGAAGTTCAGGAATAATACATGCAAGATTAAATAAGGCTTGAAAATGAGATGTTGCAAGTATTTGATCTTGTTAGGGAGTGTTTATGGCCTCTATGACTGCAACACACTTACTTCTAAACACACAGTTCAAGGAAGCTGCTTTTCCTGAAGGGCCCACGGTTTGGAGCGTAGGAGTTGGATGCCAGCCTTTGTGTATTTGTAAATCCTTGGGAAATGGCTCTTGGATGGTCGCAGGCAGTCTGTTTGTGGGCATACTGCAGTCTTTCAGCCTGGGGCGGACCAGCCCTCTCCCCTTATTAGTGAGTTTAATGCCATTATGCCTGTTGGCACTACCAGTGTTTCTCTTTGGCACCTTCTCTGCTGCTCATGCTGCAGTTTCAGTTCTTTGAAGGAGAAATACACCCAACACTAATATATCCCCTCTTCGAGTTTTCTTATTTTACTTTTTATTGCTCTCACTTTGGCCTGCCTCGCCTGTATTTCTCCTTCAGTTTGTAATTTATGTTTTGCAGAATGCATTTTGACAACCCCAAGAAAAAGAGTTCAAACTTAACCCAGGGAATCCAGTATACTTGTAGATAGAAAACAGCTTCTACACTTAAGAAATCTCAAATTGCAACATGTCTTATACGTCAGTTCCTCAATCTCTGGATTGTTCCTGATTAGTGACTGTTGAACTCTGATTCTGAGAGGCTGACACCAAAAACCTGATCCTTGCTGTTTTGTTTTTTCTGCCCTCAAACTCCATAGTGGCTGCACTGGACATATCTTGTGTAGTGCTGTAATGATACTCTGAGCGGATTGACCCACATTTTCTTTAATTAAAGAATCATTTAAGTAAATTTAAGAGCATGAAAAACTGCAGATTCTGAAATGTGATCATCACTGTTGTTTCTCATTGTTTATTGAATATCCTTGGGTTTTGATACTGGACATAATTGAACACAATTTGAACACGTCATGGGTATTTATATGACTTTTTTGGCATTTTGTTCAAAATATTAACCTTTTTAAAGAAAAAAAAAAGTCAATTATGAAAATAATCAGTAGTTGCCTGCATAGAAATGAAAACAAAATTATACACCAGTCATACCAGGGACTGTGGTGATATTAGTCTGTCATGCTCTCCTTTAGCCTATCATTAATCATTTCAGTAAATAGTGGACATTGTCATATGACAGGACTGGATGTCCACTTCATAATGAGACAGGAAAGGAGTTTGTCTCCAACACTCTGTTTTCTTCTCTTTTTTGTCTTTCATTTTCTTTTTTAAAATCCTTCATGTTTAACCAGTGGTGCAAAGAGTTGGCTCAAAAAAAATTCTCTGTTCAAACAGTGCACATTGTCCATCTTGGTTGTGTCAACAACAACGATACTGCAGCGCTCCCAATTAATGTCCCCCTCTGTCTGTCCTGTAGAAAAGAATTCCTGGCCTTTTGATACTGTTGTTTCTGTTGGCATGCTCCCTGGAAACGGTGGATGACGCTCATGTGCTTGCTTGTCTTTTGAAGCTGCACGTCCGTCGCTTCTCTTCTCTGTTCACCTAATGTACCTTCAAATGTCAAAGTTGCCCTGGTAGTGATGTAAATCAGCTGTTCAGGAACATTGAAAATGGTTTTACCTATTATCCTTTGCTTCTTTTTTGTGTCATTCTCACAGTCCTGAGTCTTCTTTGTGTGTTCATAATGTGTTTTCCTAGTAGAAGTTAGGATCCCCCCTTTCAAAGCATGTCAGGAATCTGATGGTGGCGATTTCTGTGGTAACAGGCCATTGCAAAGCTTAAAGGCCTGCTTTGTGCAGTGCAAGCCGGCCTCTGAAAGATACTGTGGATGAAAGCCAGAATGTCTGATTAGATCCAACGAGCAACTGATAGCACAAGGAACTGGGTTCCTTTGCTTGTTTACTGAAGAGAACATTGTGATTTACAGTGATGGTTTGGATGGAGATGTTTCACACTCTACTGCAAGCAGCACAGTGCAATTAAAGTGCTGGCCACTGAGCAGGGCTTGAGGGCTCAGCTATTGTATTTTTAGCCAGTTTGGGGATTTATTCAAGAACCCGAATCTCCGAATGTCACGAAGCGCGAACTAGTGCTATACAGTATTAACTAGTAGAGGATGGATTTTACATGGCTTTCTGATTAGAGCTGAAGCTTGAAGCCACTTCAGAACAATGTGAATAATACATCTTGTGTACAAAATATTACGACTCACTAATTTGGAGTTGCAAGTCAGTCCTTTAGAAAAGCCTCTTCATCTTTCTCACCTCTTCCTTCTTATGACTGGCATATAATTGGCTCTAATAGGTCAAACGTGTACACATACCTTAGCTTTATTGCCCCGTAGTCTTCAGGGAACATGACATTCTCCCTCCCACTTCTCATGTTCGAGTGAATCTCCCACCATGCAGCACCATTCATCACCATTGGACCGTTATTTCCATCTGTAAATATCAGCAGTGCGCCATGAAGACACACTCATTTCACTGCTGCTGAGTAAGCAGCTGTTGGTACAGAATCTGAATAATAAGCCGAGAAACAAGCCGCCCTGACCTGCGCAATTACGCAGCAGCAGCAGCACGGGGTACATCCAGCTTTCACTTCATCAGTGAGGCAACACGCACACACAGCCTCCATCTGAAGGCGTGTTCCTACCATTCCTTGTTAAGCCATCAATTCTGCAGTGCTTTTAAAGTCACATTTCCATCCTGTGTTCCAGTCGAGGCTGTGGTGTGTTGCATATGTTTGTGTGTGGGATAGACCTTCCTCTGGGATATGACCTAGGGTGTGATAATTGAACCAATACAATCAAGTTTTAATCATGAATTTGGTCACACGGATGCAACACTGTCAGTGTGTGACAGATGAGTCTGTATATAAATTTAAGTGTGCATGTGTAGATTTACGCCCATGTGAGAACCGGATGGTGCTGCAGTCACTATATTATATCGTGTGTTCGTCATCGCATATCATGTCTCGGGCCCGCCTGGCACTTACGGGGCGTTTGATTTAATGGTGCAGCTGATCCAACAGGCTGCTTGTGTTCTCTCTGTCTGATCCCAGGATGGATATGTGTAATGAACCAAAGAAACGCCAGCTCACATCTGAAAGAGAGGAGACCAGCAGTGGTCTAGCCCGTGCCTTTGTGCCTGCTAGTTTTGGCATTTATTTAGGGTCAAGTGCATTAAGGCTGATTCATAAATTCTGTCGGTCAGTGAAACCAGAATGGCAAACATCCCATTTGGTTCTTCTGTTCTAAAAAAGCATGCAACAAAGTGATTAGGAAAATGCATCTCTGTGAGAGTCCTGGTAATTTAGCAGATACACAGACCGTACAGTCTCAACATCCCAGGTTGAATTTGCAAGGGAATCTTTGTTGCATGTCTAACCCCAACCCCGCCACTATATTTCATATCTGCTGTGAATAAAAAGGCTAAAATAACCCCCCAAATTTGGATGTATTGGGACATGATTTTCAAATTATTCCAGATCCTATGCGATCTGTCACACCTTTTTAAACATATCAACATATGGAATGGGATTAGCGCCCACAGACATTGTATTTAAGTGACATACATCTGAAATGTTCCTGCTCATGCTTCTACTTTGAATTAAGGAAAAAAAGTTTTTTCTTCCATAAATTAATTTAATTAATTTAGTTGAATTTGTTATTCAGAAAAGAGCATGCACTTCTATTGTTTTTACTGGAGACTGCCAGGTCCGGACACGTGCCAGATGACCAGAAGGTCAGAAAGCTTTCGAAAAAACAACTTCAGCTAGCCAACAAACACAAGTGTGAGTATTAAAAGTATGCCCCTTGATGTTTTTGGAGGAAATATTTTGTTGGTTTTCAGTCTGTGAGCTGAATTTAAAATGAAAGGACATGCCTTTGGCTTACAATTCTTTATTTCATCTCAGCAGTTTAATAATCCTTGCATAAACTATTCACAAACACAATCTTTCCATCCAAACCTATACAAACCAATTCTTCCAAATGATCATTAGGAACATTTCTTGAAACCACAATCTCTGTGCTCTTTTTCCTCCTACTAGTTTCCAAAGTTGTTCAGTAAGTGGACGCACGCTAAGAAACTGCTTTGCCCCAGTACTTTTTAGATTCCGGCAGAGGTTGCTGACTCATTATTTTAAAGATGTGGAATCATTTTGAGAAAGTTTCTTCCTAATGATAAAATTCTTCCGTTTCACCACCTCTGCCGAGACACAAAAATACCCATGAGGGTCCTTGTTTGCGAAGGTTATATGC
This sequence comes from Micropterus salmoides, assembly GCF_014851395.1. NCBI lineage: Eukaryota > Metazoa > Chordata > Actinopteri > Centrarchiformes > Centrarchidae > Micropterus > Micropterus salmoides. The sequence goes on from NW_024040040.1 coordinate 13,445,976, forward strand.
CTCCACTTACTGGAATGATCTCATCCCATCGTCCTCTCACTTCGCTCTTCCCATCTCTCCACTCACCGTCCTGGGTGTTCAGGGTTGCCATAGCACTGGAGTCTACCCCAGGTGCCTGGTACTTGGACTATAATTAGGTTGCTGTGCTTTATTCCTCTTGTTCTTCTCACCCGTTCCTCCCTTTCTCCCTTCTTTTTACCATTTTCCACCACAACAGCTTCTCACTCTGGTTTCTTCTGTGAAACGCTGTGTCATCCATACAGTATTTTACTGATGTGCTTCATGTTTGAGATTCACAGTCCAAAGGGTTTATAAAAATTAGTACCCCTTCGTACCGGGCGACACACCATCAATTGTAGATGACTAGTCCTCTCGGAGACCAAGTGTGAAATTGGAACACTTTGAAATGCCAAGTTTTTTTTATGTGTGTACGTGCACACAAACGAGAGAGAGAGGTGAGATGGAGATTTGCGCCAGAAAGAGGGCTGGTATTTTTGACAGTGCCCTGCTATTTCTAGATCTGTTTCCTGTTTGGTTGCTATAATGGAAGTGGACATCCTGCGTTTGTGCAGTTGACAGGAGTGATGTATGTGCGTGTATCTGTGCACAGTACAAGGTCATTGTTCTGTGAAATCCTTCATGTTTCAATTGACAATGTGCTTTAAACATGGTTTTTAGGATTCTGGTAACTTAATTTCAGCCAGTTTAGCATGCAGATACTGAATGAGCCAGCCATTGCACGTGTTTAATGTTAATTTTTAAGCACACAAAAACACCTGCAGGCACGCCCAGCTACATGCAGGTTACACATCCGCACACGCACACACTCACTTCCTTACGAAAGCAAACCGACCTGATGATGAAATTCCCTCTCCCAGGCAACTCGGATAAAGATGTTTGCCTCAGGTTGCCACAGCAGTGATGGAGGGAAGTTATAGCAGGTTGTTCCCCCGGGGTTGAGCAGGCTTTGGTATCTGTGGTGATCATACCTAAGGAAACCAAGAGTCCCTCCATCACCCCTAGACAAATGAAGTGGGCAGAAGTCAGAACTATTTTTCATACCCACTTCTAATAAGATTTTAAACAGATTTGTCAGAGATGCTAATTCCCGAAGAACCCCCCTCGAGACAAAGCTTAATCGCTATGAATATGAATGAAGATAATGCTTCAAACAAACTTGCGTTTTCCTCACAGACTCAATGCAAACTTTTGAGCTCTGAGTAAAAGGCGGGGGGGGGGGAGAAAGAAAAAGGCCTCTACCAGATGGGTGTGGTTGAGGGTTTTTATCAACATGTCAGCATTTGACTTGGAGGAAAGCTTTCATTGTGTCACTTTAACCTTTTAAGCCCAGTAAGTCAGTAGATCAATATTCATCCCAGACTCAGACTCAGACTCCCAGACTTGGATCTACTGATCTTAAGAAATGCCTGAATGAACATAACGCAATGCGGCCTGCGTTTCTTGAGGTGCTCGGGTTTCATCATAACCTGATTTGACGCACCGCCTATAACGTTGCCAGGCGGTCAATCCCAGTTTTCTTTCAGATTTTCAGGACACAGCTTCTGTTTTGCCCCGGTATTTATTTATTTTTTTGATGAGTGCTCTATCTGGTTTTTACATTTTGGCTCTATAATTGAACTTTTTGGCTGACAGGAAGTGTGAGAGGAAGGGAAGGAGGGTCTGGCGGCCCTGTAATCAGTGACACACCAGAATGGGATAGTTTTGCACTCACACTTTAAGTCCAGTCAAAGATGATCTGAAGGTTTTAAGTAACAGCAGGGCCCGCTTGCCAAGGGGATTGCAGAGTGTGTGTGTTTGTATGTGCACCACCTTGTGCACAAGCATTACGCTGCGTGCTGAGCATTTCTGTCACCTCGCCAGTCTTATCTAATTCAGCCGTCGCATATCCTCCCAAGCTAAGCAATCAAATTCCCACTGATGCATCTTGTAAACAACCCACAGACAGCCGCGTTTCTGCTCGATTCCACCACAATTGATTTGATTAATGACTCAAAGGAAAGCCATATACGTTTATTGTATCCCATATCACATTATCCCACTCATAAATGTTTAAAGGCGGCCAGAGATAACACGATAAAGCGCTTATTTGCATTGTGTTACACTGCAACTTGCAGGGGATCTCTCCTACATGGTGATCGTGTGTCGGAGCCATTGTTAACCATCGCTAACACTCAACACTTGACACTATCTTGGGTGTGGTGCGACATGTACCTCGCCTGGACATTAAAGCCTTGTGTTGTGTTGCGACGTAGCCAAAGATGCCTGCTAAAGATGTGTGCCAGAGAGTGTGTGTGTGTGTGTGTGTGTCGAGCTCCTGTGACACATCTCGCTCTCCAGGGAGTCTCCCCCTGGGATGAGAGCTGATCTGAGACACCCTCCCCCCTTACCCCACCTTCACCAAACTCCCCCTGGCAGGCCTGGGCCACTCAGATAAGACTGTACAATTAATAGCACCGCAGGACCAGCGCCCAGGGGGACACTTCAAAGATTGTGTGTGTGTGCTTTCTGGGGACTGGAATACATGAAACTGTTTCTCAGCCTCTGTGTGAGTTACATAGTTGTGTGTGTGTGTGTGTGTGTGTGTGTGTGTGTGCGTGTGTGCGCGCGCCCACGTGCGAATGGACTTATTTGCAGTTTGTAAGCGTGTGATACAATATTTCTTTTTCTGACAGCCCCCCATTTACATGTAATGGGTAATAAACCTTTTCCTGCTTTTTAGTGCTGCTGATCACATCTGTGAATGCGCCAGCCTTACACACACAGCGTTACATTTTACACAAGTCCCTTTTCACAATGACTTTGAGATAGGAATGGTTAGGCAATTTACATAAAGTGGAAGAACAGTTATTATCTTAAACTAAAAATGTGGCTGAATATCTTTATTTTGCAGTGCGTGTTTCCCTCCAAGTCAAAATGGTGAATGGAGAGGCAAGCTTGTCCAAAATCCAAAAATTACTCTTTAGAGCAACAGCTCAGAAGCTGGAACTACAAAATTGTTTGCTGCTCTAATCTTAACTCTTGCGAGTGCACCTGAGCAAAACAAGACCTTCTAATAAACTGGAATGATCCTTTTAAGGCACAACATAAGACAGGCAAGACACACGATGAAGCAAAGATCACGTTGCATGAGTCTGAGGTTTGCCTGGATGTTATCTGGGTCATGGTTTTCCACCTGTGGAAATAGGTTACCTGTCCGAGATGGGAACTGTGATTTGAAATTTAGGCGGAACAAAATCGCACACACGTCGCACGCACGTGTGGACGGTTCACATGAACTGCTGCATCGAGCTTGTCATCCTCATAACCCTCCTCGAGGCAGCAAACCACTCTGTCAAATTGCAGCAGCCAATAATCTCGTTTTAATCGCTTCACTACTACAAACTTGTATGTTATTGCATTACATTATTAGATTGTTGGTTTGTTTGTTTGTATGGTTTTTTTTTTAGGTTTTTTTAGGTGTGTTTCTTTCTTTTGTGTGCCTCCCTCAGGGTAAAACTAATTCCATTTCATCCTCAGATTATTATGGTGATGTTGAACGCTTTGTATAATTTATAAACCAACATTGGGTGCCCAGCTTTAACAACTTGGACATGGGCTATGTGCAACCTCATTTTGTGGTCCCATATGGGTCAGCAGGCTCCGTAGCTTAAGTCTGTATTTTCCTTCCGTGACTGACTGGATTTTGGACACATCCCTGCCTGTTTTTCTGCAAATAAAAACGCAGTCACATATTCTAACCCTGCTGCAGTTCTCTTCAGTGTGGAATTTGTTATGACTTTGCTAGCTTCCTCAGCTGCAACTCCCATTTTTGTCAAACTGTAGAGGTCAGTTCATCAGTTACGGTGATTGATGGAAGCAGCAAGAAGCTGGAAAGCATTTTTGATGGATCGCTGCTTTAGTTGCATCACTTGTAATTTCTGTTGGGGGGGAAAATTAGCTCGGCAAGCAATATGCGACTGGGGTTTCTGCTGGCTTTAATTTGAACTGTCTTCTCGGGGTCAATCTCACGGCGTCAGCCTCCTTTCCCCTGCCTTATTCCCTGTCGTTAACAGTGATGGCTATCATGCCTGATTGGGACCAAAAGGGGATATTTCTCCTGACCAGGCTGCCGTCCTAATCCTCAGTGCCCAGATTACTGCTCCCTCCCCTCCCTGCGGGATGACCGGCTGGCAGACTGGCAGAACAGTGAAGCAGAGCTGAGATAAGATAAAGAAGCCTAGTGTCTCCTTCTATAATGTCTAACACTCTGCTGCTGACGTGGCTAACCATTTGTCTGTCCGCCTTTCTTTTCCATCCAGTTGCTGCTTGCTTAGGTTAGATTCTAGCTTCCCAGCATTGCCAGAAAAGAACAACAAAAAAACCCATTTAGTGTTCTTATCTTTTCTGTTTCTTTGAGGATTGTATCTAATCTCTTATTTCTCCAGTCGTTTTGAAGATGTAGAAGGGAAATGCAGTGATTATTTCTGTACACAGTTTAATCAGCGGCGTTACTGTTTGCCAAGAGGATCTTTCATAATTTTGATGTAACCGGCATCCTCTAACTGACAAAAGAGGCGGTCATTCTTTTTCCCTGAACTACCTCTTCATGACACCAGAATGACCCATCTTTTCTCTGTTAAGGCTTCCCTGATTTCCTTCAGCCTCCCTCCCTGTCCCTGGCCCTCCGTCCCCGCATCCTTTCTGTTTTACAGAGCGCTTGACCTTCTGCTCGAGCCCGAAGGCTTATTGTCCAATTCATCTGTTCTCCAATCTCTCCCCGTCTCTCGCCATTGTGGTTATTGTTCTTTCTCCTCACTTTCGCCTGAGCCATCATCCTGGGGACTCTGATTTATAAGCTTGCAGCGAAGGCTTGACCCCCCTGCCTCCCGCCCAACTCCTCCTCCTCCAGCAGAAGACAGAGCGGTAGAGAGATAGCAGTGGAGAGGCTGAGAGGCAGGGAGGAGAAGAGAGAGCGATTGGCGAGGATTTGATTTGCCAGCCAAAAGAGGAAGACACAAAGAATTTGAATGTGCGCGAGCGGTTGGCACAGATTTGCCTACCTATGCCTCAAGCAGGGAGGAAGCTGGTTTATCGCTTTCAGGAAACTACAGGGGAGAGGCCAGAGGGTAGGCAGATAAGGTCAAAATGAAACTGGGCATCCAGAAAGCGAGTTAATTAAAAGATAGCGCACATGCAAAAAATTACTTTTTAAAGATCATTTGAAAACTTTCTGCTCTCAGTTTTGCCATGGGTTTTTACTGTAGATGAGCATCTTTTCTAGTGTGGGAATTGAGCGTCAAACCCCTAAATAAGCCTGTGTGGCTGCAGTAAGGCTCGGTGTCAAGACTGATGAACACCCGCGTTAAGTTGCCCTGTGAGCTGAGGACGGCGGGGGGGGGGGGTTTATCTACTGTGTGTGTGTGTGTGTGTGTGTGCAGGATTAACTAATTTCCGTGCTACTACAGCTTGCAGCTCACCATGTCGTCCTGTAAGGGAAATGAACTTTGTAGGTGCCTATTTGACCCAGAGAAGTGTTACCTGATCTGTGTATGCTCTCTTATTACCTCCTGACTGCAGTAAATGGTTGAACCTCAGAGAACACCTAGGCTACACTTTATTTAGATAGTTCATTCGTAAAGAAGCGGTAATAATGTGACCGTTAAAATTATCTGCGTGGCCCAATGGCTCCAAACTACAATCACACAATTTGGAGTTATTTTGCGGTGACATTCCTAAAAGCTGCAGTAAGTAGGAAACACTAACTGACACATACGTTGATCAAAATGACCAGCTTGCATATTTTCAACATTGTATTAAAATAATTTTGGTTATGTTACACAAAATGTAATGTAACCATGATATTGTAAAATAATCCAATCCATTTGAAAACTCGGCTCAATATTATGTAATATTTCATCCTGCTGCTTATTATTGTTGGGTTTATTGGTCATTTTTCTTTTTTATGATGAACAAATCTTTTTTTTTATATTCACCACATACGCAAAAGGCCTCGGTTGTCTACATAGGGACACATTGTCCCACAAAAAACCCCACATTATTTACATGTGATATCATAATATACGACTCTCCACAGCACATGGCGTCTTAGGAACCTTCCAGAAAGCTTAAGTATTTTTCCTATTTTCTAGTGTAGACATTCAATCTTGCAAAATGTTTAAATTTTTTCAAATGCTGCCATCTCACAAGCTCACTCTTGGATTGAAGGTACCTCTGCAGTCCTCCACCCTCTTAGAATAATCTGTCTGGCTATCATAGAACTAGTCTGGACCCAGGTTCTGATGTGTTTATTTATTCCCATTAGAGCTGACTCGTCTCGTAAAATAAATACTCTTGGGATGAATGGAACCTGGGTCCCCGGAATCAGACACAAGTTATCATGTATTCCGGTCCAAAATTCCTGGACCTTGTCACAGGACCATAGGACATTTGGTGTGTCTCTTAATCCAAGAGAGACCTGGGAAGTCCAAATTGATGTACCACATCCTCAAAGGATTTCAGTATACCATGAAGATAGAAATCCCCCAGTGTAACTATTCCTTTTTCCAACCAGTCCCTCCAACAAAGGGGTGATCTATCAATGCTGGTAATTTTTCATTAATTCCAGGAGCTTTTATTTCCAGATGTCTTTTTTTTAATTTCACAATGTCACTTTCATCTCATCTCAAAGGACAGAAATTAATAATTCTCTCTTTGTCTCTGTCTCTCTCTCTGTCTCTGTCTCTCTCTCTGTCTCCGTTAAAATCATTAAAATCTTCACAAGTCTTCTCTCTGGTGCGCAATAGCACTGGGTAGCATTACCTTGTACAGGTGTTTTGTTTTTTTTGTTTTTTTTTTATTGCATTCACCTCATGTTTCTGTACCTGGCAAGCTTTTTGCTCCACTTTGTTGGGCTTCTCTTTGCTCAGGGGAAAATAGAAAAGGAACGAACAGCTCCGGAGAGCCCTCTATTCTTCTTCTGCCAGATGTGGAAATACAGTGTAAAGATGGAATATAATGAAAGTGGTTAATCATTCATCTTTCCAGTGAAACACCAGATAGATGCCTGCTAAATCAATACAAAAATGGGAGTTCTCAGCTTAGCATGTATCCAAATTGATGGGCCCCACCAGTTATTCTCATATTCGAAGAGGACTTCATGCCCCTGGCTGCTTGGAGAGAATTGAGTCTGGAGGAAAAAAAATATGCTATCCATCTCACAAAACAACATTTGTTTGCCTGCCAGGGCCTTCAGAACCATTAACAAGATTAGGAAGCACACAATGGCAACAGTCCCTCTCCTCCCTCCCTCTGTCTCCTTCTCTTTTACCCCCCACCCCCCCACCCCTTTATTCCCTCCCATTTTGTTCAAGCTCATTTGCCAGTACAATGCAGACATTCAGTGGTTTGCACCTCCTCTCCTAAGGGAACTTCAGCACAAAACCTCCTTATGCAGGCAGACAGCAATGGCATACACACACACACACACACACACACACACACACACACACACACACAGAGGCACATTAACACAAAAATTAATACATTCATGCCAAAGGCTGACACACACACGTTTGCTCACACACACTCCCTTTGCCTCCAGCCAACCTGCTCTTGTGCTCAATATGTGCTGCACTAACCGAGAGAAATGAACCAGAAATGAATCAACAGAGGGTTATATAAACACTACAGTGTCCTGGAAAAACTCGGAAAAAATGCCCACATGGACGCAGATATACACTTTTCCTATAAAGGGTAACACACACGGGGCAGCTGAGTGGGTGGGTGTGCTTGTGCATGAACATCACAGACAACAGAGGGTGAACTGGATTGCTTCAGGCTTGTTGTTTGAGGCAATTATTCCTCTAAAGCTATTGATTTTTTTGTGTGTCCATCACTTTTTTTGCACCTATTCTTCTCAGGTTTTTCACCATTTCTCAGCAAGATCTTTTTGTAAATCTGACAACACCCAATGGACTAAAATGAACAGATATTGAGCATGCACGCTAGCACTGCCATGCTTAGGAGCACTGAAATCACACCCATAATGTGAACATTTGTTCCTATCCTCCTCCTGCTAACACTTCATCTTTGGCGTTCCTCTTCTTCTCCTCATTGCCCATCCTTCATCTTCTCCCCCCTCATCTTTTCCCTGCGTCTCTCATCTTAAACCAGCTCACTTCATCTTACTTTTCATCAAACAACGCTAATCTCCTCTCCTCTCCTCTCCCAGTCCCCCCCTGCTATCTAAGTAATAAAATTTAATTGCATCCGTCTTGCATTTTTCAGCGCAAGTGCTAAAGGAGTTTAACATGAGCCGTATATCTCATTAAGTCTCTCACCCCCCTCTCTGTCTCTCTCTCGTCCATCTCTCCCCACCCCTTAGGTGCCTACAGATGTTTCAATGGGTCTGTTGGCAGAGCCCCAGGTGGCCATGTTTTGCGGAAAACTCAACATGCACATCAACGTGCAGAGCGGCAAGTGGGAGGCAGACCCCTCAGGCACCAAGAGCTGCATCGGCACCAAGGAGGGCATCCTGCAGTACTGCCAGGAGGTAAAGAGTGTGTGTGTGTGTGTGTGTGGTGGGGGGTTCTGACTTGGGAGGAAAACCCAAGAATCTGTTCACCTTCTATTTTTATATGTACAACAATTTATTTCCCTGTAGAATCAATTAAGGCTGCTATTACATGATCACATTAATCCCCCCCTTTAAAGCTGACATGAATCTTTATTGGACGTATTGTTGTAAAAAGTCAGCCTGAAGGGGTGTTTAAAAAAAACAAATCAAGGTGGGGGTAAAGAGATAGAATGTCAGGATAGAGTGAGAAAATAACAACGGTGTGAAGGAGACATCTTTTTGGTAGCAGCAGAGATTGGAGAGGTCATTTCCCTCCCAAACTATTTGTAATCAACATTTTCATTATGCTATGATATATGGAATGCTTAAACTCTAATTACCCAGTGTTTATTTTGTTTTGAGTGAGCAATAAACCCGTATGATAAATATTTCTAGTTGTGACATTTTGAGTTGGATTTTTTAGGTCGGGTTATTTACATTTCAGCCATTAAGCTGACTCTCCGAGCAAATTACAATGATGGAGCAGGTAGCAGTGCAGCTTCTTTTAGGGGAGTTCACAACAAGCAAGTTTGTATGTTTGGGCAAGTGAGAGCAATTTTCAAAACCTAGGTTGCACCACAAAGAAATGCATGCAGAGATTTTCTGTCCTCTGTACAGTCTGTGTTTGGGTGTAGTCGGTTCAAAGTATGGTGGATATTAGAGGGCAGAACAAGGTGTTTATTCTTGCTGGTTTGAGAGAGTGAGTGAGTTACAGAGTCTGCAAGCAGATTTGTTTTTAGTCACCAAAATCCCTAATTTGGCAGCGTGACATGATGCCAAACCTCTGCTCAGTAAACAAGCAGCTTAAGTCCATGTGACTTTACTTTAAAAGCTGTGGATGGCTTTTGATAAAGCAGTGAGACGCTAACCGAACCAAAGGCAGAAATGCGACACAGTGAGCCCCTCTGTTGTTTGTCTGAAACTGATTTTTTTTTTTCCCAGTCACTACAGTCTGCTCCAACCGCAAGACCACATTTCTTTGGGGAATATTCCAGCAGTGACTATCACTGCTAAAAGGGGGTTTGTCTGATAAGAGCAGGCGATGCATAATGCGATTTCTCTGAAAAGGCTGTACGACAAGACTCAAAGGAAGATAAGTACATCTCTCCATTGCTGCCACTGATACCAAATCCAGTGATAACAAACAATCAGGTCCCGGGTTTAAACATTTAACAGCGGGATAGAACTTTAAGTATCAAAACCAAAACAGAGATATGGAGAAATTTCCTACCCAGAGCTGAACGGGAGAAAGAAAAGGGACAAAGAAGAAGGTTGTGGAATAATCTTTTTCCTCTTCATTTGGAGAGGCATGAAGAGAAGAGAAAACAGCAGAGGAGGGGTCACGAATAAGAAAGAGGGGATAGGTGTTTGGAGAGGGATGACATGTCGACCCAGAATATCGTGGAGAGGCAGATATCATGCATGGCTGAGAGGAACATCGTGGTAAACACAGCAGCCAAGCAGGAAAACAGCCGCAGGGAGCACTGCAGTAATGTACAGATGAAAATATATTGAAAAATAGTAACTTTGATGCTGTGCCTGAAAGAAAATGGTTTGACTAGAAATACAAGTGATGGATAGAAGATACTAGTGTTAATGAAACAAAATGTTAATGTGAAGAGGAGCACCTGCTCTACTCTCTTTCAGCTGTGTTGTGTTATGACCCTGTTATAATATATAAAACTGTGTGTGTGTGTGTGTGTGTGTGTGTGTGTGTGTAGGTGTACCCAGAACTCCAGATTACCAATGTGGTGGAGGCTAACCAGCCAGTCAGCATCCAGAACTGGTGCAAGAAGGGGCGCAGGCAGTGTCGCAGTCACATTGTGGTGCCCTACCGCTGCCTGGGTGAGTCCCATACATGTTTCTACTGACTCAGTTTTCAGTGCTCACTTTTTTGGTCTGGTTACTACAAGAGTCTTCAGTCAGTCAGAAGGCTTGGCCCGCTGTGCGTGAATTATAAATATGGATATTGTTTTTTCGCTGCAGTGGGAGAGTTTGTGAGTGACGCCCTGCTCGTCCCTGACAAGTGCAAGTTCCTGCACCAGGAGCGCATGGACCAGTGTGAGAGCCACCTGCACTGGCACACTGTTGCCAAGGAGGTGAGTACACAGACGTGCACACACACACAGTCAAACTCTCAGACAAACCTACACTACTGTAATGAAAAGTGCAGCAGGTACAGCTACTGATCTATACTTTGTCCCTGTGTTTGTTTTTCCTCATGTTGCGCGTCCTTAGTCCTGCGGAGACCGCACCATGAATCTCCACGACTACGGGATGCTGTTGCCGTGCGGCATCGACCGCTTCCGAGGAGTGGAGTTTGTGTGCTGTCCCGCGGAGGCTGAGCGTGACGCCGACAGCACCGAGCAGGATGCTGATGATTCCGATGTCTGGTGGGGTGGAGCGGAGACTGACTACTCTGACAACAGGTATACACACACACACACACACACACACACAGAGACAGACCGATAAATGAGGGTAAGGCAGCAGCAGAGTAATCACTCAGGGTACAGATGATCATAGATACTGCCACTTTCATTTTCAAGATTGCCAGGAGGATAAAATTTCTTTCCTTGAAAGCAAACTGCAAGTTGGTTATAATTTAAAACCTCTTTCCTTCTCTCCCTCCCATTTATCCTCCTTGTCTTCATTTTCTCATCCCTCTTCCTCCATCACCTTTTCTTTCCCCCACTTGCTCTTGTTCTCTCCATATGTCTCTTTACTCCGTCCCTCCCTTGCCTTCATTTTTTCATCCCTTTCCCTCCCCCCCTCCCTCTCCCTCCCCCAGCATGGTGCGGGAGCCAGAGCCAGCGGAGCAGCAAGAGGAAACCAGGCCATCTGTGGTAGAGGAGGAGGAGGAAGAGGAGGAGGTGGCCGAGGAGGAGGAAGAGGAGGAGGACGTACTGGACAACGACCAGGACGGGGACGGAGAGGAGGACGAAGAGGTGGCGGAGGAGGAGGAGGAGGACGAGGAGGAGGAGGAGGAGGAGGGAGACGACGACATTGTCGAAACGCTGGACGACGGCAATGACGCCGACGAGCCCACCACCAACGTTGCCATGACGACAACCACCACCACCACCACCGAGTCTGTGGAAGAGGTTGTCAAGGGTAAGGAACATTTCAGATGATGTGGGTGTGTGTCTAATTTTGGTTCTCATCTTCTGTTACCAGGGTGTCTGGAGGTCCTTGAAAAGCCTTGGAAACGTTTGAAATTTAAGGCTCTTAAAGAAATGTTAACATCTTAAATACAGTAATAAGATGACAGGTTTCTTCATATTTAGATTAATGTGGTACAAGTTTAGTAGTACAGCATACAAAACGTGTTTTCTCCATTTTTTTTTTTTACGCTTTGCTGAACACAATTGAACTTCATGTTCCTCACCAATTAATTTCCTGCTGTCGTTTTTCTTATAGTGCTCGTTTATCATTTCAGAGCTTTCATTAGCTACGTTCCATTAGAGCCAGAATTGGTTGTTGCAGCTTTGTTTCTTCGTTTTAATGTTAAATTGGTATTAATAACGTTGAAAACTGGCTTTCTCCACATGCCCTGCTATGTAACATCAAGTATTTTATTTTTATGTCTCCTTTAAGTGCCACATTTTATAGGTGAACACTCTTGAGATCTTGACAATAAGATGGCACACTTGCATGGTGTATGGTGAGCTATTGTGAATGATGACAAGTGTGTTTGTGTGTGTGTGTGTGTCCTCCAAGATGTGTGCTGGGCCAATGCAGAGACCGGTCCATGCCGGGCCATGCTGCCCCGCTGGTACTTTGACCAACAGGAAGGCCGTTGTGCTCAGTTTATCTACGGCGGCTGCGGAGGCAACAGAAATAACTTTGAGTCAGAGGAGTACTGCCTGTCTGTCTGCAGCAGCGTCAGTAAGTCCTGCCGGCAGCAGCTAACCTCAACCAGCAAGCTCGCTGGTCTGAATGCCAGTCCATCTCCGGTGTGTCTCTAACTCTCACTTTTCCTCGCTGTCTATCCAAGCTGCCCACCGGCTGCCAGATATTAACAGCTGCTCAAAGGTTTCCTGCTTGGTGTGCTCATTTTCTAGATGTTCCCTACCTGTCAGCTCTATTCTTGGCTAACCTTTTCTAACTTTTTTTCTCCTCACAGTCTATGTGTGCGTCCTGTCAGATAAATAGTGGTGCTATAAACAGACATTACCTTTTACCAATCCCTCCTGGATTGTGGAAGGCACCAACCTGATCGTCTGTACCTTTTACTTCCTTTCAGCTTGTAGGTGTGAGATGGGTACAAGATGTGTTGTGAAGCATTTACATTTTGCTTTGAGCCACACTGGACCTAGTTTTGTTTTGAAGAGCTGGAGAGGTGTTTTAGCAGTTGTTATGCTGAAGCCATGAGGATAAAACCAAACCCTGTATTACCACATGGCTTTTCTGAATCCTCAGGGAAGAGACCGCCAGAATGCTCCAATAACAACGGTTAGATACAGAGGGTTTATTTTCATGTACAATTCTCTTTAGAGGCCGAATGGCATGTATAACTACAATCATTTCTATGATTACAGTCATTTTATGGGTGTCATCGTGTATATTACTTTAACATGAATATGAGCTGTAAAATCATCCAGGCAGGAATTATTTTTCAGTAATCCTCACCTCACTGCACATTATTCCTTACATCCCTGATGCGTTGCAGGCTTGCTTACGTTATCCCATCCTCGTAGATGTGGAAATAAGTCCTGGTTAATTCATTACATACGCTTAAATCGGTTGTCAAATTGCCCCTGCGGCAATTTTGAAAATGTGAAACATTTCCTAGGAAAAAACTCACCAATACATCATTACACACTCTGAGCGCACCTGCCTGCTACATCACATTGTGGTGATTGATTAGATTGGCAACAATGAGGACGATGGCGTGATGATTTTCACACCTTTTTTCAACACTTTTTTTGGCATCGAAAGAACTTACAGTCATACATACATTGACATTTTTCCCACCTTGTTAATGTTTGGCCATTCAAATTTTTACTTAGAAAATTTCTTGCCACTTCCTGTTGAGTTAGAAGTGATCATTCAGTCACAAAGTGAACGGATTGGATTTCTAATAGTAATTCCGTCCTTGATTACCAACCTGTTTTTCCCCTGGCATTTTTTTTCATTGCCAGGAAACTGTGTGTGTGTGTGCGCCCATGTGTGCACGTGGGCGGGGGGGGTTGTGTCTTTCATAGGTGGGGAGCGGAAGGCGGTTTAAGTGTTTGTCTCAGAGGCTGATTTCAGTGTTGTGTAAGGTTCACTGACCTTGCTCGATATGTGTGCGTTTGAGTGTTTCTGTGTGTGCGTCTCAGTCACGAAGTGTATGATCCGCCTTGCAGCAAAATGGAGTCATGCTATCTCCATCTCCCTATATTTTGATCTAATTTTATCCTATGTGTGTTTGTGTGTGTGCTTAGGTGTGTGAGTGTAAGTGCATGTGTGTTTAGATATGGGATTTCTGCTCTGCTGAACACGAGGTGAGAAAGTGCTGCAGTCCCCACACACACACACACACACACAAACAAACCAACAGCCACGCACACTCATACACTCTGTTCTTGCTTGTGTGCTCAATTAATAGTCAGTCTCGGTGCAACTGGTATTTTGTCAAATGGCATATTTTTTGTAAATACAAAGCACACGATAATTATAGAAATAATCTAAGTAACTTTCACACAGCAAATGTTAGTCTCTGTCCACTTTGAGGGTTTGGTCCAACAAAATATTGATTCAGTGTTTGTCCAGCTAATGAAAGCTTTCTCTGTTCAAAAATATTGTACATGGGGAAGTTCTGCAGCATGTTCAGTCTTTAACTGTTACCTGCACTCAATAGTTTACACTACACTAGAATAATTATGATTATACTACCATCTACTACTACCGTAACTGAGAGGTGTGGTGTTTCATATCATAGCGATTTCAATTTATCGAAAGCAAAGCATTGCATTATGGGACTTTTAGCTGAAGAGAAGAGCATTTTTGTTCCATTATTGGAATTTTTGCATGCACTCTGGGGCATAATAAAAAATAGTGCAAATGTAATGTAGTGCACCAGGTTGAAAATTGATTTTTGAAAAATGTTCAGTCTAGAAACGCTACAGTGGAGAATGCTTAACAGCAATGATATAAAGAAATATGGAATATAAAAATCTAAACAAGGAATTACCACTTTAAGTACAGTGTATATTAGTTTAGGTGCTGGTTCAAACAATTACAAGAAAAACAACATTGTCATTTACCTCTTGTGTTATCTAACCATGCAGATTTATTTACCTAGTTATGTCTTTCCTGAAGAAATGTCCTTGTTACTCTGGGTAACATACAGACCTGATCAATTTTCATTTTCAGAAGTAGTCCCAAGTAACAAGGTACATATGTTATATGTAAATGAACTAAACTAATTCTGGACCTTGTTAGATATTTTAGTAAATTTTTCAATGCTGCAATGAGAACCACAAGCTATATGCACCTCTATTGCGTTGGTTTGGAGGCAGAAATCTGAGAGGTCTAAACCTGGGTAAATAAAACCAAAACTATCTGGATGATAACACCAGAGATATGTGAGGGGGAAAAAATGTTGTTATGCATCTGAACCGATCCTTTAAATGATTTAGAGGAACAGAGGCTAACAAAACACTTAGGCTTAGGCCAAAGCATATAACATCTCCGTTGTTTTTGTGCAGTCATGCGCTCTCACCAGACATAACCCATTTCACATGATGTGCGACCTTCACGCAGGCTGCGACCACGTTTGATAGCACACGTGTGGAAGATAATCAACTTCCCACTGATTAAATCCGAATTTCACGGAATATGTGGTCCATTTATATTTTGATGCTGGTAACCTCAGTTCAGTCACTGCTTTTGAACCCACAGGATAAATTCCAGTGCCAGTGTTGTGGCTTGGGAGCTGTATCAAGGTCTGAGTGAAGTTCTATAAATGAGAGAAGGGTTTTGTCTCTTATACAAAGGACTACAGGTCATCTGAGGCATTCACTTGTTTGCTTTTGGAGGGTGCTGGCTTCCAGCTACAGCTGCTGTCTTGTTCTCTTTCTCTCCTTATCTCACACTAACCCTATTAACCCATTTTGGACTCTGTTTTGTGTTTGTGTGTACTGAGGCAACACAGCTGGTCCTAGATCAACCAAATAAAAGTGTGCATTAAAAAGATGCTTTACGAAAAGCCTTTTCACGTCCTTACCTCCTCCTTTTATTATTATTTTTTTTTTTCTCCCTCCATTTTAATGCAGTACCCACAGCCACACCCAGCTCCCCCGACGCTGTGGACCACTACCTGGAGACGCCCGCTGATGAAAACGAACACGGCCACTTCCAGAAGGCCAAAGAGAGCTTGGAGTCCAAGCACCGCGAGAGGATGTCCCAGGTAATGACGGAGAGGGAAGAGGGAATAAATGAGAAGGGAGGAGATTATGTCTCAACTGTTGATGGTTTTTTTTAAATTCAGCAGACTGAAAGCTGATCAGCTGTCACTGCGTACATGTGGATGAGCAGTAGCTGAGCAGAGAGAGGACAAAGATATTTCTATAAATAGAAAATGGATGGAGGAAAGGTGTGTCAAGGAAATCGAATAGGTTCGTTTGTTAATCCCTCCTGGGTGAGCCGACCGAGCCAATTCCACTTTAATCAACCCGGCTCGCTCTCCGGAAGAGAGCCAGACATTGTGTGCTGTGACAGCAATGTCACAGTTTTCAAAGCTCCAGACAAGAACACTAACTGTCACGTATGGCTCTAAAAGAGTTCTTTCCTTTTTGCCAGAGTTTGTGCACCACTCTGAATAGCACTGTTTGTTTCACGTGGGTAGCTACAGGCGCAGCATCACACTGATTTCACACAGCTGACTTCACCCTTACAGATACTGTTAGGTCATGTCTTTGGTAAAGGCCTGGGTTGAATTAGAGAGGATGAAACTGAAGTAGGATGTACAATCATCTTTCCCCCCTCTGATTTAGAAAGCAGAAACCCCTTCATATCAACATTCTCAATCTGAAAGGATTATTCACACACAGCGCAAGGATCTGATATTTGCCCTCTGCAGCCCGGATTTGTTATCTTTTCATAGCTTTGTAAAAGTTTCTTCCATTTAGACAGCTGTGAAAGGATCAGATAAATGCCACAAAGAGCAACATTTCACTTCCATGTAAAATCATCCTATGATAGATACAACACGTGGAAAGAAGATTTAGCTTGACAAGCATAATGTAATGTTTTTCCTCCTTTTTTCTTGCACTCAGGTGATGAGAGAGTGGGAGGAGGCTGAGAGGGAAGCTAAGAACCTGCCACGTGCTGACAAGAAGGCTGTCATCCAGGTATGACATGCACATACTGGACATAATTCGCAAAACCACCAGATGTTTCTGGCTGTCGTTTCATTAATCTGTACGTTGCGATTTGTGTGTGCATGCAGCGTTTCCAGGAGAAGGTTGAGGCGCTGGAGCAGGAGGCGGCTAGCGAGCGGCAGCAGCTGGTGGAGACCCACATGGCCCGGGTGGAGGCGCTGCTCAACGACCGCCGCCGCCTGGCTCTGGAGAGCTACCTGACAGCGCTGCAGCAGGACCCACCCAGGGTACGCAGTATACACAGTTAGAGCTCGATGCAGATGGTTGTCAGAGTTTAATGATCAAAAGTCATTTGCCCTGTGATTTACAGTAGTGTTTTAAATGTCATTTTCTTTAAAAGCTTACTGTTATCCTGCCATTTCCCACCTTCTCGTTGTTGCTTTTAAGATTCTCGACTATTCATCAATATATTTCTTCTTCTGATTTTATTTGAAGTGAGATATTTTCATCAATCTGACCTGCTGAAAAACATAAATAACTTCTGTTCTCCTGTTGGTGTTCTTTTTTTGTTAGTTTTTTTTGTAAGCTTTGCTTCTTTGTCACTATAAATGCATATAACAAATGGAGCCCTTTATACAGTATACCGATATGCTGTGTAAAATCAGAAACATATACTGGATTGCAATCTAGGAAAAAAATTGACTCACACATAAAAGCGTTTAATTAATGTCTGAGGTTTGAAAAATAATACATTTGTGAAATTAACTTCATCTTCTGAAGAAAACTGGAGGGGAAAAAAACAATGTCACTGACTGATTTCAAGGTTTGGATCAACGTCATGTTTTAGCTTCCGTTTGATTTTGATTGCCCATGCTGAGGTTAGTTTTCTGATCTGGGCTGTATATGAATATATCACCCTGCGACTCCCTCTGCTCTAAACCATCAGTCTTGTTCTTGTTGTCTTTTGTAGCCTCGCCATGTCTTCAGCCTGCTGAAGAAGTACGTGCGCGCTGAGCAGAAAGACAGGCAGCACACCCTCAAACACTTTGAACACGTCCGCATGGTGGACCCCAAGAAGGCTGCGCAGATCAGACCTCAGGTAGCATCATACATACAATTAAATTTTTGCCCACTACTACTTACTAAAATTTTACTTGTAAAGTTATATAGCTGCTTTTACTAAATAAAGAAGCTATCTGTCGTTATATGTAAAAGGTACTGACCCACCTGCGTGTCATTGAGGAGCGTATGAACCAGTCCCTGGGACTTCTCTACAAAGTGCCCGGTGTGGCAGACGACATCCAGGACCAAGTTGGTGAGTTTGGCATTTCGACTCTTAAGACTTCATAATTGTTACATGGAAACAGTGTTGTTTCAGTGTTGTATAAGCCTTGACAGTATCCAGGCAACCATAAAATAACTATAGAAGTGCAGCTGAGAAAGATGGAAATCGTTTTTTCTCTGAGAGAGCAGTTAACAGGGAGAGAGACAGGGAAAAAAATGTCACAATGACATGAACCACATCTTGTAAACCTAAGTTGTAGATGTCTTTGCTGTCCCTGGCATGAGAGAGATATCGGGGAAGACACACTGTCCTGATTGTGCTTCATGTAACAGAGAGATTGAATGCTATAAATTCTAGCCCCCCAAAAAAGGAGCCATTTGGCCTAATTCTTCTGTTCAGAGTCAAATGAATCTGTTTGCTGGGAAGATAACATAACAACCCCCCCCACTGCAAGGTTTCTGTGGGTTTTGGGTTTATTGGAGTTGCATGCGTCACACTGCCATCTGTGTCTCTGTCTCGGAGACTGTCACAGTCTGTGCTGCCCGGCAACACACACACACACACACACACACACACACACACACACACACACACACACACACACACACACACACACACACACACACACACACACACACAGGGGAACAAACATACACACACACACACACAGGGGAACAAACATACATACATACAAGAAAAAGCACTGTTTAGTCATTGCTAGGCACCAGGTCTTTTTTTAAAGACTGAGCTGAACATTTCATGGATTTCAAGCAGAAATATAAATATTATTCTTTCTTTTATCATCAGCAGTATTTTCATCATAGAGAGGATTTTATGTTGAAAGCAACTGAAAACAATAAGATACAAAAAGTCTGATTTAAAAAAAATAGGATGAATAACATGAAAGTCCTTGCTTTCCTCTTTCCACTTCTGTTACTCATCTGTCCTCCCATCCTCTCGTCTCCTCTGACCTCTCTCCCTCCTGTCTTCTCATTGTGTGCATCCAGAGCTTCTTCAGCGAGAGCAGGCAGATATGGCCCAGCAGCTGGCCAACCTGCAGACGGACGTGAGGATGAGCTACGGCAACGACGCCCTGATGCCCGACCAGGAACTGGGAGACGGCCAGACTGACCTGTTGCCCCAGGAAGACACACTGGGCCTCGGGGGAGTCGGCTTCATCCACCCCGAGAGCTTCAACCAGCCCAACACTGAGAACCAGGGTACTTACTGAAGCGCTGGGTTGTTGGTTACATTTCCCTACATTTTGGTTGCTTCAAAATTGATAGAAATGACACCCGTAAATGATATAAAGCAATATGTAGTCCACTCTTGACTTTGCTACAAAGTTATATGAAAATGAAATTGCTTTCTCTCTCTAGTTGAGCCAGTGGACTCTCGCCCCAATCTTGACAGAGGAATTCCCACACGGCCAGGTTGGTGTGGTTGTTGAGAAAGCTTTCTAAAGTATTTATATGTATATAGAAAATCAGATGCGTAGGGTTTAAGGCCTGCAGATAATATGCTGTTAGCTTTGCCAAACCTTACCCACCAGGTTGGCAAAACTGTGCACTTACTTATGCTCTGGTGGCAATAATACTAGTAGGGCCTATTGTTTCGCTTTGGTGGCCAAATATGAGCCATTTGATAGTAATAGTTGCAATCAGCTGATTAAAGTATAAAAGTACAGTAAGACTCAACTCTATGATCCTGATGTTGGTAAATGTACATGTACTGCTTTTTTAATAAGTCTCTTTATAATGAAATTATAAGTCGCACCTACGCGCTTTATTAATAAATCAATTCACTGCTTTATAGATCAGTTATAAGCCATACATAAGAACTTTTGAGTTACTGGGTTGTAAAAAAAAAAACATGATGACTTACTTAAAGTGAGAAATGAATTAGCATTTATTAATTGGAACAGGTGTGACTATTAATTTCCCTTTTACTTGTGACTTATTAGCATTCATTGAGGACTTACCAGCAAAAGGAGTTTGGCAGCCCAAAAGTTGCTCTTAATAATGGAGCATTAGCAAATTATTTATTCCATAACCCTTAATAAAGCCATTGTTAACTTATAAACCTTAAATAAAATGTGTCCTATTAGACATGCGTACCAAAATATGTAGTTTCATATCAGTGCTTTCATTGTAAGGAAATGCATCTGTTGTAAACTACTATGTTGTATGTCATGGCAAAAGTAGCATGTCTACTTCAACACTGATTGGCTTTGTTAAAGTATCTTCCAGGCTAAGTAAGGTCCCCTCTTAAAATACATCACACGATTGTTTTGAAGTAGAGATTTGAAGCAAAGTCAGGGTTGCATTTTTCCTCTACCTCTCCTTCTCGATGCTGTTATTTGCACACAGCAAGGTCAAACTCCGCTTGAACTCCATTAAGGCGCCAGCTGTGGTTGTTGAGATTTGTGATGCAGCTGCAGGGGGCTTTGCATACTGTACTGTATGCAGTGCCATGGACGTGCTATATTCAATTCATACTCCTGTTACATCCCGACACTCCGCTGTCCGTCCTGCTTGAGCGAGTTAGTTTGATCTCAGCGTGTGTGTGTGTGTGTGTGTGTGTGTGTGTGAGAGAGAGAAAGCGGCTGAGTGTCACCATCCATAATAGATAGTACTTCTGCTTCCCTCGCCAGTGACTGGAATGAAGATGGAAGCTATTCCTGCGCTGCGAATGGAGACGGAGGACAGGCAGAGCACTGAATATGAAGTTCACCACCAGAAACTGGTAAACCAACCCACACACACAAAGCATCTCACTCTGACACATGCAACACAGATATTCAGATTTATTAAAAATGCAGTTAATATACATAGAGACACAAACATGCACACACACTCTAAGATGCATTTGCTGACACATGCAAGCCTGCACTCTGCCCTCTCTTCTCCGCCTACGCACACACAGTCGGGTCCATGTCTCCACTTTGTCCTCGTGGTAAACTCACAAGGTTGTCACCATGGAGACAGGTGTCCATGGAGACTGCGGCGATAATGCGTGCGTCACGCTCGCCTGCTCTTCTCTAAAACCCGCTGTCCTCTGATCAGAGTAAAGTTTTGTGCTGTAAGTATTTTCCTGGTCAGCCACAGGTTATTGTACTAAACCTCATAGGGCTGTAACCCAGTTCTGCATTCATTCATTAATCTCATACAGTCGTGTAATACCAGCACAAAAACCTCAATCCATCCTCAGTCAAATCCAAATCCGTGCACCTTATTCCTCTCACCTAAAGGCTTTAATCTCTTAATCCCTACATTTTATTACATATCACATTTCTTGCATTCACAATGAGCAGCCAGTGTATCGTGCTGCCTCCTTAACTCAACTCCTTAATTTGATATTCATGGTAACCCCAATCAGCGTTCTGTAGGATTAATCTGGAGAAGTCTCCACTCAACTTGCAGTGCTTGTGCCAAGCAGGGGCAGCAGCGCTGAGATGTCAAGATGTATCCCTGTTAGATTATCTGCAGTTTAGGGGTGTTTTTGGAAGTTTGTGCCAGTCGACTAGGTTTCTGTCCCATTTTCCCAGGCGGTGATATCAGGAGCTCTTTCCCTCCATTCAGAGGACACCATTTGATTTCTATTTAATTTTGTTTGGTGTGAAAAATGAGTTTCCACAGATATAATCCGCGACCGAGGTGCTGAAGCCTTCATTTGGTTGTTGTGAAATGTGGTTAATCATGTGTCCCAGTATTGTGTTGTGATGGAGCTGAGTCATACTGCATCATTGCTGCTTTATGTTGTGCTCTGTTGTCTGTCAAATTAAAGTCTCCACCAGGAAAATTATCCCTCAAAAACAAGTCACCTTACAGCTGTAATATTATTTTCAAGGTAAATTTGATGCTGTAATGATGCTATTCTTAAAAATTACAAAAACAGGTTACATGTTAGAAAATGTAATTACACACAGCACTGCAAAACAATTTGGGTTAACGAAAAAAATGGAAAGAAACGGAAGTAAATGGGCTGTAACTCTGAATGTCACCAGTGTTAAGTGCTATTCCCACACATCTGAATAAAGGTAGTGTTGGATTGGATCCTTGAGAGAAGTGACATCAGACCATTTTATAAGCACATTTAGCTCTCAGCCCTGCTGTGCTGAAAACCACACTAATTACTCACTGTGTGCTTGTGACACCATCATTTCACTGCTACACAATGAGAGAAAGAAGCTTACTGTAAAGAAAGTCCTTGATGTACCACATCTCTGCTCTGACTACATAAAAATCATCACACTGGTTGTGATTGGCTGTTGCCTTGTGAGTGACCACTATCTGCCCTTATACTCCCCCGGCAGGTCTTCTTCGCAGAGGATGTGGGCTCCAACAAGGGTGCCATCATCGGCCTGATGGTTGGCGGTGTCGTCATAGCGACCGTGATCGTCATCACCTTGGTGATGCTGAGGAAGAAGCAGTACACCTCCATCCACCACGGAGTCATCGAGGTGAGAGACAGCTGACCTGTGTGTGTGTGTGTGTGTGTGTGTGTGTGTGTGTGTGTGCGCGCACAAGCTGTTCTATAGGTCAGTCTGGTGTGGGTGGGTGGGTGTGTGGGTGGGTGTGTGGGTGTGTGTGTTGGGGGGCGATGCTGTGTACATGCATGTGTGTTTTTCACTATAGCTCTTGAATTTGTGCATGTATATCTATACATGTCAGTGTGTGTATGTGTTGTTATTGGTACTGTACACGCTGCAAAACATTTTTTTGAATTATATCTGCTTAATAAATATAATGCCCGTTACTAATTAATTTCCTGCTTTCCATTTTCTGTTTTCCTCATTTATCATTTCAGAACTTTTATTACCTGATTAATTAAACAACATTAAAATACAGTAGTTGTGGCAGCCTTCTTTCTTTATTTTATACTTCCAGGAAACACTAAATGTACATTGTCTTTACATTTGTACACACCATATGAGTGTGTGTGTGTCTAACCTCCCCCCACTCTCTCTGGCTCGCCTCCAGGTGGACGCCGCCGTCACCCCTGAAGAGCGCCACCTGTCCAAGATGCAGCAGAACGGTTATGAGAACCCAACCTACAAGTTCTTTGAGCAGATGCAGAACTGAAGAGAATGTCACATGTACATCACACACACACACATACACACACCTCCTTTCACACATCAAGCACCTCCCCTCCCCTTCCTCCCACCCCCTCTACCCAGACAAGTCCCACGCCTCCCAGAGGGAGTGTGGCTTACATCAACGCGTGACTGAAATAGTCAGTTACAAGCATACGGGAGCGACGGCAGCCAGGGTTTGCTTTCACGTTTGACTGTGCGGGAGCTGCGGCCGAGCCAGTTTGCACCAAGTTCGTTCACTTTATCAGGGCAAAGACGCCTTTTTTAAGTTAAAGAAGGGCATTTTTTCAATGTTGCTCCATCTGGGCCTGCTGATGTATGGGGTGGGGGGAAAGGCCCCGCCCAGTACATTGAAACAAACCCACTCCTTGGGGGAAAGAAGCGCGTTCTCTCCACACTGATTCAGGGCCAGTGTATAGTTGGGGTATTTTGGCTTGGGATGGTGTGTTTGTGTGTGTGTGTAGGCAAATCTGACCACTGATCAGCAGGATTTTAGGCGCACACTGACCTGGGCCTCATTTACAAATATCAGTTGCATACAGAATCATCATAATCATTAACATGGACATGTTGATTTGTTTCTATCATATTCTTTGTAACGATTCTAAAATGAAATATAGGTTTAATAAAGCAACTTGATTTTTATAAATGAAGCCCAGTGTTTTTTCCCCACGAACTGCACCACTACTGCACTCACTCTACAGTCTACACTGGAGTAAATGTGAGCCTCCTCTCCCTCCCCTCCTTCTCCTCCACCCCTCCCTCCATCCTCTTTTCTTTGCGCATTCTTACGACAGCTGGGCTGTGCTAAGTCACACAAGGCTCTTAAAGATATTTGGAGATGCTGATGATAATGAACATGTTGACGACGGTGGCGATTATGTATTCTGAATGAGCTGTTTTTCTTTTTAGAGTTTTTCTTTTTCATTTTCCAGTTTTGTTTTTCAAAAAATAAATGAAAACGGAGGAAAAAAAAACAGAAGTCAACAAATGTAAAGTCCTTTTTTTAAATTGCGTGTAATGTTACTGAAGTAATGCTGAAGTCTTAGCTGTTCCTATGTAGTGCATGACAACAATGACAACACGATTTGGAAAAACAAACTCAGACAAACAAAAAAAGGTCTTAACGCTGCTCTTTCTCGAGATCCTTTCTCACGTATAGATTGTCATTCTAGCAAGATTGTACATTTAGTATCTTCTCGTGATCACGTGAATTCAAACAATGATGAAAAATATATATATAAATCTAGATGACCGGGCTCTGCTTTGATATCATGTAAAATACACATTTAAAAGAGATCTGTGATTTTGGAATTTAAGTGTGTTCCTCATATCTTTTTTTTTTTTTTTTTTTTTTTTTTTTCTCAATTTCTTTTTTAAACCATGCTATGTTCCTGAAGCGACAGGAGAGTGGCTGGCTTCATCTCTGTTGGTATATAATTCTCAGTCACTGAAATATATTGTGTTGAAATTCCTTACGCGTAGGGAGGGGCTCTCAGAAATCATCCTCTTTAATTTGTGCTTTTTTGTTCACTCCATGTGACCGTGTTTTTTTGAAAAGGGCATGTTGTGGGTGTGAAGGTTACAGGGAGCAGGAAGGGGAGCGGGAAAATAGGCGGAATCCGGCATGGGGGGGATAGGCTATATCTTGCGTGTATGTGTTTTGTCATTTTCAGTCTGGTGTTTCGTCCAGTTGTAAGCAGACGCCGTCTCTTATTTGGTTTTGTAATCATTTTGTGTCTGCTGATAGAACAGGTGGAGTGCTGAGAGGTGGAGGAGGAGGAGGTAGAGAGGAAATGACTTCAGTTCCGGATGGCTAGCCAGCCAGGGAAGCAGTCTGTGTATATATAATGGATTTTCACCCCCACCCCAGCACTTGCCTTCCCCTCCCTCCTTCGCCTTCCTCTCCCCTCAGGCATGCTGCTCACCTCTCTGCCATCAACGCACACTTGACTCCTCAGAGGCAGAGCACTGTAGTCTGTATATAGATGATAGAGGCGTACACCATTGAGAGAGCTGAGAGCGAGTCGGGGGTTGGGGGTTGAAAGCATTAGTCCAAGGGAAGTTCTAGCAAAAAAAACAGTGTGACCTCTCACTCTGTTATTCAATCTAGCGGCGAGTAACATCTGTGAGGAAATGGTGAATGACATGTATGTATGGAGGCTGCAGTGGGGTGGGGTTCAGAGGGTGCTCATTAGAAGCCCAACAGAGGGCAGTAGAGTAGAAGAGGAAGCAGGATTTTCTTTCTATCTTTTTGTTTTTCTGTGGATTATATATTGTTTTTTGTTTTCCACTGTGTAATATTGTGCAGGCCATTTGCATTGACTGGGAAAACGCTTTCTACACTGTATTCCATAATAAAGTTTTGAATGTACATACAGATGCTGTCTTTTGTGTGTTTTCTGAAAACTACAATTAGAATAGAATATTCTACACACATTCTACAGTGTAGTAGTCTTATTTATTTTGTTTCTCCGCAGTTGAGCATATTTTATTTCTGTATTTCCTTCTCAATTGCTTTAGTCAGCTGAACTGGATGAAAGTGGCCTTTATCATTTCAGGCCTACTGCTCCCACTAGGTTTGGCTCTTGTCTTGGAGCACCCTCTCCTCCACTACTCGCTTCAGAACATGACTTTCTTTTTCTTTCCTGCTGTCTCAGGAGGAGAAAATGAAATATATCTTTTTTTTAAACTCTTCAACCACATTCCCTGAGACCTGGGGATGGGGGGCACAAACTCCACACAGACAGACACCACAGAGAAGTGTGTGTGTGTGTGTGTGTGTGTGTGTGTGCCTGTCGCAGAATGTAGTTGACAGCCCCCCAGCCCAGCCAGTTGCCACCTCATGCCACAAGCGCAGGCAAAACCCCCAGTAAACCCAAGGCCGGTCAAGACACCAAACGGGGGCCCAGCCCTGGTTTGGTCCCCCTCAGGATGAAGTTTAGAGCTAATTAGGTTATTGTCGACTTGCGTAAATTCAAAGTGTGAAGATTGAATTAACACTATGGTGTTTACTAATACCTTTTTATAGCTCACACTTCTGTATTAACTTTAAAATAGATGCTTTTTAGGGTACTTTATCTAACAACCAAACACCCCCTCTACTCCACCCCCCTTAGAACAGTCTAGACTCCCCCTTGTATAAATCAAATGCAGGCTGCAGGTGGGATTTGAACCTTAGACACTGCACCACTGGCGCCTTACAGTCACTGTCAAACCGGCCACACCACTGAGTTCCCTTCGCATCTGAACCTTTTCTCCGGGCATTCACTGAGCCTCGATAAGGGTCAAACCCATAACCTCTGAACCTCTAAGCAGTACTCTACCAGCCTGCGCCACTGGACCCGACACCTTTATTTTTTTAGAGCTCTTGACCTTTTCTTCTGGGAGTTGCTTCAAAAGTTGTCAGGCCTTGATATGGATTGAACCCACAACCTCTGAACCACAAAGCAGTCCTCCAGCACCCTAAGATAGCGGACCAGACATGTTACTTCTATTTGTTAAAGCTCTTAACTTTGTCTTTTAGGAGTTGCTTCAAAACTCATAGGACCTTGATACGGATTGAACCCACAACTTCAAAGTAGTCCTCTACCGGCCTGGACCACTACTCTGTTTCTGACAGCTCTTGACTTTTTCTTTTGGGAGCTGCTCGAAAACTCAGTGGCTCTTATAAAGGATTGTACGCCAACCTGTGAAAGTCTCTGCTCTAAAATCATTAAAACTTTTGGGGCAACTGGATTTGAGAACAGGAAACCTGAACAGCTGTGAGGGAACCTGCTGATACTCTAACTCTCATTATTCTAAAACAATTACACTTTTTTAACAAAAAAATATTTAAGAGAGCCATGCCAATTTATAAAAATATCAATAGATCTAATGCATTGCTAATTTGATGGTTTTATAAGTCATTTAACAGAAAGTGGCCCATTTTAGCTGACTCAATTCTGGTGTGTATAAATTGTTGAATTAACTGGCCCACTGCAAGAAAACCCCACTCTCACAGGTCACCACTTTCCTGGGCATCCCTTAACGCATTATGACTGAGATACTGGCCTGACCTTCTGTATTAAATTTCTAACTCTTGGTTCAGGAAGTTTCCTAGTCAACGCCTTTCTTCCTCTCACTGGCAAGTTTCAGAGAGTGGGGTACTGAACATAATCTGGAATGATTTCCTTTAACAAAATGCTGCCAGTTTGCTGTTTATCTGTAATGAGGTGTGCAGGTGTAGGCGGTGTGGCTGTTAAAGTAAAAGAATACTAACTTACCAGTCCAGAAGTGGAGGAAAAAAACATAGACAAAATTAGCATTTCTTCTCTTAGGTTAGGTTAATAGTGGCTTCTTTCCTCATTAAAATGATTATCTTGAAGTAATCATGGAATGCATAGGAGACATACTTACAGAAGACAAAGAAGTCTTAAAGTTTACTAAAAATTTACTTTAAAAAAACATAAACTTTAGAAGGAAAACTCCTGACCTTCCCATCTTTATCACACCTTTTTTCACTACTCCCCTCATGTGCACTAGATACACACATGAGTTGTCAGGGAAGCTTT
This sequence comes from Micropterus salmoides, assembly GCF_014851395.1. NCBI lineage: Eukaryota > Metazoa > Chordata > Actinopteri > Centrarchiformes > Centrarchidae > Micropterus > Micropterus salmoides. Next base: position 13,473,835 of record NW_024040040.1, read on the forward strand.
ATCTTTTGGTTTAATTTACAGCAAAAGAGTGGACCTCAGCTTCCTCTTTACTGGAAACTAGCATTATTTTGAGACTTGCATGTCTAATCATACACAGACAAAGGTCTCTAGAGGCAAAGATAAGGTCAGGCACAAGAGATGCAGAGATATAGGACTTATTAAAGAAATAAAGACAGTATCTCAAATTAAACATCTTTCTTACTTATAAAATGTTGTACTTTTGTAATAAGAGCTAAGCAGTTAACGATTATCACTCTTAAAGCAAATCATTTTATTATATGGCTTGTATATATGCAGACAGTAAAGCTGTTTCTATGAAGGATCCCCAAGAACCAGAACCAGTTGCTCCCAGTGTTGTTTTCTTCACATTTATCTCACTCTCACAACACCCTCTCTTTGCATTTTTGAAGAAAGTTAAAGAAACCAGATCAAATCTGATGTCAAATTCAGAAATCTCAGATTTTAGTGGGACATTAAAAAGTATTATGATGACATATTTTTTCAAGAAATATGATTTGTAAAAAAAAAAATCAGTCCCTTTTCCTCAACATAACAAACATCTTAATAGAAAAATTAAGTGCTAAAGGAAACTAATATTGTGATAATTATCATTATTGTTTTATTGCCTAGCCCTAAATACAAGCAATGTTATCTTATGAGATGATTCTTGAAAGGGTGAAAATAAAGAAATAAAAATGATTAATAATCAAGAAATGAGTTCTCTTGTTATATTTTCTGTCAAAGTGAAACATTAGGATACTGAATTAAGGCTCATTTTGTTTTTCATGTTTGTGGATACACAACAATATATTTACATATACGTACATAATGTATATGTTCAATAATTGACATTTATTCATGCCATGTGAGGTCAACCTAAATATGCGCAGCGCTGCGCATAAAAAGGGACAAGTTTGATGTCCGCGAACGCCTGATTTTCACCACAACACTCCCACAATCCACCGCGGTCCTCCACATTTGGATCTTCAACTTTAAGTGTCAAATCCAAGGTGAGTAACTTCCTGAGAATTAAAAGGGATGCTTTTGCAAACATCTACCTTCACCTTATTTGTCATTACTGATAAACGCAAGTTCATTTATGTTGTGAGTGTGACGTTATCGTCACTTACTGTAGCACGAAAAGACTACAGAGGACGTTGTAAGAAGGCTCTGTCGCGTCAGCTAAAGCTAGCATAGCATATTAGCCTTGTAAAACGTCGTTGTGACATTACCAATGTAAGTCGACGATCAGGTTAGCATTTCGGAAGTCGCTTATGATGTTGTACCTGTTTACTGTGTGACTTGGCTAACTCAGTGTTATTTAGAGAAGTATGAGCTGCAGGGGACTGCAGCTAACTTTAAACTGAGCTAACGTTAGCGCTATCGCAGCTAACTAACGTGAACCAGAATCGCAGCCTGTCGTGCTGTTGCCAACATAAGTTAACCCGAGGCTTCCTGCTCTTTCAGATGGCACTGCACCGCTTATTCCAGCTGTCCTCCGTGCTGCGCTCCGCCGTGAGCCTGACCCTGCGCCGGAACATCGGCATGTCCGCTGTCCTCTTCAACCGGGCCAAGGATCTCGACCCCGTCCAGAAACTGTTCCTTGACAAGATCCGCGACTACAAAGCCAAGAGCAAGTCAGTTGATTATACACAACTCCTGTAATATCACTACTGTGTCCATGCAAGATATTTGGAATCAAGTAGGTTTCCAGCTCAGAGTTCAGTCACTGGTGAAATCTTAACTTTCAATGCCTAAGTCATAGTGAACAGCTTTTGGCTTCTTTAGCCCACTATTTCATTTCAATCCTTCCTGTTTATGTTGTATTCAAATGGAATCACCTCCACTCATCACTTGAACATTATTTGATGCCTTGGCTCTCCCAGAACTTCAGGTGGTATTGTGGAAGCAGGACCCGAATACCAGAAGAACCTGTCTGATGAGGTTACCAAACTGCAGAGGCTATATGGTGGAGGAGACCTCAACAAGTTCCCTGATTTCAAATTCTCAGGTTAGTTTCGCCTTAGTTGGTCTCCTGCCCTAATTAATTTAAAAAACCTAATAAATAGGGGTGTGACAATAGGTCTTTGGTTCACGAAAGATATCTGAACACTATTGACATTCAATGACAATGATTTAAAAGTGGCGGGGGCATCGCCTATGCTAATTTCTTGTGGCATGAGATCTTGTCACACCCTTACTAATAAATTGTGTTGTTTATAAGAGGTTGAAATAAATGGAAATTGCAGCTCCATTTATTTAGACAGGGTTTATTTTCCTAATCACTACTTAGGAAAAAATAGTTGTCAATGTTATTTCTTGATTTGGTCCAAGCTGATTGCATTCACTTTGATCAGCTACAGTTCTGGTGCTTACAATGGCAGCTGTGTTTTTTTTTTTTTTCCTCTTTACTTTCACAGAACCGTCTCCCTCAAATATTGATTCCTTTGCCGTTGGAGCGATGCATTGTGATTTGGGGCTCCGTCTGTATATAGTGACTCTTATCAAAGCCAGATGATTTTTCTCATTCTGTTTTGAAATCGGTTCAGGAAGCTTTTCATTTTAGTTACATCAAGCTAGTTGGTACATATTGCTATAGTCTTGTCTAGATTTCAAATCTAATCAAGTATTGTAACGCACAGCTGCAGTATGTCTGTCACTAATAGTTCTATATTTAATTTTTTTCCAGAGCCCAAGTTTGATGAAGGAGCCAAGTGAATGCTGTCCATGTTGTATATCTCCTACATGTCACCAATATGTTCTATTTAATAAAAGATAGTGGATTGAACCATGGTGCACTGGTCGTCTTTACGCTGCCTCGGATGGTCACTACCTACTGTCACTACACTGTACAGTGGCTAAACAAAATAAAATATTCAGATGCCTTCTATCATTTTGTGATGCTAAATTGGAAAACATCAATATACTTAAATATAAATAACTGAATTCTTTATGATCAGTCCAAATATTTTAAACAAAGATTTCTGTCTTGAAAATCAGGTTGATCAATTAAGAGGTAAGTGATAGCGGTGTCTGCCAAAAATAGATTAGATTTCAGTGTGACGAATAAGATGGAACTTTGCTGAATTTGCATTGGAAGTGGCTGTAATTTATATGCAGATATCTGAAATTCATGGAGGACGTCAAATGCTGGCTGACCTAGTTGGAAATTGGCTGTCGCTCTAAATTGGTCTTGAGAGTGCTGTACTATAACGAGGTCAAACTCATTTAGGCCTCTCCAAAATGAATATTTGAAACCTAAAATAGTGTCAAAGGGTAAGATTCCATCTGACCTGATGCCTGGAGTTTTAGAGATTGTGCAGCTATGCTTTAACGTGGTGCTCAGAAAATGTACAAAGATGTAGCTCACAGATTTGCAGCTATGCAAGAAAGCATCCAGAAAACTCCTATAAATACACTGTGGCTGCACAGTGAGTTTGAGTGAAGGTTGGATTTTCTGTTTAAACTTTATTATACTATTTATTTTCATAGAAAAGATCTAATCAAATGATCCGGTGTTGGGTCAAATCCCATTTGTAGGAGACGAAGCATTTTATTTATTGCGTTCACTCTTAAAAATTGAACCGGGACTTAACTCTTGCCCCATGTGCACTGAGCTGAAGCCACCTGTCAACCTGTCTGATGCTACATGCCTGTCAGCGGGAGACACACGTGAAAGATTAATGTACAGTCTCGTTCGCTGAGCCACAGCACTTCAGTGTTTTACCCTGTGTGGAAATACAGAAGAGGCTTTCAGCATTATGAGATGATGCAGTTAGTTTCAGGATTAAGGCAAAAGCAATGCAGGAGGACACAAAACAACCGATAAACCAGCTTTAGTGATTCATCAGTTCTCCACATAATTCAAAAATCAGTCAGAAGGTTGATGCTGTAATTGCAGAGACAGAAGTAGTACACAGATCTTGCTAATTTTAATTACTTTATATATGATAGCTTGTGAATTGTGAAGTCTTATCTTCTAACCTATATTAATACACCATGTTGATTATATTTTGTATTAGTCTGAATATGCAAAGTAATAGTAACTAAACTTATCAAATGTAGTGGAGGTTAAGTATTAAGTAGTAGAAAATGTAAATACTTTACCACCACCTTGTAATTGTGATCACAATAATAAGAACTCCAAGTATAGTTTTGGATAGAAAAACGTTTTATTACTTATATACTATTCAAATAAAACTCTGAACAATCCTTTCACACACTGTCTAAAAACAGACACTCCATTTTGATAAACATTGATAAACTGTGGCACAAAAATATCAAGACAGAAAAAAGTAAGGCAAGTTCTTTCCAAAAAATTGTGATCCATAGATAAACATGACAGACAAATTAAAAAGGCACAAGGTGTATATATATGTATATATATATATATACACACGTATATATGTGTATAAAAAGACCATGCAGGCACATCAGGATGGAATGGGGTTGGTCTCAGTATAATTGGACTGGCTTGGTCTGGTTTCATGTTGTTACTAAGATCATGAGGAAGTAGTGTCACCGTGGCCCTTGGTAAGCTCCGGGCCCAAGTATTACAGAAGACAAAACATTGGCATGTGGCAGATGCTGAGGTAAACTGCATTTATGTTTAAAGGAGTTTGAAAATAATGCTTTCCAAAACTATGGCTTTAAGGAGAATTCCCTTGTGATGATTCGGTGTTTTAAAGCAAATAAATCCCGGTCTGTCTTTGGTAAAAAGAAAACAAAGGTAGTTAAAACGATTGGCCTGCAGAGGGGAGAAACAAAACGTGTTGAAAACTTTACTGGTCCCCTGGATCATTCAGAAAACATCAATTGGTATTTCAACATGTCACCACCAGGGGGGAGCAAAGTGCCATGAAAGGACTTATGTACCTACTGCAATAGGGACAGAAAATGTCAATGAAAGAGGCGACCCACACAGCAAAGCAAGAGAGTAAGAAGAAGCCTTGCAAATTTTGCTCGCCATAACCCATCCAAAAGGAGCGGCAGAGGAAGAAGACTGAAAGAGCAAGAGCTCATTCAGAGTCCAGAGAGAAAAGAAAAATCACAGAATCCAGTGTTGGCATCTTGTCACGAGGGCAGTGTGTTCTCAAAGGAAGGCCAGCTTCTCAGAGCATGAATGACTGGGTGTGTTTGAAATCCTGGGGCTGGGAAGACACAGACAAAGGATTTACGTATTGAACAGTTCTACATGCACTCATTTCAGAATTACGGCTCTCAGTGACGGTGTCTTGATTTCAATCAGCAACACTCATTAGGTTAAGTGTGAGCTGTTTGTGCTTAAGTCAGCGCTTCCCTCATGTTGCCGCTCAGTGCCCAACATGAGAGAGAGAGAGGAAGAGGAAGAGGAGGAGGAGGACGACGACGAGGACTAGGACAAAAACACTTACTTCTTGGGGCGAAGGGATGTAGTTGACATTGGACCTGAAAGACGAAGACATGGTAAGCACATTGGACAGTTTGACATAGTCATAAAGAAGAGTAGACACTCAAAGCGGACAGCCGTATCCTGAGTCATATCTTGCCCTGCTTAAATAATGCACATCATATGTGGCAAACCTCCGACTGGGCGAAAAGGAGAGTCTGACTGAACTCTCAGCGACTGAGCAGGATTGTATTAAACTGGAGAAAGAAATGTGTAAAGGATTTCAGTGTTTGTAACATTTGAACCTAAACAATCGTCGTCGCCATTATGGACATAAATACACACTGCCTGTTCATTAGGTCCACCTAGCTGAAAGTAATCTAAACAGTCCTGCAATAAATCTGACTTTCACAAGGGTTAGAATCAGTGTGTGGTGTTGATTTTGCATCATTCAAAGAGGTGCAGCTGTTATTTAGCTTGCCTTGCTGTGGACAAAACAGTAGAAACACCGGTCAGTCTAATTACAATTCAAAAGCCCCATGAACCACATCCTCCAAAAATGGCAAACACCTCTCTAACTGAACATTATAACCCTTCATGAAAGTGGGATTTATTGCATTTGTTTTAGCTAGGTGTACCTAATAAACTGGCAACTGACTGTACATGTAAACGTACACAAATGGTCCTCTGCTGGTTTGCTTACGGAAGCAAAAAGCTGTCACAATTGAAAATCTAATTGTAACTATTGAATACTTAAAGTAGTTGAACATTTTGATAAATAAATAAAAATATGCACGGGTTACTGTCCTGTCGAGCACCTGGCCAACAAACAGTTCAGTACATAACCCCTCTATAAAACCACATCTGTCAATTTTCACTTCTGTTTTTCAATGGATTAAACAAATAAGACATAGCGTGCTAATTAGTGAGCTTTAGGCTACATCCACACTACTACGTTTTCATTTTCAAACGAAGACCTTCTGCTACGTTTCCACCTCCTGTCTAGACTAAAACGGCAAATTCGAAGACCTAAAACAGAGAAGTTTGAAAAAGCTGCCGACCGTGTTTTCATTTTAGTGCGGACAGGCGAAAACGGAGGACTTTAAAAACGCAGACACTTATGTTTGGCTGATTGGGTCATGCAAAGCAAAAACACAATGCTACTAACAGTGTTTTGGTATATTTATTAAAAAATTTTGCACTGCGCACACTTTTACACTTGTAGCCTACTGTGCATGTCGCCGTGTTTACTTTGCAACAACTCCCAGTCTGTTTTCTGCCACCACAGTCAATTTGTACTCCCGTGTTCCACCTCATCGTCTGTCCAGGCAAAAAAATCTCTGGTGTTGTTCTTCATCTGTAGTAGTACTTTCGCCTTTTTCTAAATCTACTGCAACTGTGGCGTAGACAATCACCTTTGTGGTGGTGTGTTTTCAGGCGTTTTAATATAGATGGAGATCAACCCTGATACGCAGCTAAAACGCTGGTGTGGACGGAAATTGTGTTTGTTTTAATAAAAAAAAAGTAAAAAAAAAAAGAGGTGCTGGTAATCAAATTTCTTTTATCCTTGACAGAGCAAAGCTCGCCGTTTTCCCGTTTCCAGTTTTTATGCTACAGAAAGATCTAGCCTATGTAAGTAAAAAAAATCTGCTTACCAACACCTCTAAAGCTCAACAATAACACTTTATAATCCATTAAAATATGACAATTCATGGTTACAGGGGGTTTATGTATCCAACTATCTCTTGGCCAGGTGCAGGGATTTCCTTGAGTCTGATGAGACAGTAACCAGTAAAACATTCCTTTAAGTATTCAGTCAAAGTTACATTTCACCGTTAAAAATAAAGTTGCGTATAAGATTCAAATTATTATGGCTGTTAATAGCTTCCATATCTGTCTGTCGACCTAAGGGTCACACTCACGTGTCCTCAGTTCTGTGCAGGGTTTGGTTGCTTATGTGGGCTGCACCATGACACTGGGAGATCCAAAATGACCTGTAGGGGTCAGTGCGTTGGCTTTAAAAAGGATCAACAAGAGCGGGCGGGGGGGTCACTTCGGACTCACACTGCACACCATGCTTTTATGGAGTGGGGGGGGGTTATTAGTATGGAATATTAAATCATTCATAAAGGCGTGCTTGAAAATGCAGGTTTGTCACTGTAATCCTAATTACGATTCTAAATTTGTACATTCAGGCCATTGTTTGAGCATTTCTTTTTGTCTGAATATTTAGACTTCTGCCTGTAAACTGTGCAAGTTTGACAAGGCTAGAAGTGTAAATATTCAGACTCGAAAAAACAAACTTGCAAGCAATGACTGGTACAAATTCAATGTACAGATTACACAACTAGGCTTCCACTTACAAAACGCTATTTTCAAGCACACCTTTATGAATTATTTCATATTTCATAAATTAGCAGCAACGCTGTACTGACATGCAGCCAATCATGATGCAGTAAAACTGAACGAAACGCTGGAGTGAGCAGGTCAAGTGGTGAGCCAATCACATGCAGCAATCCAACACCCCAATAAGCAATGTCTAAATGCTGTGTGACTCTTTTCTACCGCCTCTCTTTCAGGTTTGTATTACATTGCTCAGTGTGTATCTGTGACTATGAGATCCATATGCAAATGTAATGTTTGATATTGCAATAAAAGGTCAGTAAAAGGATATTGTGTTGGCTGTATATGACCTAATCTCACGGAACTTCAGTTTCCACGACAAGCAACATATCCTACCATGCCATTACAGAACACTTTTTCATCTGTCTTTTCTTTGAAATAACTAATAACACGTGCATTTTTATGTAAACAGTTTTTAAATTTACACTGATTGTGAGGATTTTCTCTTATTGACCTCTGCTGTTTTGTGATGATATTGATACAAGATGACAAAAAGGAAAAAGTTGAAATGTTTCTTTAAATATCTGTCTGAAACACTAGCTACGGGAGCCACATATGTCGTTGAAATGTCTGAAGTAAAGTGAATTCAACAGGAGCTCTGTCAGAGATTTACTGCAATATTTAATGGACATTTGCAAATGGATGCTCTGCCTGTCGGCTAAGAGAATCCCATTATGGAAATCTTCAGTTGTATTTCAATCATGCATCACAGATCATTTGTTTCTCTTGGGGACTAACACTTCACCTTGAATTGATAACACAGCACAGTTGTCCATTCATATTTTATCTATCTTGAGGTGAAATTTCTGCCTTATTCTGCTGAGTCACCAGACAATAACACCCATTGTATCAAACTATGTTCTCTGCTGAAGGACAGACATGGCATTTTTCTCTAAAAGGCAGATATAAATCCTAGATCTGCATTCCTACTCCGCTAACTTGTGCCTAATATTGGTGCATCAGATATCCTGTCACATTGTCTTTGAGTCTTTGTGAAGAAGCCTGTTCTATAAATAGGAAGTTGACACTGACAGCTCCAGTTAGCTTGGTGGGATAAGCATCAGACTTTAACCTAGACAAAGAGCTTTCGCATCAGCTTCAAGGAGAGCTCCGCGATGACTCGCCATCAAACACAGTGCGGTAACGAGCCAGTAATCGAATAACAAAGTCAAGCAAGTTAGGCCAGTCACAAGAGGACGTGCATTTGTGTCTCTGTGGTTTCCAGCCAGTCAAGCGTCAAAACGTCCCTACACCCACTCTGGTGTGTTTGCGGGACAGGGCTGTTACTGTGTGTAAATACACTGCAATAAATGATCATCCCTCTGTTCCTCCACTGTCTCATTCTTCAATCACTTCAATATCTAAATAATCCATTTCAAATTACCCATCCAATCAGTTTAATTGCTTGCAATTCTTTCTAATGCCAATATTTTCCTCCTTGCTGATTAACAGACAGTGATTATTCCCTAATTATGTTGGACTGATTATTTCTCCTCCTTTAACTGTCTGCAATTTTAGATCATCTGTCTTGCTACATTTTCACATGATTTCAACAGATGTAGATCTGCCTAGAAGTGGCAATGAATTTAAAAAAACAAACAAAAGTTTTCCTATGGTTTCTACATCTGTGGGCACCAATCACTGGATGAGTAGAAACACAGCCGCAGCTGTCACTGTATACAGTCCTGACTCAGCACGCAGACACACAGTCTAAGTGCAATAACAACTCATTCATCCCCCCTCCCTCAATCCTCAGCATGTAGGGTATTAGCCTGTGTTTGTTCACATCAATGTTAATGCAATCACAGAGCTCTTACCTTCCTCTGTGTCCTGCTGATGGATGAGTCAGGATGACCATGGAGGAGAAATCAGAGTGAATGGGGGGGGGATAAAAAACAATATCTCAATTAACTGCTGCACTGTTCATGCAAGCAGACAAAGTGACTGAAGTGAAGACACTCACGGCTGAAGAAACCATTGCGGTGCAAGAGGAATCCCCCGCAGCCACAGACCACGATGACCAGGCAGACCACGACCACTGCTGCCACCACAGCCAGGACGTTGACATCCTCTGGAAGCGAGAGGGAGTGAAGACTGAGTTATGGCCTGTTTTCCAAAAGGTCTACAAACATCAGATCATAAACAGGAAGGCTGCATTTTAATCACTAATGATGAGGTGGGAATTGATAATTATGTTTTATATAGAGCTGATTGGACATCAAGAGGAGGAGGTGTGGCTACTTATGCTGATACAAATCTGGTCTCGGAGTGCGTCTCTCCTAATGTTGCGCCTACTAACTTTGAGTGCCTTTTTACTAATATCATCTTTCATGAGTTCAAACAGCTTACTATCGGAAATATTTATAGACCTCATTGGCACTTCTGGAATCACTTAAATAACATTCTTAACAAAAATGAAAACTTCTGTGAAACAAATATGCAAGGATAATGACATTTTATCTGATCCCTTGCATATAGCTCATGCCTTTAATCATCATTTTTCGTCTTTATGTAGTTCAAAATCTGTTTGCTCTGATGGTTTGGCATGGTCTTCTAATTCTTCCATGCCTGTTGGCTCTTTTTCATTTATAAAGATCATGCCTAACGATGTCTATAATGTATTACATGACTTTAAATTAAAGTGCAGTGCAGAACCAGATGATCTGGAAGCCAAGTTTATCAAAATTGCAGCTCACATATTGATGTTTCCTCTTGCAGATATTTTTAATCTATCATTAACTACCTGTACTGTGCCACAAATTTGGAAAGCTGCAAGAGTGACATCTCTTTTCAAAGGTGGAGACCAATCTAATGCGAACAATTATCACCCGGTTTTTATCATTTGTGCAGTTGCTAAAATATTTGAGAAATTAATTTTTAATCAACTAACTGAGTACATTAATAATTATAACATTTTATCAATCTGGCTTTAGATCCAATTTTTCTACTTCAACTGCTCTCTTAAAATTTACAAATGATGTCTTCTTGGGTTTTGGTAATGGTCATTTCATTGGTGCTGCTTTCATTGATCTCTCAAAGGCTTTTGATATGGCTGACCACTACCTTCTACTGGATAAGCTTTAATCTATTGGTTTGAATAAACATGCTGTGCTCTGGTTTAACGCCTATTTGCATAATAATAAACGTCTGTGTTGTTTACCAAGGATTCCAGTCAGATTATTTAATTGTTGATAAAGGTGTTCCTCAAGGCTCAACTTTAGGCCCCTTACTTTTCTCGATCTTTATCAATGACCTGGCACAAGTTTGTTCTCATTGTGATTTAGAGCTTTATGCTGATGACACTGTCATCTATACCTCTGACTGGGATTTGCTGCAAGTTGAAAGAACTCTTCAGTCTGACTTTGATAAAGTACAACAGTGGCTGTTCATTAATAAACCTCTGTTGAATACGAAGAAATCCTGCTGCATGGTGTTTTCCACAATACAAAATCGCCGTTGTGCTTCATGTTTTTAAAATATAGTTTTTAGATGGATCCCTTATGCAGAATGTGGAGGAATTTAAATATTTGGGCCTCTGGCTTGACTCCAACCTTACCTTTAAGATACACATTGACAATATCATTAGGAAAGTATATGGATGTCTTAACATTCTGTACAGATCAATCAAAAAAATTTTATTTCTCAACTGGTAATACCAATCATTGATTATGCAGACATAGTCTACACTAATACCTTTGAGTTCAATCTCAGACCCCTTAATGTTGTATTCAGTTCCCTTTGCAGATTTATATTGAACTGTCCATTTAAAACTCATCATTGTCTTATGTATGACTCACTAAACTGGCTGCAACCTAAACCATGAAGGGATTACCACTGGGTTCTGTTTATCTTTAAATGTGCTTATTTCAATTGTCCTGCATACCTTAAACAGCACTTAATACCTTATTGCTCGAAATACTCACTTAGATACCTCCAATGTCCAACATTTTTTACGGTACCAAGGTTATTTTCTGTAGCTGGTAGGAGAGCATTTCAATATAAGGCCCCTCAAGACTGGAATAACCGTCCTCTTTCCACATTTGGCTTATTCAAATTTTCACTTTTTTCTTTTCTTAAAACTACATGTTCTTGTTATTAGGGATACCAATGGTATTACATATAAATGGTTTATGTAGAAAATATATAGTAGTATGTATACAATCATGACTTTTTCTGTCTTCGTTTTCTTTATCTTGATTTCCTTAGGACATTTCTATGTGAGATGTGACGTTATCCTGCATGTTACATTTTGTCATAAGGCATATTGATAAATGACACATTAGTTTTTTAATACACTCGGCTGATTATTTGTCAATATACTTTAATATGTGTGCTATGTTAATCGTGAGGGTAAGGGCAGGTGAGCGAGTTATTGTTTTGTATATATGTCTGTGTTTGTATTGTGTTTATGTTTTTGTATATGTACTGTGTGGTTAACTTTTTTGTCTGTATATACATATATGCCGCAAGACCTCCTTGAAAATGAGATGATACATCTCAAGGGGTTATCCTGAAATAAATTCAATTCAATGCACCTCCGTCTAATGCCTTTCCCTGTAATCCAATAATATTTCTTGTAGTGTATTAAGTGGATAAAATGGTTGCTTGCATTTAACCTAGAGTACATTATATAATTTATTAGCAAGCAGAAGACCTTCCCACACAAAACAGCGTAACTCATGTCATTTGCCCTTCAAATTTAAGCTAGTCTGTAAAGGTGTTTAAGATTTCATAAGCAGGGTAAAATAAGTGTAGTGGGCTTTTCCTCTCCACTGCATCCCTGATTTTATCCAGTGTTGAAAGTTGTGGGCGAAGAGGCAGGATGAAGTGTGGAAAAACACACACACCTATTGTCATGTGCTTGCCCTTGCACGTCTTTGGCGGTCCCACTCCGTTCGAAGCTAGGCAGCTGTAGTGGCCGGTGTCCTCTTTGGCTACAGCTTTAAACTCCTGTAGAAGAGACGGTTGTTTCGATAAGACATGATACTTCAAGGAGACATTATAAATTATCTCTTAATAAACACTCCATCCTTGTCCTTCTTATCTGCGGACACACACACTCACCAGTATTCCTGTTTGTGAGTTGATTACATAGGAGGCATTGGTGAGGCGGGGCGGGATGATCCGCTGGCTGTCCTTGAACCAGGAGTATGTAGCAGGCGGGATGCTCTGCTGGTCCCTACAGCGCAGCTTTACCACTGAGCCCGTCACTGCAGCACTGGGTATTTCGCAGGACGGGGTCTGTGGGGGCACTAGAGGACAGGAATTACAGAAACTTAAGCAAGACCTGGAAAAACAAGCAAATCTAAGAAACTTTCTTCATAAAAAAAATTATATTCTCTTTCAGCCACACCCAGGACTTTGAGAGTGATGTTGGTCTCGCCCAGGATGACGGAGTCAAGTGGAGCACTGATCTCACAACGGTACTCCCCAGCGTCCTCCTGGGTCACCCTTTGCAGCATCACTGTGGCCCCATCAATGGTCGCCCGGCCCTCAAAGGGAGCTGAGGGAAAGGACAGAAGATCAGGAAGAAGAAATGTCTTCACTGGCTGCGGGCTAAAGCCACTATGTGCATGTTTTAATCCATAATTTACATTGCTGCTACATAAATATGAGACATTACATTCAGAGCAGAGTGGAGCATTTAGCAGTACAGAGCCAGATATTTCCCTTGAGTTTATTTCTCATTTTCAAATGGGCCCAAGGTGTACCGAGATCAACCGGTCCCCCTATAGCCAAACAGCAAAGGGTTGCTTTTCCGTCCATTCTTTCATACACAAGACGAGAATGTAATGGAGGGACTGTCATGCGGGAGGTCATTCATACTTCCAGTTCGTTGCTACAGTCATCCATCTGCCTTGAGTCATCTTAACAGTAGCTTTCTGTTTCTCTGAGGGCCCTACACCCATTTCTAAGTAAAAGGCAGTTGCTAAGATAATGTGTGGAGGAGGAAAATCAGACAGTGTTTACCCTGTCTGGCACTTTTAACATAAAACAAGAGAAGTAAAGAAAAGGTTAAGCAGTTTAAGATCAAATTTCCAGAAGTGAAAGTAGCACAGGTTATGTTAGCTGGGTTTTAACCAAGGTCAGAATTTAATCTGGACTGATTATGAACCTCTAATAAGTTAACTTGTTTACAATTAGACCATCATGCTTGCATTCTGTGTTCTTCCAACGAGTCGTCAAAAAATTTTTCATCTTTAGAGGGAAACATTGAAGTTATTAAGTTTTCATGGCACTATAACAACAACTTGATTAGCTTCATGTTTGTTTGGTTTGGAAGAGTCCATGGAGGTTCAATAACCAATTGGGCAAAATGGGCAACTGCCCCACAGCCCCTAACCTCAAGGGACTCAAGAAGCCCCACTATGCACTGCAGATGAATAGAACCTTTAAGGCTACAGGGTACATTTACAGCTAATCTGTTGCCCTAGGCAGAGTAGGTTTCAGAGGCGTGACCTTTCATTAATTTACAAGATACTTGTTGCCAACAGCTCTTTAAGAGAAATCACCTGACATTGTGAAAGCAGTAACTCTTTATTCAGGCCTTTGTGAAGTGGAGCTGCCGATAAAGATGCGGCGGTGGGTCAGAGGCATCTCAACACCCAGACATTTTAGAAAATTGTCAGGCTAACTGCGTCGTCTATAAAAAGAGACTGACCTGGTGGGAGCTACAGTATGATTTATTATTTATTTCACACATTAAATCCACATCCTAAACCACAAAGGAGAGGGATCATGAGTAAGAGGCAGTTTCAGATTTTATGTCTTTACACCACTGACAGGCAATAATATCTAACAGTTTATCCATCATTCCTGGCTCACTGGGTGGTGTTTTTTCTCATCTTGTGTGGCAAACCCCATCAAGCTGGTACTGCAAGCCGATTAAGACAAATTGTCACCAAGGGCATAAAGAGCAACAGGCTGCTTTCTCACCTTTGAACTGTCCTTCATAGTACACGAAGGACACACCTTTCCCCTTCTTCTTCCACTCGATGCGTGGGCTCTGGTCTATCTCTGTGTGGAACACGCAGGACAGCATCGCATCTGAAAAAGGGAACGCAGCCAATGAGATATTTATGGCAGAATAGCAAAGCCTTCAATCTGTGGCATTTTTAACTGCTTGGTCTATTTATAGCCTTATGGGTTATTCTGGCAGAGAGAATCTGATAAAGCAGCAACTTCTTGAGAGTAAAAATGACTCCAATGTGAGATGGGCTGCATTTTCTGCCTCACCTGAGAACTCGCGCACCTCCACTTTGTGACTTTTGGTCGACACGGTAACAGGAATGGAGGGGGAACCTGGTGGTGGTGAAGTAGGAGAGGGGAGGGAGAGTAGGAGATAAAAAAGAGGGGTGAGAACGGTTCAGAACGCAATATCGCTTGTCATCCATTAGGGGGCAAGGTGAATTGGGTAAAGTGCTCCCCATTGCCCGCCAACTGCAAGAGGAGAATGCTTAATAGCTGTCTTTGGTCTCTCCTGCTCTACTGTCTGGAGGCACACACAGCAGAGTCATCCTCCAGGAGATCTGAGGATTACTCCCTCCTCCGCTTTAATCCTGCGGGGTTAAGGAGCAGTCCGCCGTATGTTTATCTAAGCGCAGGTCAGAACAAGGTTACCAAACATCTCAAGGCTTGTCCAGATTAACCTGATGTATAGGGGGCATTAGGAAGAGGCGTGTGGCACAGTGTCTGTGTTTGTTTCCCCCCTGCCGTCTGTGTGTCACTGACACCCGACATCCAAACAGGAAGAGGAAGCTGGAGCTGCCTTTCCTGTGTGCTGATTGGTTTACAGGGAGGATTATAATTTGGTTGTCCTGTTGTTAAATACATGTTCTATTTGGGTGAAGGTTACATAAAGGAGAAACTGGTTAGAAACATACAAACTGCTGCTGCTGGACCAAAAGCCTAAAACATCTCTTAAAAGTCTGCACATTAAAGGAGGGGGGGGGGGGGGGGGGATTTTTTAGACTGAAGGCCATGTAATTTTAAAATTATATAATAAATGTTGAATGGGCCTCAGGGGTACTTGCTCAGAACATTAAGGGCTATGAAAAACTTCTAATTTGGCGTAATGAAGAGGTCACTTTCGCACATTCTTGAAAGCAAGCTTAACTCAGTCCAGGAAACACACACTCACACACTTCCTACCATTGTCTCTCCAAATGCACATCCTAATTAAAATCTTACAATTGTAAATTTAAAAACATGTATAGGGAAAGTATGGTCAGTTATCTACTTTCCTGTTTGTCAGTAAATACCTATATAGAGCCCATTGTTACTGGCTTACTATAGGAGAAGTCTTCTCCTGTGAAGGGAGGGGTCACATGGAAGAATGGAGGGCAAGCAGAGACAAAAGGCAGGAAGCATGGAATAGAACAGGAAGGCGGCCATGTTGTGGTTTCTATGCAGACCTAAAGGTCTCACTCACTCTAATTTCCAAGACAGATATTTTTAAATGAGCTTTTAAATAAAAAACAGCCTATACAATAATAATGTCATCTGCCAAATGCAGCATAACACGCACTCAAGTTTTTAAAAAGCTTTTGCTCAAGTTGGCTC
This sequence comes from Micropterus salmoides, assembly GCF_014851395.1. NCBI lineage: Eukaryota > Metazoa > Chordata > Actinopteri > Centrarchiformes > Centrarchidae > Micropterus > Micropterus salmoides. Next base: position 13,490,168 of record NW_024040040.1, read on the forward strand.
AATTTACACCAGCTTCACTTGGTCAAACTTTGAGCTAAGTTAATTAAAACTGCACACGCTCCCTCCAGACGCCCCGTCTTCCCCTCACTTTGCTATGTGTTGACTTGCGGCAGTGTACCAGGATTATCATCGTAGCCTTGGCTCGCGTACCTCGACACCCTCTGAGGAGCATTGTCTCAGTAAAGGATGAACGAGACGAGTGAGCGCGAAACAATGAGATTAAAACGGGACGAGAGCGAACGACAAAGGAGAGATGAGCGGCTCTAAGAATAGAATACAAGTGAAGTGGAGGAGGAAGGGACCAGGGACCCGCAGAGGCATGAATAAAAGAGAGAGTGGGATTGAAGGTGAGGGAGATCCTCTCAGACAGTAGGGCTGTGAATGGGAGAAGCTCTTGTCACATAGAGTGAGACCAGGCCTGCCGCCACCGTGAAGCGTGTCTCTTTGAGAAAGAAGAAATGTAGCAGGTCTGACAACATGCCCACACTCTACCGCTGCACTGACTGACACAACGCACACATGAGCACACACATCAAAAAATGAGCAAAGAGGCTCTGCTTGTGAGGTCCCACTGCCCCTGTGTCGCGCTTCACTGTGCGCTCCACTACTATGAACACTGTCAACTTCAATGGCCTCAATTAACTACAAAAGGCGTCGAGGCAGACAACGAACACATGACCAGTTAAGATCATTTTACAATCTAATGGTGGGTAATGTTAACATGGTGTAGCTTCCAAAATAAAAGGCCAGTTTTCCAATAAATCAGCAAGAAATGTTCAAGATACACAACAAGATATATTAAGTATTACATATTTGCTAGTAGAGGGCTATTATAGCTAGCTGATTGCGGCTGAACATCAGCATACGTGACTGTGAGGACCGATCATGAGTTAAATCCGGTCCATATATGGCTGCCAGACTTGGTTTGGGCTGGTAATCAGCTCCCGTTAGCAGCACATGGGCTAGAGTTGGGCCAGTGTTGGCACCCAGAATTAGCCCAAGTTTTCGCTGTGTCACACATCACGAGGGAGTCAGGCATGCCAGACTTGGGCTGCTGTTGAGCACAGCATCTTTGGCCACCTGAGTGGCTAGCTAAATATGTAGCCCTATCAAGTCGTACAGCATTAGTTTGACTAGATTTACTACAATTTAAAGATCATTTTAATGAGCATGAATCACAAACTGAAATCCATGACAAAAGATTGCTTACAGCCCTTTTTCTAACTCAAGTTTTTCATGTGCTTTGCAGCAGCAGGTCTCTGGTCCTCCAGTATGGCATCAGATCTGGCCACAGTGGTAATTAAAATGCTTAGCTTTGTTGTGGCTCTGAAGCACATCAACATCTAGACAAAGGCGTCAACACAGACAAGCTTACACACACACACACACACCCTCTTGCCTGAGCAAAAATAGAAAGATGGCACGCTAGCTCCTTGGCACGCAGCTTTACTCTCATTACGTGGTCCGTACAGAGTGTTACAGAGACTGGGGTGGGCTCTGCCAGGGCTGTGCCGAGGTCAAAAACATGGCGCAGTAATGATTAAGGCACTTATTCAAATTAACAGGGAACAAGTGCAATAGGAAGCAAGACGGTCCCATAGGACATATCCTGTCTGGCTGTTTGATATAGATAACGTGAATTTAGGCACCACACAAATTTCAAGGCTATGGGGGCACAGACAAAAACATGGTGACTGTGTGTGTGTGTGTGTGTGTTTTCCATTTGAACAAAGCCCCTCTGTATGACTGTAACCCTGTGAGCAACAGCTGTCTTAGTAAGACATGGTGTGTGTGTGTGTGGGAGGGGGGTGTTGGATGTCTTGCCATGGAGACCCGCTCAAAACATTTCCTCCAGGATTTTTTTTTTTTTTTTTTGACACACTCCACAGGCATTCAAGTTGAACTGAGGCAGATTTGATGCTGCTCAGTTAAACCGTTTGACATCTATCTATGTGCCAGATGATGAGTGATTTCTATCAGGTTGTCCCCAGCAGGACAGGGCACACATACCTCATGTGAACCCGTGACCTGGTGGCCTAACAGGTGGCAAAATGTGGACAACACAGAGTAAAATATGCGTCATTCACTCTCACTGTCTCATCACATCTATCTCAAACTGCTGCTGCTCCCCTGGAGCCCAACGGCTTTCTCTTTTCCTGCATGTCACAGGTTTCCATGCGGGATCATCAGAGAAAGTTGGGCCCTTTCTTGCTATCTGAAGAAGCAGGTTCTCTCATGTTTTTCATGTTCATTTCCACTTCCTGTCCCTAACTCTTCAGTCTCCCAGTAACATCCCTGCCAAAATGGGTTCCCACCCGCCACCAACATTCCGCCCACACCATCAGGTGGCACACCACCAAGTACAACTTTAGGGCCAACTTGTAGGAACCCAGCCTAGCTCCATCATCACCACAGCCCACTCTCACAGAGGGGCTTTAACTAAACTGGGAAACAGTGGAATAACACTTTACAATAAAATGGGGCACTGCGGAATGACACAGAATCTCACATAAAACTGTGAAGAAAATAAGATTTTAGTTTAGCAAATTTGCACTGAAAAATTATGATGCAAAATCAGGTTCTCTGATGAATTTATCTTTTTAAAAACACTAAAAGACACAAAAAGTGTCTCCACTTTGAAATAAGTAATTAAATTAAATAAGTCTAGAACACTAAATTAAATGACTTTTAAATCGTTTCATTTGCCACTTACATTGCATCAGTAAAATAACAATAGGAAGATACAGGGATGTCCCCTCCATTATCGTCCACAACTCTAGTTGAGTTTTGTCTTCTCTGGACGGAGCGAGGTGACCGATCCTGAGCCTCAGCTTTCCTGTCGCACTTGTTCACAACTCTCCAATAATTCATACAGCTTCCAGGGAATAAACTGTTGTCCAGTAGGGAAGCGAGGGAAGCGAGCGAACCGACCCGTCGCGGCGCGGATCTACAGGCAGGCGAGCGGATGAGCGGGACGATCGGTCGGAGACGCTGGTATCCTGGCTGGGAAAGTATGGCTGGGAGCGGCGTGTCTCTGTTATAATCACAGACGTGGATGAACGTCCTCTGTCCTTTTTGATGTGCGGTTTCGGAGCTGGTTTAGGTGGCTATGGGGGTGGAGGGAGGGCGGGGTGTGCTTTCACACGAGCAGAGGAGGACCGCCGAGAGCGCAGCGCCGTGTCCAAGACGCGCACTGCACTACCAAATGTCCACATAACGGGAGTCAACTGGGTTTGGCAACAAGGTGTGGCACACATCATACCATAGCCAAGTTGGACCCGGTTTGGCCCCAAAGTTTTTAAAGCCCAGATATTTACTTGAGTCACATATGGAACATTTAAATCCAGGTCCCCACAGACAGACAGCCCGTGTCCCTGTTTCTAATCATTTAAGGAATGATCTACTACAAGTTAATGGAAATATTAGTTTCTTCCTTTAAGTCTTGTGGGAATATAAATCCATGTAAAAGCTATTATGGTAATGCTTGTTAAAAAGGAACCCTTTATAGGTATTATGAGTTTAAACTAATGGCTTTATGAATAATTAACAAATCATTTAGGCCTACTACAAATTTATATATTAGTGATAGACTGATCATCTGGTCAATATCTGGCATTGTGAGATAATCAGCATGGCAGTTGAATGATGTCACTTCTGGCAAACTGTACCCCACTCTCCCTTAAGCAGCAGTCAGGTTCTGAAATCTACAGCAGAACCCAATGTATATATTTTTATTTCATTAATTATTAAAATGACATCTAATACAACATGTATATTAGACTGTACTCTGCATGGAATAATAGAATTATAAAGCACTTTTCTTTGTTGTGATATTGGCATTATCGGCCACCCTGCTCTCTAAATATCCGCATCAGCAACTCAAAAGCCCATATCGGCTGGCCACTATTATAGATCAGTAAGAAGGCATTAATAAAAACAACTTTCAGGTTGCCATGTTATGAAAATTCCCACCCAAGACTAGGTGTAATGGAAATAAGACAGAGTCCTGGTTTGGTGTTCAATTGTACCAAAATGTGTTAAAAAGGCTACTCAAATTTAAAAAAGCCAAAAGACTTTGATCCAAAAATGCAATGCTGGCTCTGGAACAACAGGAAAGAAAAGATGAATTACTCCTACACAACTACAAAGATGGCTATAATGAATAAAACAGACTGTCGAAGGGCTAGACTTTATATCTTTCTGTTACACCACGTGTTCACTTAAATGCACACACAATCACTACCTCCTTAAATGCACGGAAGTGCACAGCGAACCAAATGGCGTTGGAACATTTTAAGGACTGAAAAAGACACATTCTCACAAGACACAAACTGAAATGAAAAATACCACAAAAGTACCATGAAATTTCCTTGGTGGTGTCCAAATAGAGTACTGAATTGTTTCATCCTACCTCTACTGTGGTCACACCTGCCAAATATGGTGCAGCTAAAATGCCATCTCACTGGACACCTAACATCATAAAGAAACGTTATCATTTTTGGTTAAAACTGATACAAGATTTAGGTTGGCAATAAAACACCCAACAACACCCACCTCCATAGGTGGGAGACAATCCTGTCTCCTTCAACTCCAAAGACTCAATGCTGGGGTTATCTGTACCTGGAAGTTACAGGTGACTATATTAATACAAAGATAAAAACAGAGGTATAACACAAAGTAGGATGGAGCACTACACTTACCTTGAATAGGAAGTCAGACCAAATATCTACCAGTTGAAGGATGTTTTGGAGACAGTAGCAGTTTTGTCACACACACACTGCTGGAGTACAGCTATACCAGTGTTTGTTATGCGGGGTATTTAAAGAATGCCCGATGAGACAACTTCAACTTCAGACTACATTGAATACATTAAATCCTAAGGAATTTATTAGTTTCTGACTCTTTCAAAGTGGGAAAGACACTAAAATTCCCCAAACTATATCTCTGAACACTCTCTTTAACCAAATCACACACATTGAGCCAATTCTACGTGATATCCTTATGATAACAAATGTAATTAATAAATAAATAAATAAATAATGTTTCACTTCCATTTACCGAGCCTCACCTGAAACAGTTTGGAGCCCCCCTGGGGAGGCCCGCCTCCCACTTTGAAAACCTCTGGGGTAGACTGTCTTGTTATGGTGTTGGCGTTTTCCTTTTATTGAAAATTACAGCTAAGCGGAAAAGAGGAAGTGAGGTAAAAGTGGGAGAAATAGCCCTGCTACAATCTGATAAATGAATGGTACTTTCTGGAAAAGGGTTGCAAAAATCTAGACCAAAATCCATTTATTACCAACATTTATGACAGAATTATTACCAGATGTCTAAACCAACACCAGCAAAACTATTTTTTCACAACCTGGCAAACCCAAAACCTGTTCTACCAATGTAGCAATTTATAAAGAATTTATAACAATAAATAATGTTATAAAGGGTGCCTATTAAAGTGTTACTGTAATATTAACCGATGGACAATCACAAAAAAGGAAGTGTAAAGGGAAACTGACAAGTGACAGTAGTTGCACAATAAGCCTAGAGACAACTCCTATGTTGAAAACAAGATGTATATAGGGTATATATACATGGTATAGGGCCAAAATACACTGAAATGTTTTTACAATATGAACCCTCTACAACCCTCAGGTCTGTTAACTGTCCCCAGAGTCAGGAGAAGCAGCCTTTAGCTACTGGGCAGCAAATAAACTGGAATAAACTTCCAGAATATTTGAGACTTGCTCTGACTACTTTTAAAAGCAGACTAAAAATATTTATGTTCACTACTGCCTTCTGCTAGAATACAAACCTCGTATTATGCTGAGTGAGGATATGCGTCAAGTAATTGTCGCGGCATGATGACAAACCAGGGGGATAGTAGAAGTGTCAAACAAACTTTCACTACGCTTTCAATCATACATTTTGATTTAATTATTTTTAAATGATCAAATGTCTTGTTTTTATTTTATTCTTTCTTAAATGTCATTGTATGCATTCTTTATATATCTAAAACATGTTTTTATGTGAAGCACAGTGAGTCTGCCTCATGTATGAATCGTTCTATATAAATAAAGATGTCTTGCCTTAGAGGTAGAGCGGGTGTCGTCCACTAATCAGCAGGTCGAGTCCTGCAGATCAATGATTCCCCAGTTAATTACTATTGATTAAGCAAGGGTTAAGACTGGACACTGGATTGGCCAACATTAAGACTCTGTCTCAATACTTCAAACATTTCGACTGCTTTCAGTCAGTCCTTCCACTATAAAATGAAGTGAAGGAACCACTGGGGTGAATTCACTGTTAACAGGCAAAAATATTGCTCTTCTAAATCAAATTGAGAACAAAAACACATTATTTATTAATTTCTAGGAATGCATTATTCCATTCCATTAGTTGCTATTCAAATTTAATCATGTTTGAGTTGCAGCGTGACAAGCACAACATCTCCAAAGCACTACAGCAGCGAGGAATTCAGGGCAGGGATTCAAATATCTCAATTTGTGCTGGTGGTGCGACTGGCTCTAAGGCTGAGGCATATGTCCTTGGGTGTGTCTCACACATTGTCAGTGTGTGTTGGGGGCTGTGGTGCTCGTAGGATGCTTGAGTAGGAGCAACAGCTGCACCGCGGCTAACTTCTCTGGCCAGAGGCTTTGCTCAATCTTCTGCTGTCTCCTGATGGTGCCTGATACAGTTGGTCTGCTGTTAAATGCAGGAAAAAGCATTCATCTTCACTGAGAAGCAGAACGATCAAACAGTCCTTAGATAATCTGAACATAAAGGGGGTTTTGCTCTGTTTTGGCAGAGGCCTCTGTAATGTACAACTGGGGGAGGGGAAAGGGGTGAACAGTCTGAGGGTGCTGCTCAATTTTCTTTACATCATTGGGGGTCTTTAAACATTACCAGCTGTCAGTAGCCACCTGTACTATTACACAAATGGTGGGCTAACAGCTTTGTGTTATCAAAAACAATGAAATGCAAAAATTTGCAACAATTTTTCTAATAAGACATCCTTTATAAAGTGTTTAGGTTGTGATGCTATACAAAAGGTTAAAAAGTTAATGGAAAAGTTTGATATTTTGTGAGCTTTAATCGAGGTAGATAAAAAGATCAATACCACACTCATATCTTTGTCTTAAGCTAGCCATGGGAGTTGATTAGCTTAGCTTAGCATAAAGATTGGAAACGAGGAAGCACCTAACCTAGTCCTCTCCAAAAGTAGAATGTCATTAACATGTTATATCTTGTTTGTTTACATTGAAAATCAAAAATCACTTTAGCATTGATTATGAAAATAGATATTAAATCAGGTCAGTTTTTGTTAATAAATTGTTTCAACTCTACTAAACTCTTTCGATCAAATAAAGGGGACAATGTATTATTTTTATCAATATTACCATTTGTTCAGAATTGATGGCTTATTAGAAAGTTAAAAACCCATGACTCTTTATTAATGACTAACAACTGCAACTGCAGACTTGATGGTTTATTAGATAATAATATACTCGGCATCCAAACCAACTGTACTCATTTCTTATATCTGATGAACAAAGCATTAGTGAATAATTATTAACAAACTACAACGCTTCTTTTAAAGGTGTCTTATTACAAAGTGGTACTAAAAGTAATTTTAGTCTGATTCTGAGCTACATTTACAGCATCTATACACATTGATATACTGTAGCAGGAATTTGTTGGATGAAGGAATGGAAGATTTCTGGCAGAAACCATAAGTGTTGTGTCTAATGTGTCAAAGCACCTGGAATCCTGGGGAAAGAAATAAGAAGAAACTGCCTCATAGTTCGAAACCTCAGGCTCACTCACACTTTCTCACACTCTGCTCTAAACACACTGAGGATTGAGAGCCACCTGTTTGATGAGTGACAGACGCAACAGCTGCACTGCTGCCCGACCTTCAGCCAATACACACACTCTGCTTTTGTTGTTAAGCAAACTGCTGACACAACATCCATGCGTTTCCATATTCACTCCTCTCACACACTTCTACATGCCCACGATCAGCTGAACAGTTAACCCAAGTGCCCCCCCCCCCGCCCTGGAGTGTTAAATCTTTCTTTAAACACACATACAACGCAAGAATGACGCTTGTGTTTTGTATGAAAACGGCGTCACAGTAAACAACTCCCTTCAATTCGATAGAGATTTCTTAAGCAAGAGTGGAAGTGACACATTTCAACATTTATTGAACAAATTGTACAATCAGACATATGTTAAAGTGTGTATGTGTGTGGAAGGTTACACCGAAGTCGTTACTGGCTGATTGGAGGTGGAGTTGAGTCAGTAGGAGAAGAAAGATTCACTTCTTTGGGTCTTGACAACTCAACCTGTGCGCAAAAAAGAAAAGAAAGAAAAAGCCACATAATAATTAATGATCATGTTAACAATTATTTGAATAATTTTTACATGCTCTTCTCTAACCTGTTTGTCTTTGGTGAAGGTTTGATAAAGTAGAAACAACCTAAAATAATCTTCAAATAGACATTTCTGTGTGTCTGTTGGCATCTGTTGGCTAGCGTGGGCGGCCATGTTTTCAGCTCCATCTGGAGGCAGACGGGAGATATGCCTCCCTACTGCCTGCAGCCGGCTCACAAAATGCGTCCGCCCACGCTCGCTGCTTTAATCAACCTGTTTCTGGCGAGTTCTGTATGGTAAGCACACACAGAGGGTAGACAAAATAAAACAAACCTCTCTACTTTACAATAGGACGAATTACAACATTAATAACTCTTTAAAATAGTCTCGGAAAAGTTGTATTGTAGCCTTTCTGGGGAAAGATTATATATATATATATATATAAATAAAATCCATGCTAAAAACTGCAGATGTGATGCAAAAAGTATCCACTTTAGAAACATTTAATCCAACTCAATCAACAAGATTTAGCCGATATAGTAATACAAGCCAGGTGGACTCTAAACATTTCTCTCTTCCAAACTTATTCCGAAGAAAAAACAAAGGCAAACTGTATAATAAGAACAGTTTAAAGACCGACTGCCAGGTTCAAATTTGACCTACTGGGCTACTGTGTACAGTTTTTCCTGTACAATGAGTGATTATTAGCAACATTTTACTTCCACATAAAGCGGTAGATAATCTGGATAAACTGGAGGCTAGTTTACAACCTCTTTAACTGCCTTACTGCCCAGTGATATGACTTTGCTCCCAAATCTACGTAATTACATCTGAGAGTTTTGTGTTATCATAAATGATAGAAATAATGGCTTAAAAAAAACGAAGACCCTAGTTGAATAAACTGAAATTATCTCCCAAAACGGTAATATAGTGTAGCGACCACATAGTCAGATAATGACACACATAATTAACATTATTTACAAGATTCACATAAAATAAAAATATGATGTGAGGCACATGAAAGAGAGAGGCTTAACTATTTTTAACAAATTGTTATTTATTTTACTGTACAATTAGCGTACCAGTGAAATACTTGGCGAGTACTTACCTGCTACTACACAGTCTTTTGCAGGCTGTAATCTATAGCGTAAACATTGTTTGAATGTGGCGTTTGAATACCTGACATGAGGGAAGTCTTTCCAAATGAAAATGTTGTAAGTTACTCCAAGCCTGACGATGCACAGTATAAAAATGCAGTTTTTCCAAGTTAAGAACAGATTCCAGGAGAGTTTACCAAGAATGGCTTCAAAAATCAAAAAGGTACATATTAATCTTCTTACATGTCTTTGGTAAATTATGGCCAACGACAAAAGTAATACTAAAGTTGAGATATCTGAACTATTCTTAAATGAGTAAAGATTCTTAACTGAAATACATACGAGCCCATGTTTCAAATTGTGTTGTTTTCAGTCCATTCCTTGCAGCTGTTCATTAAAGCAGCTTGATAATAACATTGGCAGTTTTTCCACATGAGGAAGAGACAAGCCAGAGTCTTGTGGGTTTATAGAAACATTGAAAACATCCGTGTGGTCTTAAATGATTTCTGTCTACCAGAGTGAGCTGTTGAAGAGAAGAATATTACGTGCATTAGGCTTTGTTTACCAACATATACTTAAAATACTGCAGTATAAACGTCCTTCAGAAGGCCTGTTTCAGTTTACAGCTCCTTTTACGGATTAGCGGTAGTGGTGCTCTGTTAACAAATGGGACTGAAGACAGGATGGCTGCCCTCTACAAACATCATACATGCACACACTCAAAACAGCAAACATTAGTGTGTTAGGTGATAATATGGAACAGTGTCCTCTAAGACCATAAAGTCGATGTCCTGTAGCTCCTGCAGCAGCTCTGCATGCTAATCCTGTGCCTGTAAAACGTGTTCCAAAGATCCTCCTCTTTGAATGTCGGTCCAACTCTGTTTTAATAAAGTGATATTTCACTTCCCTAAATAGCCAAACCTCTGTGAAAATAAAATGTAGGCCACAGAGCACATTATGATATCGGTTGCCAAATCAAGTATCTACTAACGAGCACCCCCCCCCATTACGCAATCAGTGGTGCTCAGAGAATGCCAGAAAGGCCGTAGCAAAATATATTTCGCCTAGATGGCTCCATCCAAAATTAACTCGTAGCCTAGTTTAAATTGAAGAATTTATGCTTCTCCTTTGGTGCTCCAGTCTAACTTAAGCTCAGACAGAGCGCATTCAACTTCCATCTGAGTGTCATGATGTACAACGTCTAGAATAAAAAGCCTTGAACCTGGAGAGATTTAAAAATACTCCTTTCTTGGATCTCGAGTTAGCGTCTGTGTCTTTGATGTCGAGTTCAGAAAACAGCAGTTTGTCCTTCATGACGACGATGAGACCTGCTTTTTCCTGAACACTCCAACCCACGCTGTGTCTCTGCTCTGTCGCTTTCTTTCTTTCTTTTTTTTTAAATACAGATGCAAAGCAATAAAAATAGCAGCGTTAAATCCTATCCTCTGGCTACTTCTTGAAATGTGAAGTGATGACTTCAGCCTGGGAGCAAGCTGGCTGGATGTGGAGCAGGCAGTCATTTGGACAAGGATCCATCATCTAGACCAGAGAACTGCCCCTAAACATGAACGGCCCTCGTTCTCCAAGTAGGCCTGAGTGCTTCAGCTTTGATGTCACTGCTTTTTGGATGAGTGTGTGAGGTAGAAAACAGAGATATCTGTTTTTCTTACCAGTTTCTCTGCCCGCTGCCTCAGTTTCCTCCAGACTGAGTGGTGAGCCTGCAGAGAGGAAGACAACGTGACTACCAGGCACATGTAGACACTGATGCATGAAGTGCATTTATTGTGCCAAACACTTCTGTGCTATTCTACAGGACAAGCTTTGATGTTGAACAACTAAATGTCATATGATCTGTTCCTTGGCAAAACCTGGTTCATCTTGAGGAAAACCTCTGCTGACTGCTAAATAATCACTTTGATTTAGGTAAAATAACTTGAAAGATGTGTTTTTCTTGGTGAAACCTGTAATTGTCTAAAGTGAAAGTAAGAACAGATCCACTTATAAATTTGACATTTTTTATGCCGCAGACATCTAGGTATAATCAGTTTTCTGTGAAATTTAAAACACTGCAGGACCAAATCAGGTCCCTGTTCGAAAAAACTCATGACTGAGATCCACAGTATTTAAAATGTTTTTAATGTATGTTTTCATCCAAGTGCGATCACAGATACAGCGTCATCAGCGTAACTTTATGGATGCCTTCAAAGTATTTAGTCACTGTAATCCACACACACTCGTCCCTACCTGCAGCTGCAGAGGCAGGGAGAGGCCCTGTGCTCGACGGTGGAGGCCCCAGGGTCCCTGTCCCAGGCTGTGGAGGGCAGTCACCTCATACTGGGAGCACAGGCCTGTCCTGGCCACCAGGGGGCCCAAACTCAGCAGCACATGGTCACCACATCTACAAAATGATGATGTAAATGATTGACGGAGATGTACAAAATACATACTGGGGTGACAGGAAACTGAAAACATGTAGGTGGGAAATGAAGGTTTAAACCAAAATGTGTGAATTAAAACTTACCTGTTAAGCATCACTGTGCCTTTGGGATTTTGTGCTGCCTTCTGTTCCACCTCCTCCTGTTTACACCTGGGAGAGAGAGATAACAAAACAATAGTCATGTGTTCTTGAGTTGGGGAGAGACAAAGCGGGGAAAGGAAACAAAGAACAACAAAAAGAAAGAGATACAGTGGGTACGGAAAGTATTCAGATCACTTTAAATTTTTCCCACTCTGTTTCATTGCAGCCATTTTCCAAAAATCAAAAAAGTTCATTTTATTTCTCAGTAATGTACACTCAGCACCCCATCTTGACAGAAAAAAAACAGAAATGTAGAAATTTTTGCAAATTTATTAAAAAAGAAAAACTGAAATATCACATGGTCATAAGTATTCAGACCCTTTGCTCAGTATTTAGTAGAAGCACCCTTTTGATCTAATACAGCCATGAGTCGTTTTGGGAAAGATGCAACAAGTTTTTCACATCTGGATTTGGGTATCCTCTGCCATTCCTCCTTGCAGATCCTCTCCAGTTCTATCAGGTTGGATGGTAAACGTTGGTGGACAGCCATTTTCAGGTCTCTCCAGAGATGCTCAATTGGGTTTAAGTCAGGGCTCTGGCTGGGCCATTCAAGAACAGCCACGGAGTTGTTGTGAAGCCACTCCTTCGTTATTTTAGCGGTGTGCTTAGGGTCATTGTCTTGTTGGAAGGTAAACCTTTGGCCCAGTCTGAGGTCCAGAACACTCTGGAAAAGGTTTTCGTCCAGGATATCCCTGTACTTGGCCGCATTCATCTTTCCCTCGATTGCAACCAGTCGTCCTGTCCCTGCAGCTGAAAAACACCCCCACAGCATGATGCTGCCACCACCGTGCTTCACTGTTGAGACTGTATTGGACAGGTGATGAGCAGTGCCTGGTTTTCTCCACACATACCGCTTAGAATTAAGGCCAAAAAGTTCTATCTTGGTCTCATCAGACCAGAGGATCTTATTTATCACCATCTTGGAGTCCTTCAGGTGTTTTTTAGCAAACTCCATGCGGGCTTTCATGTGTCTTGCACTGAGGAGAGGCTTCCGTCGGGCCACTCTGCCATAAAGCCCCGACTGGTGGATTGCTGCAGTGATGGTTGACTTACTACAACTTTCTCCCATCTCCCGACTGCATCTCTGGAGCTCAGCCACAGTGACCTTTGGGTTCTTCTTTACCTCTCTCACCAAGGCTCTTCTCCCCCGATAGCTCAGTTTGGCCGGACGGCCAGCTCTAGGAAGGGTTCTGGTCGTCCCAAACGTCTTCCATTTGAGGATTATGGAGGCCACTGTGCTCTTAGGAACCTTAAGTGCAGCAGAAATTTTTTTGTAACCTTGGCCAGATCTGTGCCTTGCCACAATTCTGTCTCTGAGCTCTTCAGGCAGTTCCTTTGACCTCATGATTCTCATTTGCTCTGACATGCACTGTGAGCTGTAAGGTCTTATATAGACAGGTGTGTGGCTTTCCTAATCAAGTCCAATCAGTATAATCAAACACAGCTGGACTCAAATGAAGGTGTAGAACCATCTCAAGGATGATCAGAAGAAATAGACAGCACCTGTGTTAAATATGAGTGTCACGGCAAAGGGTCTGAATACTTATGACCATGTGATATTTCAGTTTTTCTTTTTTAATAAATTTGCAAAAATTTCTACATTTCTGTTTTTTTCTGTCAAGATGGGGTGCTGAGTGTACATTACTGAGAAATAAAATGAACTTTTTTGATTTTTGGAAAATGGCTGCAATGAAACAAAGAGTGAAAAATTTAAAGGGGTCTGAATACTTTCCGTACCCACTGTATAAGAAGGACAGAGGTTTGAAGCGAGAGAAAGGTACAGAAACCGAGGGACAGCAGTGAAAGGAGCTGTGAAATAGTATCAGTGGTAGACAGTACTGAGCAGTCAGTTTACCTGCTGTGTGAGAAGACCTCCAGCGCCACAGAGGGCGCCACCTCCAAAGGCTCCCAGGCCAGGTCCTGGTGGATCAGCTGCTGAGCCCCTCGGGTCAGAGACCGCAACGACTCCTGGAGAGAAAAACAGCCATGTTGGTTCACAAAAGCATCTCACATACAAAAGATCAGGTACAGTAAGAGATACAGGAGTTCTGTAAATTAAGGCACACACCAACAAATAAAAGCTCTGAATCATTCCTCCCCTGCAACTGCTGGTGACAAATAGAGGCTTCACTTCAAAAGGTGATAATAAAAATGCACTCACCAGCTGTCCCTCCTTCACACCCACACGTTAAAATAAATATTTAAATGTATATGAGATACTTTAAACACCCAACAAGACTTTAATGTTCTCAGTTTTGATAAAATGTGGTTAAAGACAGCATTAGGCAGAGTTTAAAGGAGGGCGTTGGCATAAAAACAATGACATTTAGGCCAAATGAAGCTGAGTGCCTGAGAAGTTTCTTTGTCAGTGTAAAATCTGATCACTATTGGAATCCATTTCAAACAACTTAAGTCTAGCTGACCACAGCCTCTGTTGTCCGTGAACAGACACATATTTGATACTGAAAAGATAGATTTTGGGTGGAATATCACCTCAACTTCAGCTTTTGCTAGTTAAAATTCTCATCTTGCAGCAGTAGTGTAGACAGTTACACCAGACTTGAAACTTGCTACCAGAATAAATTGGTAAACAGGATGTTTTTATGCTAAAGATACACTATATGGACAAAAGTACAAGGACACCCCATGCCTAAAACATTTGTTTGGAGCTGTTTTTTAATGGTGTGGTCTTTGTTAAGGGGAATTATGTTACTGCTACAGCACACAATTTTATTCAGTTTGTGTTTGACCTTTTCCTGTTAAATATGACAACGCCCACGTGCACAAAGCCAGCTCCATAAAGAAACTGTTTTCCCAGTTTGGTGTGAAAGAACTCCACTGACCCGCACAGAGGCCTGACCTCAACCCTGGAGACTGTGAGCCAGGCCCTTTCGTCCAGTATCATCTCACAAATGCGCTTTTGGATGAATGGGAAACATTTCCCACAGACACACTCCAAAATCCTGTAGCAAACCTTCACAGAAGAGTGGAAGCTGTTACAGCTGCAAGGGGGGGGATCAACTCGATATTAATGCCTATGGATTTAGAACAGGATGTCATAAATGTAATGTGTTGGTGTCCCAGTAATTTTGTCCATTCTATAAAGGATGACAAAACATTTCAAAATAAAACTCATGCACCTGCTGATGGATAATGGAAAATATTTGCTTAGTAATGACAGCAGAGGCTTGACTATGCCTTTGACAAACACACACCTCAGAGGGAGTCCATGAGTCCAGCTGAGGGTCAAGCACCACATCACAACAGAAAGCACCTGAAGTGACTGCAGGGAAACACATAAAAATTGTAAAGAATAAATAAATAAAATAAACCTCCCAAGAATGATGCTTAATGAAACTAAATAATTTGTTTTTACAGAAATATAACAAACAACAAGCAAAGACCAAACACTGCATCTGAGTTCTGCCTCAAAGAGTTCCTGGCAGTGTCGCGCAGAACGTTCAGTGATGTAATGACCAAAGGTAAAGTCTACAAGTGTCTGATGGCTGGTCAGGGTAAATTTGGAGACACAAAGAGAAGCTCCTATACCTGGCACCTCTGGTGTGCTAAGCAGCTCCACAGCAAAGTCGTCTTTGAACGCAGTCTCCAGTACCTGGCCTAGCAAGGCGGCGCAGGAACGCCAATAGGCCTGGGGGGGTATGGGGGACATGAGGACACGTTAAATGACCCAAACTCTTTTCACAATATCACAAATTGATTTTCCTAAGGCCATTTACACTGATCAAAAAAAGAGATGACAGAGAAGGATTCTTAAAGCTTTGAGACTCTTGAGGTATGGATTGTGCACAAAAAGTCTTTAAGGATGATGTTCATAATATTTTGTGTAATCAGTGTATACAGTATATTTATTGGGCTTGTGTGGAATTATTGAGACCCAAGATAGCTGGAAAGCTCAAGCCAATGCCTGATGTCACACGGGTTCTGCTGTAGGCGATACACATTGCAGATGGTATATATACATACCACTCCAGATGGACCTACTTCAGTGTCTGTCAAGTACATTTCCACAGGATACATACATTCCTCCGTGACTTTTCCCAGACTTTCCATAACTAAGTCAGCTCACTTTCTTACCCAAAAATGCAATTCCTTCCAAGTCTGTCTTCATACAATACTCCCAAGCCCATTTGTACATTTTACATTTTTTAAGTAAAAAGGCTCACTAAAGCTGGGTCTGCTGTAGAGCACCCATGCACAACTTATGAAATACATAACAGATATTCATTTATGAAATGTCATTCTCATTATATTCACATTCTCCCCTACTTCACCTGAAGATGTGTACAACTCCTTGACTTTTTTTCATTTTCTCAATTTCCTAAAGCACAAAGGAGATTATTCACGCCTAAGACAATCTAAAATCATTTTAAAGAAAATTATTTGCGTTTTAGAAGTACCTCGTTGACCAGCGTTGGGTCACTGTCTTTAAATGTGAGCAGAGTGAGGGCGCAGGAGTGGGTGAGGGGCTGGTGGAGAGGCCACGGTTTCCCATCCACCAGGGCCAGTACAGAGTTGGTCACATGATGCTCGGTCAAGTCTGAGGGAAACAGAGGAGTTCATCTCAGAGCGACATAAGTAAAATATGAAGCAATAGATTATTAATATATGCAAATGAATCTGAGGTCTCAGATTGTGGACTGTGTTTTACAGAGATGGTTAACTGGACTGGAAATGGTTTCAAGGACAGTTGGATCTGGGGAAAATTAAATAAAATATTCCAGATTTTTTCATTTATACAATCATGGGAATCACACACATTTCCTGCATCCCCAAAGAGATTAGCCTTGCACCCACACTCCCTTTCACTCACGTCTGGCACAGCTCAGTGGTGTGGACATTCCTCTGTTCATGATGAGCATTGTACCGTCCAGCCCCGGGCCGTGCATGGACACCTCGATCTTCTCAACGCGAGGGTACAAAGCTCTCTGCCTGGCCTGCTCTCTGGAGAAGATGGCGTTGCGCTGGCTGCGGACCTCAGCGGCCGATGGACGCACTACCGTGGCGGCAGATGCAAAGTCTGTGGGGAGGGTGGGTGGATGGATTCAAGCAGAAAAGAGAGATGCAGAAGGAATAAGAGGAACCAAAAATACAGCAGAGAATTCTCTCATCACTAAACTTGGAAATTCCCACCTACGTGTGGACACCTCGTAGTAATCGGTGTTACTATGACTTAATGATTACATGTCCAAGCCTTGACATGAAGTGCGCTACTCTCTTTGTGAAGTCTGAGAAATCAACCCTGATGATGTCATAACGATGTCTTCTCATGTGGAGTTTGAGAGATGTAGGCACAGGCACCAAAGACGCTATGGAGTTGCATTATGGGGAATGTAGGCTCCAGTGGTTTGGGCTCTTGACCCATATTAGATTAAAGTCAGGATATAAACTCACCTAAAGGATCATTAGGAACACCATACTAATACTGTGTTTGACCCCCTTTCGCTTTCAGAACTGCCTTAATTCTACGTGGCATTGATTCAACAAGGTGCTGAAAGCATTCTTTAGAAATGTTGGCCCATATTTATAGGATAGCATCTTGCAGTTGATGGAGATTTGTGGGATGCACGTCCAGGGCACGAAGCTCACGTTCCACCACATCCCAAAGATGCTCTATTGGGTTGAGATCTGGTGACTTGGGGGCCATTTTAGTACTGTGAACTCATTGTCATGTTCAAGAAACCAATTTGAAATGATTCGAGCTTTGTGACATGGTGCTGGAAGTAGCCATCAGAGGATGGGTACATGGTGGCCATAAAAGGATGGACATGGTCAGAAACAATGCTCAGGTAGGCCGTGGCATTTAAACGATGCCCAATTGGCACTAAGGGGCCTAAAGTGTGCCAAGAAAACATCCCCCACACCATTACACCACCACCACCAGCCTGCACAGTGGTAACAAGGCATGATGGATCCATGTTCTCATTCTGTTTACGCCAAATTCTGACTCTACCATCTGAATGTCTCAACAGAAATCCAGACTCATCAGACCAGGCAACATTTTTCCAGTATTCAACTGTCCAAATTTGGTGAGCTCTTGCAAATTGTAGCCTCTTTTTCCTATTTGTAGTGGAGATGAGTGGTACCCGGTGGGGTCTTCTGCTGTTGTAGCCCATCCGCCTCAAGGTTGTGCGTGTTGTGGCTTCACAAATGCTTTGCTGCATACCTCGGTTGTAACGAGTGGTTATTTCAGTCAAAGTTGCTCTTCTATCAGCTTGAATCAGTCGGCCCTTTCTCCTCTGACCTCTAGCATCAACAAGGCATTTTCACCCACAGGACTGCCGCATACTGGATGTTTTTCCCTTTTCACACCATTCTTTGTAAACCCTAGAAATGGTTGTGCGTGAAAATCCCAGTAACTGAGCAGATTGTGAAATACTCAGACCGGCCCGTCTGGCACCAACAACCATGCCACGCTCAAAATTGCTTAAATCACCTTTCTTTCCCATTCTGACATTCAGTTTGGAGTTCAGGAGATTGTCTTGACCAGGACCACACCCCTAAATGCATTGAAGCAACTGCCATGTGATTGGTTGACTAGATAATTGCATTAATGAGAAATTGAACAGGTGTTCCTAATAATCCTTTAGGTGAGTGTATGTATCTCTAATTCATGTCAGCATGTACCATTTACACACTTTGCAGCAATACAGGCAATTATAAACGAGGTATTTAAAAAGGTATTACAGCTTAATATACTGTAACTTTTAGACAATGTTCATGCTCGTGATTATACAAGCAGTCAAGTTGGGGCTTTTATATCATGTTCATGCTGAGTAAGACAATAACTCAACGCTACGTAGGAATATTTAACGTTGACGCTAATATTGAAAATAACAGGATTAGAAATCAGCTTGCTGACCAAAATTACTGCAGCGTTATTAAAAGGAGTCAGTTAATGTTAACGTGTCGGTAATTGAGACTAAAGATGTGTCATAACATAAGATATCGCACAACTTTGTAATGTCAAAAGGTGGGTTACGTTCACAGACCCTTTTCAGGGCAGACATTTTAACACGTTACACCCAAATAGCACAGTGCAACGTTATTTAATAAATTGATGAGGGCTGCCTTCCACTTCATGGGAGGTCCTGGAAATCGGTACTAACTTACTGGGACACCGTTAATGCACACATGTGCTTTTCCTGCTATGTCAAGTCCTAATGTCTACTGCGAAAATGTTTATTTGCCCAGACTCAACTGCGATATGAAGCTACAACTTGACATTTCAACCTAGCTAGCCCCCATGCTAACGCTACCCCGGTTAACATTAGCTAGCAGTTACTCACGGCGCTGAAGAACTTGACACGCGGTCCTGGTCGCCATTATGAATGATATTTCTACATCTACGTTAAAAAAAAAACAACCGAAAATAGATACAAAATGGCAAATGGTTAAATGTCAGCTACTTATTCATTGAAGGACGCCATGCCTGTTTTGTGTGCAACAAATATTTAGGTCCGGGGAGGAACTGAAGTTAGTGGCTGGAAAGGTCCATGTGACCTAGTGGACGACGTGTCATCCCAGTTTGGGACAGCAGGTGTCGCTGTTGGTAGATGTTTCAATAAGTCTCATGAAGGAAACCTGCAATAACTATTATATTATTCTGTAGACAAGAGAGAGAAAAATGATGTCTGTCAGCAGCATTTTCATCAACTCTCTAACAACATAATACATATCTGTGTAATACAACTTCAATATTCCTACAGACATTTGTACTAAAGTTTTGACAGCATATTTACGGTGTCCCTCAAAGATTAATCTCTGAATTACATCAGTCTCTGTTTTCAAAGTGTTGAAAGACAGTTGCTTCTATGCTGATTGGATCCAATCCAAACTTATGATCTTGGCTCTAAAGTCTCACATGTCCCCAATTTCATCCTCTAATGGACTCTAATGGCACTCAGAATTTGACAAATGCTTGTTGGATTTTTCAGGACCAGAATCAGCAGTAAGTGTTGGCACTAATGGCAGCAGCAGGAGCAGCAGTACGACGGGCCAGGGGAAACTCAGCCGCAAGACCAAAACATCATAAATCATCTCGACGCAGGCCAGGCTGGAGCCAGATAATGCTAAATAGCAAAGCTGAAAGGCTATTTTCACGGTAAGTGCAAATCTTATGACCTCTGGAAGTTTAAGTGAAAGGAGGGAGGTGAATTCAAAGTTGTAAATGACACTTTTACAAATAAAGAAAATTGTGATGTTTAAAAGAAGTACAAAAAATAAATAAATGACAGAACAACAAATGACACATTTGTGCATAAAGATTTATTTTTTGTTGAAAATAAGTGTTGAACCACTAACATATCTGATGTGACTTAAGATAAATGAACTACACACTGACACTGATGTTCACTTCATACAATGTAACAAGGCATTTGTATCATCTGTAAGGTGTTAAGACTAGTGTCCGTACATTTTTTGACTGATTGATTAGTTGACTGATTGATACTGTCTCTTTGGGTGAGATTGATTGTACTCAGTGTCAGTGTGACAGCACAACTTCATGCACACATCATCCACAGTAATGTCAACATTTGGGATCTTCTGGATGAATTTCCCCAAAGGTGCGGTTTCCTTTTTTTTTAAACATTCGTTCATCTATTCATTCATTCATAGTTAGGCGGGCCTGCTGTAAATTTAATACTCCAGTATGACTCCTTCACAGTGGTGTTACTTGACATCCGTTCAGATACTTGGTGATTGGTCTTGCACTGTCAAAGAGTCTCAGAAGTGCAAAAAAGAAAGAACACAAGCAGAAGAAAACAGGAGAAATAAAACTGCCGAGCACACCGCCATCCCTGTTTGGACCTATGGCCGGTTTCCCAAAAGCATTTAGCACTATGATCCCCTCTGTCGATGGCTTTTAAGATGGTTTTGGCACCGTGCTGCTTTTGGGAAACCCCCGAAAGGAGGTCAGTGATGAATGTGGGAAGTCAAGTGTTGTTGTTTTTTTTTAATTCAAGGGGAAATCCACCCTGTGTCCGAAGAGTGATGAATGTTGAAACAAAATTTCCCCATAACCTGCTTTATCTACTTCTGCTTGAGTTAGTAATTTCCTACATTTCCCAGAATGCCTCTTGATGAGAGCACAGGGCTAAACTGCTAGTTACAGAAAGCAGGTGGAAACAGTTTTAGAAAGAGGGGAGATTTTTCCTTTAAACCCCTACATCTTCACTCTACATGACATGAATTCATTTGCATTCTAATTTCTAATCATCCTCCCATCCTTCACCCCTCCAGCAGACTGATCGGCAGCTACTGTATGCTGCAGGCAGGGCAGCAGGTCTCTCTCCGGTCCGGAAGAGGGCAGAAGTCCATCTGCCTAACAATCTCGGCGAAAAGCTCGTCCACCATGGTCTTGCTCTTGGCCGACGTCTCCATGAAGGGGCAGCCCCAGTCTTCAGCCAGCGCCTGCCCCTCACTGGGGGACACTTCCCTCTCCTCTTCCAGGTCCACCTTGTTACCAACCAGCACCACTGGCACCTGCTGGTACCTGGAAATGAGAAAAAAAGTAATATCAGAGGAGTATATATCTGAAATGTACTGCCTTTTCCCCCGCTGGGTGTGTTTTGTTACAGACTCAGACTACAGGAATTTCCTGATACATAAGGGAGAAAGCAGGAGGGAAAGCGAGACTTAACTCATTAGCAGCAAGTGTGTGTGTGTGTGTGTGTGTGCATTGCTGGCCTACATACTGTATTTGTTAGATGCTGAAACAATAACGGTTTTGAACAATACACAATGATGCGAGAGGAGAGGGATAAACACAGCTACATTCAGTTCCAGCTTCGCAGGAGGCCTCCATCACTCCCCGGGTGTCTAATACCAGTAGGCGGTCCCATTAGAAAACTGTCATCACGAAAAAATAACTGCCTCTTTTGCACGCTGTGATGCTCTATTTATCCCTGGATTTATTATATATGAGTTAGCAAGCTGTACACTTAATGGCTTCCTATGCTTGTTTGAAATCATCAGCTTTGTTTCCATCATGCACTAAGCATGATGGATCAAAAGCTTTCTTCCACAGAGTGTGGCTGACTATCCCAGTCATCTTGCCATCAATACACAGAAACCAGGCGGGGAAGGGTAATGTATGGGTTATTGAATAATTGAATAAAGCTAATGTGCTGCTCTCACATGTGCATCGTCCTCGTACCTTCGGAAACAACCATTTGCTACTTAACATTTCGCTTTAGTCATTGTGTGCCATTTCAGTTGAAACTCTACAGTGTATCAATTGTTGGTCATGGACAGTATGTACATATTTTAGGGAAAGAGGACACCCCTGTAATTGAATAAGCTTTAAAGGCTTGATACCAACATGGGTACTGATTCCTTTAGGTTCTGTGGTGGAAGGAATTTCAATTGTGCATAGAAATAATAGGTAAACACCACCATTTTAAAAATAAGGTCACATTTTTTAAAAGCAAATCATTAAAAAGCAAATAAAAAGCTAATCTACAAAAAGATAAATTGTCGTCAGAGGACAGCTGATGGGTTCCGAGATTGCATTTTGGCCCATGTGTTCCACGTGTTCTGCTCTCTACATGGACTGTTTATATGCGGGCAACCAAATCCCGCTCAGACATGAGTGGTCAATGACACTCAGAATACAAATGGACTTCAAATGAAAACCAGAACGCTTTTGATACAAACATCCTCGACAACAGTGTGCTTTCAACTTTGTGGCAACAGGTGTCTCGCAAACCTGTTAGTACGCCAAAGGTTGTTAGAGTACAAAGACAAGTACTTTGTTCAGGTATATATTTCATTTCAAACGCCCTTCATGTTTTCTCTGATTAAATAACTAGAGAATGTCAATTACAGAGGGTATATATTCTCACAATAGGTAATGGCACAGACCACCTAATATTCTCGACCATCAGTCATTCCTAAGTGCATTCAGAGCCCGGTTTATTGATCTGCTGGTGCTATTGAGAAATGAGCTCTTATCTACAAATTGGTGGCCTGCTGCCACACTGCTCAGCTGGGAGAAGAGCTGAGGCGTGGAAAAGAGCTGGCAAACGTCTCACTGAGCCTCACTGAGGAAATGAGTGCAGGCAGCAGGGAGGAGGAATTAGCACAGAGAAGTGGAGGACACTCAAACACCTGCTGGAGTGTCCTTGAGCTAGACAGTGAGATCGTACAGATTTCAAGGGTGCTACTCTGTGGCTGAGCATGACCTCTGTGCTCATAGAGGGAATCACAACAGAGAGAAAAAGCGTTACGAAAAGTGCAAACAGGAAATGAATGCAAATAATGTCAGCAAATCCTTATTCCTAATTGGCCACCAAACATGCTTTAAGACAGTCAAGCAGAGGAAGCTCACTCAGAAAGGCTCAAATGCCTACAACTTCCCTGCAGCTTGACATTTCCCCCCCCCCCAGCCACAGCACTGTACAACACACACACACACACACACACACACACACACATACAAACGGCAGCTGACCTCAGCAGGACAAGCTTCTAGCATCTTGTGTGTTTGGAAAGCTGGAGTCTAGAGGGTGTGAAGTGTGAACAAGGAGAGCACCACGCAGACAAATGCAATCTGACAGGCTTGCAGGAGAAACTCTATATATAACTACAAAGAGACAGGGAGAGCCAGCTTCTCTAGGGTGGGGTGCGATGGGTGGCGGGGGGGGGTTCGTATAGAGATTGTTTGTTGCAGCATCAAACTGCCGCTCCCTCCTGCACTCCTCCAGATGACGAGAAACTGAAACTGCTCAACACAGCATGAACAAAAGTTGCCCCATGGCTGATATCATGTATTGTTGAAGAATATGTCAGTCAGTGTTTAGGGTTAAACATTTGAGTGCATTACAGTTTTGCTAGCTGGGGTAGTAAATATCTCAGAACTATTTCTACCTATAGTACATCCCTTCGGTGTGTGCTTTTATTACATGATGGGACGTAGTAGTATATCCATTTTCTGCCTCTCTATACTTCTACTACGCATCATTAAGACTGGTAGAGGCCATTCTTTATAATGAATGCTTTTATTTTGAAACTTTAAAGCTGCACCAATCAAAAACGTTCATTTAAACATATGAAATATCTGGTAGTGACAAACCCATTACTCTATGAGGCTTTAAAGAGTATTCCTTTAGCCTTTTATAGCTCAGTCTTTTGATTTAATTACCTGCAAAGTTACTATTTTGGTTAAGTCTCACCGGAAGGCAGCCATTTTCAAACAAGAAGCTCTGATAAACCCATTGTATACTATTTGCCCAGCACCAAACAGCTGAAAGACCAAGTTAGCGACAAGCTTTTGATGTAATTAGTGCATTAAGCAGATAAAGAGCCAGCTATTTCCCTCAGGAGCTGGTGGAGACCAAAAACAGAGCCAAAAGAAGAATAAATATTTGACTTAGATTGGTCAGGTAGACAGAAACATGGCTGCAAATGAATGCTATACACGTTTGCCAGATGTGTAAACAGGCAACTGTTTGCTAACACGTTCGCCATGTTAAGTTAAAAGGTGTTGATGGGTGCGTTTGACTTCATGTGGCGCTGCGCAGCGCTGACTTAACATAAGGCATGCTGTTAAAAATTTTGTCTGACTTTCACGACGCTGAAAACGTCTCCAACGCACCTAATATGTCATGTTTTCAGCTTGTTCCACTGCCCAAGTGGCCATTAGCAAATTGCAGCTTTAAATATATTATGCTAATAATATAAGCAAGACCTTTACTACTGCTACTTTTACATAGTAAATTATATGAATACTTTTTCCAACACTGCTAATAAAAAAGTATTTTCTATTGAATCCTCGGAAAATCTGTCCATAATTTTTCACACAGTTTTGTGACAGATGTATCGCTGTTATACCGATCATCACAATAAAGAATGTCCTCATGGTTACTGTGTCTTTTGAGGTACGGTTACCAATGCTTATGTTCTGCCTGGTGTGTTTCTACTCTACATACTGTATGAATATGAAGTATGAGAAAATCACTAAAATGTCTAACCTGTTCCCGGTCCAGCACAAGAGTTGGCAGCCATGCATTATGGGAATTATCAGCATAGTTGGAGAGTGTTTGGATTGCTTGGCTGAAACTACCAGCTGTTTGAAATGCAGCTTTCTGATTTCAAAATGCAGCAAGAGAGAAGTCAGTTCCATTTATGAAACAGACAACAGCAGGTGGCTGACAGCTTATGAAATTATATGGAGATGGGGTTGTTAAAATATGTATTGATTTCTACACTATTGCTTTCATTAAAAAATAAATAAAAAATTTCAGAATGATACTCACAGAATGGTACTGAGAGCGCCCATGTGTGAGCTCCAGAAGTACGTTCATTTGTGAAAAGCCACAGGTCGAAATGCTGCATCCTCGTTGATAGATGTGGAATCTTGAATAACTTTTGACCTTTACAACACACACAAACTTGTTACTGCCATTTGCCTCTGCGGGGTGTTATTCCAACTCTTGGGGAAAAGGCAAACACGCAAACCCTCCCACCCACAGAGAATCAGTGTTTATAATTCACAAAAAAGACGAACTCTACATTTTCCATTTAGCCTCAGGGTACAAAAGCCTTATTAAGGCTGCCTGCTGTGCTAAATAGCTACAATGACTTCACTTACCCGTTTTTACAAGCCCCACAGCACCGGCAAACACACATACAAATTACAAAAAAAACAGTCAGGCATCTCCAACGTGAAGCCCTCCAACCCTTCAGCCGTCTCTTTGCTCTCTGCATCTGTTGTTAATTAGCAGTTGGAGCAGCTACACTGTGTGACAGCCAGCCTAATGTATGTGTCTTCTTATAGGACCGGACAGAAAAAAATCACAGAACCTATAGAGTTAACACTACCAAAGGGTGTTAGTGCTGGAGTACAAAGCTTCTATAGCTGTGTTTTTCCTGTACACGGCATCAAGAAGAAAGCAAGGAAACAAAATAACATAGCCACAAACATTCCTGTGATAAACAGACAAAGAGGGGGCCTGCACAGCAGATGGAGAAGGTCTTTAGAGTCTGTTTTTATGATGAAACTCCAAGCTTCATTTCCATCTTTAATGGTGCAGCCCAGCTCCTGTAGATAATCTTATTTTCTTTGCTGCAGATGCAAAGACAGCCTAGGCAGTATAGGAGTTGCCAGACGAGTCCTCATTAGTTGTATTATTCCTGCTGTTCTGTGCAGTTAAATGAACACAAGAATTCAAAATGAGAAATAAAGAGGTGGGTTTTGTGCTGCTACAGAACACCATCAAACCCAAAATTGTGAGGACACTTAAATGCAATTAATGTTAATTCTGGCTTTCTCTGGATGGAAGACTGTCCTCCGTTTGATTTGTCACTCATTATTATATATTTTGCTTTCTTTCACCCTAGCCAGTAAGTAGGGAGTGACATATCCACCAATCCATACATAAGCGAACACTAAACAGTTCATCTAAAGGTACCCTGTGGAGGTATGTGTGTCCTTGAAGCCTGATACGTATACATCCATGTTTGCTAGCTGGCAGTCTTCTTCTATCTTATCTTTCCCGTCACTTTTGTATGTTTCTTGGCACATTATCACCACCAACTGAAAATTAGTGGGACAGCATGGAACTGGCAGCAGGAATGTGTATCAAGTCTTGCAAAGGTACAATACAATTGTTTTTTTTAAATAAGCCAATGTTCCCGACTGAAGCTGAAAAAAGTGGGCAGCAGTTCAGAGATCTGGAACCAGGCTTTAATGACTACAATGTAGGAGCGTGAGCTGATGTATAGTTGAAAACACAGCCCCTCCAGTCCTCTATTACCCCCTGTAAGCTTCCTGTTATTCCAAACTACTTACTGATTTTGTCTCTGACTTTTCTTTGACTCTGTTAACATTCCGTTAGGATCTGTAATCACAACAAATTTTTCAGTCTGTTGTTTAGTTATGGTTAAAAGTGATAATCATCTAAATGTGGGAACTCCTAAATATAGATCAAAGCTGCATAATCTTTTCCTAAGGGGTCACAAGACCCTAGTGTATATTACATCGGATTGGATTGATGCAGATATGTGTGTTGTGATAAATGGTAGAGAATGGTGAAAACTGCAAGCATAGCGCAGTAAATATGATGAGTCCCAGCACTTTTCACAGACCCACAAACAATGAGCACTTTACCGGTGGCCCTCCTTAACTCGCATTTTAAACCGAGCTGGCTGTTTTAACAACTCTCTCCTCCATGATGGCAAACACTAAAAGCCTGAGGTCAGGAAGTTGCTTTGTACCTACACCAAAGTGCCCCCTGGGATAAGTAGTTTTGGTCTCTCCACCCTAGTCCCACTCAGCGGCGCATGATGCTCACCTCCTGCTATTAGACACAGCATCAGTGCAGCGTGAAACCGCCGCAGCGCGAGTGCTTTGAACATGCTTCCTCCTCCCTGGCCAACAGAACAATAAATCTTTACATGCAAGCGAGATTATTAGATTGTGAGGAGGACTACACCCAGATGTTGTTTTCACAGATAACAACTGACATGGGGTTTATTTGGTTAGTCTGTGTGTGCTTAATACCAAGCCAAATTCCTCGTATGTGAAAATGTACCTGGCAATCAACTCGATTCTGATTCTGATTCTGATTAAGTCTACAGAGGGTGAAGTGTGTCAGAGATGGTGTGTTCTAGCTAAAATATGCACCAATTAGAAACGTATGTAATGAAAAGCACAACATTTCATCATCTAATACAGATGAATAACAGTCTTTCTGCTGGAAGAAGAAAGGAACCATTTGGGTAGTTGCAGGGCAAATCTAATGTGGCTACTTACTGTATTCCCTGTTGTTAATGATTTATTTTAGCTAGCAATCATTTTAACACTACAGTGCTGTTTGTACCAGCTGCTCTAAACTATTAAAAGTGTTACATTAATTCTGAGATGTTGAGTTAAACAGTTATCGGTCCTGTGTGCAAATTCTGATTAGGTTACAGTCTTGTCAACAGGAGCACCTAGATTCAACCTAGACTTTGTTACCATTGGACAAGACCAGGCTAGCTGTTTTAAGTCTGTTTAAAGTCTTTATGCTAAGCTACTCTAACCACTGGCTCTAATTAAATATTTACATTACAGACACGAGACTGGCATCAATTTTCTCATCTAACTCTTGAGTTCGTTCCAAGCGTTCCAAAAAGTGATTAAGTGTATTTCCTGCTTCTCACTGCACCTCATCATGCAACACAATAAAGGTGATAAGTGGACTGCAGGAACACACCCCACAGCACAGTAACATATAGGATCTCACTTCTTTCCCATGTTTCCCCCACCAGGAGCCCTGCATAAGTATTCTCGTTTATGCGACTCCCTAATAGAGGTCTGATGTCTTCTTGGCTTCCCACCCAACGCAATCCCATTAAGTTCTGGTGAGTGGGCACATACTATATCTCCGTGTGGTG
Source organism: Micropterus salmoides (assembly GCF_014851395.1). NCBI lineage: Eukaryota > Metazoa > Chordata > Actinopteri > Centrarchiformes > Centrarchidae > Micropterus > Micropterus salmoides. The sequence goes on from NW_024040040.1 coordinate 13,518,608, forward strand.
CTGCTGGCTCAGCAAGACGTTTGAGTGGAGGGAGGCTGATCTCCTGGAGACAGCTAATGGAGACCAGGAGATAATTAAAGACGGACCCCAAGTAGATGCCTGCATGTGTTTAAATGAGCCTATCCTTACTATCCTTAAGCAAACTGATATTAGTTACATTACATGCATGTGTCTACACTGAGCAATGATTTTGTTTTCTGAGGCAACAATCTTTGTTAAATGAGCTGTACATTTGTCACAGATGGGACAGAATTACACAATTTTCTCTGGAATAAAATAAAATTTTTATTAAAACTTCTGTTTTGTCATATTATAATATAGGAACAGTTATTAGCATAATAAAGTGCTGGTACAAAAATAAAAAAGAGCATTTAGTGTTACTTTTTAAAGTGGGGGGTGAGTAAATAAGTGAGAGAAGTTATTACTGTGCACTTAATAATAGCAAAAACGCCAGTAAATATACAAATATAATACCATAAAAACACCCTCCCAACAGAGAAAATCAGCTAATCCTCACATTAGAGAAGTGAAGAACCAACGAATGTTTAGCACTTTTTACTTACTAACAAACTCCAAATGAATTTAAAACATTGTTAAAAATTAATTTTATGTCAATCAACTAATACATTTTAACTGTTTTAGCTCTAGTTACCTTTACACCACCATTCACCCAACATCTGTATATACATTGACAACGTGGGTTTTGGTCACTGTTCGTGGTTGTGGTCACGTATTCAAGAGCATTTTACTAATTTGCAGTAACAACCCCGTCTCCAAACCCACAGCAGTGTGAAATAAAAGGATGAAATATTTATAGATATACACTTGAGGACAGCGGTGGCTGGTGCAGTGTAGGCAGCTGCATTGGGTGGCGGCTGGCTAGAGCTGGCAGAGCACAGTTTTATCCCTCACTATATTTTTCATTTCAAAGGAGTTCCCTCATGCACTCGTCCCTGCTGCTCCTCGTCAGCTGTGACGCTCTCCGACCTGTGACGTTTCTGCCTGGGGAGCACTCGGTTCACTCCAGAGATGGAGGTGGAAAGCACTGCACCAAACTACACAGGTTGAATTATAGATTATTATTACACAATATGCAGTTAGATTAATAAATGTGCCCTGGCCTTATTATGTGAGGTCCTCAGGGTAATAGAGAGATAAGAAAAAGAAATGTTCAGAATTAGAGGTGTACTGTTTTTTCTTTTTCTAGAATTAATGACCCAAACTGTTCACACAAGACACTAGAATGGGTCTGTCTACTCTGTGGTCATCGGTACTTCTGCAAAAGTCTTTTTTCACTGAGCAACCAGTATTACAACCATAATTGCATTTTTATTTTTTACAACTTGGACTATTTCTTGGCTGCGAGCAGTGACGTCCTGTAGCTGATTGCCTTGCTTTTTAAACAACAGCAATATAACTTGTAGGCTGAATTTTTTTTTATCTTTGGACAACGCCAGGCTAGCTGTTTACCCCTGCTTTCAGTCTTCATGCTATGCTAAGCTATCCTAAGCTAAGCTAAGCTAAGCGTCTCCTGGCAGCACCTTCAGAGATATGAGAGTGGTCTCACATTCCTATTCCTTAAAATTTATTCCCAAACCATCTCTTTACAGGTCAACTACCAACCTTGTTCAAATTTCAACTACTTACGCTGGCAGACAGTGCAGGGAGAAGAAAAGAACGATGGCATGCAACAGGGGGGCTCAGATTGGACTCCGGGGGTGTGATTTCTAAACTAGATATCCTTTAGCTACCAGCCAACACATTTGTCCCGTTAGTGTCTTGACATGGCACCAAAACAACTGGACTTACTGGAGCCCTTTTAATGTCAAGCTTTTGCTCCCTGAAAACCAAATACATTCTTAACTTGCAGACTGTACAGCTGTAGTCTGTCAGTGTCATTACACAAATTAAGGGAGGCTCTGAGCCAAAGACACCAATATGTCACTACCAAGAGGAAATATCACAGTTTTTCCTTCCACTCTCTGTCTCTCTCTCTCTCTGTCCCAGCCATGAGATGAGCTCAGTGGATTTGTTGAGTAATGGACTGAACTTATCAAAGCCATCCAGAGTTAGTCATGTGTGAGACAGAGAATATCAATCCCAGTGAGAGTTCAGCGGGTTGATGTATGACAGGTGAGCCGCAGCTGGGCTCTTATGAAGAACATATGAGCCCGGTTGCAGCTTCTCACGCAGCGCTGGAGGAGATCAGGGAAGAGAGGGGAGCTGATAAGATGCACCTTAGAGAAGATTGCTGGGGACTAATTGTAAAAAAAAAAAATGTATTTATATATATATATATATATATATATATATATATATATATATATATAAATAACACATTTTTTGGAGTGGGATTCATTGACTTTTAGGGGCCCTTGGGATGTCCCAGGGGGTACTCCAGAACCATGAAGAATAGTTTAATTTCACTGTGTTATATTTCACTATATATCAAAGAGGGAATCTTAAGATATGATTATGATAATCATAGCTTTCCCTCCCGCCAACACAACAAACCTTTGGTGTGCCTATTGCCCCTGGGATGTGACTTTAAAGGGCCTAACATAATGAAAAACCTTTGCCTATTACATCAGAATAGATTTGTAATAGGCTACAATGATGGTTTATATAATCGACAGTGTCTCACCTTTTCACCCTGATGATCTGGTCTCTCATGGGCTTTATGTCCTGAAAACTTTGCTGGTTGACCAGACTGTAGACCAGAATGAAGCCTTGGCCGTTCCTGATGTAAAGGTCCCTCATTGAGGCGAACTGCTCGGTCCCGGCTGTGTCGAGGATCTCCAGCACCGAGGGAGAGGAGTCCACCTCGATCTCCTTTCTGTAGAAATCTTCAATGGTCGGGTCGTACTTCTCTATAAATGTGCCAGTGACAAACTGGACCGTGAGCGCCGACTTCCCCACCCCGCCACTGCCGAGCACCACCACCTTATACTCCCGCATAGCGCTCCAGTAGAGTTAAATCCGGCATGCAGGGAAGTCTACAGCAGCGTATACAAGGAACGCATCCCCTTGCACAGCAGCCCGGACTCACACTACAGCCATGACACAGTAACGGCCTACGGTAAAGGAGATGCTCTTGCAGCTATATAAATTGAGAAGATGCTGGATCATTTAGCCCTGAGATGCACAGCCACAGCCTCTACTGAAATATTCCCACGCTATCTTGCAGGGACCCCATTCCAGAGGCATCCATAATGCAATAAGGCGTCGGTGTGGTTAAAATAAGATAGGCTATTATTAGAAACAACTAGACGGCACATCTTTTTATGTGCCAACAAAACAGAAGGCTAACACTACATATCGCTGCACAGTGGGGTACAGTCGACTTAAAGGCAAAGAGCCTATTTATCCCGAAGAAGACTACCGTGCCGGGAATCCACGCCTCTGGAGTCGGTGCATCCACTGGATGTTTCTACTTCCTGGAATATATGGGGGGTGATTAGTGCCACAAGGAGAAAAACAGTGGATGGAAATGGGAGGATATGGATGTTTGTGACAAAGATGTAAGCTTACTAATATAAACAACGTAATCATAATGTAAATTAAACAAAAAATCACAAAAAAATTTGATTTTCATCTCATTTTGGAAATTACTCTATTAATAGAGACACTATAGTAAACTAATCTATTAACAATGATACCAATGTAGAAAAATATGCTACAAAACAAAGCATGGTTACAAGATGTCCTCCAAACTCAACAATTGTTTTTGTATTTTCCCAGGAGAGTGAAAAAAATATAAGCATTTTCTGACACTATAGCCTTCCATAATTGTAAATAATCACTGTTACTTGTCAGCAATGTGAACCTGGAAATGTTCAGTAGGCCTACCCCAGTTTTCTGTTAGAAATGTACAGTATGGGACCCCAGCATTAAAAACTACCGAATGCTAACTTGCTGAACAACTGGCATCATTTACATATATTAGCATAATCATCTATATGGACAACATTTCAACAACGGCATATTTGGACAAAGTATGAGTGGTGTGGGGGCATACTGAGGATGCTGATGTGACATTTTCAAAATTCAAAATGGCTGTTTAAAGCAGAAAACACAAGAAAAGCTAATCTAATTTAATATTATTTAACCAGTGGGATTTAATGTAGGAAATCTTACACACCATAGGAAACGCTTTATGTGGACTTGGTCTGTCCTATATTCATAACTGACTATAGTCCGTCTGTTAAGGGTTTACATTTTTATTAGTGATCTACTTTGGCTGTAGTTGTATATGTGCTTGTAGACCCTTCAGGAGTGTGATTTCTGCTCAACCTTAAAACACGTGCACCTAATATGGCAACCTACAACCCTGGTTTAAGAGTCTCATGCTCATCATGGACTGAGAACACTCAAAAGGTCGGCCACAGACTCTCAATTGGTGTCTATGACAGATGCACATGGGAGAAGTTTGTGTTCAGGGCTTTCTGACAGAAAGACTTTCTGTCTTTCTTTTTTCCTAAACCTAACCAAGTAGTTTTGGTGCCTACATCTAACAAAGTAGTAAGGCAGAAAGGCTTTCCGGCAGAAAGCCCCAGGGGCAAACTTCTCCTGTGTGCGTGAGTGAGTTCTTTTGGACCTGCCCCTCTTTGATCACACTCTTCCTGATTGAGCTTACCGCACTCCGTTTTTCTAACCGCTGACGTTTTTCTTACATTTGCAATAGCCTATCAGTATAACGATAGCTTTGAATGGTTCTCCTAAAAACACCAGTGTCTCAAATGCACACTCTGTCCTTTATGATCTACAGAAAACATCTTTGTGAAAAATGTATTTGACATGTACTTTCTGCAGGACTGAAAGACTGCATGTTTCATTCATCCCAAGTGCCATGCTGTGCTTAATGGCAGATAGCTCTAGTGTACATTGGTTATGTACTGCACTGAACATTTTTCACATTTGCATATCTGTACATTTGTGCACATTTTCAACTAGTATGAAAAAAAACTTGTTCTGAGACTTATTCTGTGGATATTGTTGTTGATGTTGTCCTTTTGTATTTTGTTTTTCATTTGAAGCCTGACTGCACAGGTCAGTGGGACAATAAAGATAAACTAAACAAAAAGTAAACTTAAATGTTTTAGTTTGGCCTATATGCTAACACGGTTTATGACCTATTATGACCTATACTGCTGCCAGCCACCAGCCCCTTTTGGGAAGCTGTCATGTTGGCTATCTTTATTTAGCTAGACAACTAGAGGCTAGAGGCCTTTGTCACTTGAATGTAAGCATGTCGTTTTTGGTCATTTGCTAAAACGACTGATTGCGACACAGTTGTAATGCAACCTGCTGGTAAACTATATTAAGCACCTGTTAGATGACGGGAGTCGTTCTAGACAAGTCTCAGATTGACCTTCTGAAAAAATAAAACCCTAGTTTGTATCCAGTGCTCTTGACCTTGTGTGGGACATGCTGATTGTCATAAATAAAGATTGTCAGGCTTCTAGTGTGCTCATGTATGTAGCAATAAATGTGTGCTGTATTTTAGTATTCTCTTTTTTGTGCAATTTAATTCTATCCCATGCTAGGCTATGATATGGTAAACTGGAAAGTTTAAAAACTACCTGCTGATCTTTCAACTCTGCAACTGTAAAAACAAACATATTTTGATCCTTATGTGGTTTTCATATGGTTTCTCATAACTTATAGGCTGGTTATGTTGTAAAACATCTCACGCTATTCTTATCAAAACTTGTCAAAACTAAATAGACAAAAAGGTAAACAGAATACCTTTGCAACACAAGTAGACAAGTTAGCAGGGCTACCAAAATCAAGTCTCCTCCACTCACCTTGAAGGTCATAGTCTTCCTGCTGTCAACATGAGAAATGGCCCTACCTTTTTACACATCAAAGTTAGCTCGTATGCTCATTATACAATAGCCAATAAAATAGTGGTATTAATGACCCCTCATAAGATTTATTTTCTTCCACACTGGCAAATGGCATAGAAAGCAACAAATAAGAGAATTTACTTTTATGGCAGTAGTTCTTAAAGTGGACTTCAGGGACCATCAGGGGCCTCAGAGAGGGCCCTGGAGACAAGCTAGGGACTACAGTTATTTCAGTCTACAGTATACACAGGCAACAAGTTATTGGGGTTGTTGAAAAGAGTCACTCAGTCTGGGGTCTTCAAATACACATAATACATGTTTCCATAAAAAATGTGATTCTTCAGTTTTATACTTTACAAACAGGACCTTCGAGTGACACAAATACAGACAAAAACATTCCTTAGATTTTCTTTATTTCTTTCTTTCAATAGATTTTACACTATCTTGCTGGAACCAAAGAAACATTTGACTATAGAAACATAAAATAGCACAAAATATATGCAAAAAGAATACACTTAAAAATGATTACATTGAAACTATAAATCTGATGAGGGTCTTCTTGACAATTTATTTTTCTGTGTCTTTACTTTGTTGGTTGGGTACACTGCAACAACGATGGCACAGGCAGTCACCATTCATAACCTGCAGTCTCCAGTGTAGCGCCATCTGCTGGCTAAAGCTGTGAATTACAAGCTCCAAACTGTTCCATTGTAAGGCAATGGGACAAAAAAAAAAGATCTCACTACATATTTTGGAGACCAGAAGTAAAGATCAATGACTGTACACTCTGTTGCAGTCACCCCTTTTGGCTTTGTGATGTGCACATTAAAACCTTAAAAAATGATTTCAGATATAAAGATACATATTTGAAATGAAACTGAATAGGGATTTGAGATGAGAGACACGTTCAAGCCTCTTTAATAAATTTCATAAGAGCTCTTAAAAACATAAAACCTTAAGCACGATGGACTCAAGATAAGGCAAAGTGTTTGGATAAGCTGAGTCTGCTCAGTTGACCAACTGCTCAGAAAGTGCTTACATTTTTCTTTTTACCATCAGTCAATCATTGCCAACACATTTGAAATAAACATTACATCTCAAGAGGATTCCATACACAAAGGGCATTGTGGGTCACCAAATGAGGACATTTTTGTGTACAGACTTTTTTTTTCCACTAGAAACATTCAGTACGTTATAATTTAGTAAGAAAAGAAAATATTGTTTTCTCATGCAACATGTTGAATTAAAGTTATTCACCGGTAGTATCTGTTTTTGATTGATAAAACAGAATTACTGTACTAGCAGGGGGCCAGAAACCTCGAAACCAAATGAAAAACAGATCACATCCTTAAACAATATGAAAAGTGCAATCCTTAACTCTAGTGAATAAAATGTCTCAGTGTGGAACCTAAAGGTCCTGTGTCAGGGGAAGAGTTGTACATCTGAACTTATTAATTTATAGATTATTTAGTTCTTATATATATATTTATATATAATCTATGTAACATTGATGACTTTAAATCTATTTAAGTGTTACAGTCACAGCACTATAGAGGCTGTTATTTGCTAATGAAAATATTAGGTCATTGTCATAATCTCAGTGAAGAATAAGAAATGTTCATATCTTCTTTACAATCTACCTTGTGTACAGTGTTCTAGCAAAAAGAAACAGAAAATCAACATAACAATGTCATTTACAAAAATACCAAACTTTAGTAATTGCAACACTCAGTTGCCACAGCAACAACTTAATATTGTTATGAAATACTATTATACTAGAGTGAAAAGTACATCTTTTTTGAAATTTTCTTCTCTTTTTTTTTTGGTAAAATGTCATCTATACAATAAACATTTTTTTCCCAACAACACAAGCAACTCTATAACTATGCTCATTACTGCAACACCGTGATCTTTTTATCGATGAGAAGGCAAGAAAGATCCAGTAGCTTTCAATTGGTGGGTTGACTTTTAAAACCCCACCCCACAGACATGTGCGACTTCTCATTCGCTGACCTGACAGGTTAGACCTTGAAATGACCAACCGTGCAGAATGTAGCACAGCTCAATAAATTACATTCATTTCAAAATAGAATAGTTAACAACATTGTTTTGACTTAAATTTGACCAAGAGTAACATAAGATAAATTACAACAAAATAGAACTTTTACCACCTTCCACAAATATTACACACAAATCATAACGTATGTGAAGACAATCAGAGTGAATGGAACCAAAATGCGAAACTAGAGTGAAGCACTCTTGTTCCAAGGTATGATTGTGGATTGTCAATGTTAATCAAGCACCATGAACTTACATCAGAATTTTTGAAAAAAGGGAAAATAAGATTTAGTATCATGAGTTAAAATAAGCTATTCATAAAATGCAAAAAAACAAAAAGAAGAAAGGGTTGGTCTAAATTAATATAATAAGAATTTATGATCTGGGCTAAAAGACAGATGATTGTTCTGGGTAAAGGTGGAGATGGTGGAGGGTTTGGGGGGGTTCAAACATACCTTGATAATAGGACACAACACAAATTTTAAATAACTTTGAATACATTTCTAGAACCATGAATATAAACTCTCAAAATAAGAGACACTTAACATACATTACACGGTTTACAATACATTTTTTTTCTCACTCACGTTCCTCATGTAAACTACTCAAACCATGGTAAGAAACGATGGTACACCATGAAAGTCACCAAACATTCTACAAAGCTATTTTTGATTTGTCGTTTCTTTAACTTCTTTTGATTCGATAAAGTCACTTGTGATGTTAATGAACAGTTACTAGAAAACTACTTCCAGTAACGATTCGCAAAATGTGATGTCTTTCCGGAGAAGTCCATGGAGCTTCTGACAGCCAGTGTGTTGTGTCTGTGACTTTTAGTGATACGCTCTGGATGCATGTGTTGTTGATGAGCATTTTTTAGGCACTTCTACAGTTTTCTAAAATGGAACAGGATTATCGGTGATAGTAGGGTTGGACAGGACAACCGACGGTCACAGATAGCCCTCCAGTCGAAGTTCAAGTCATCTTTTGCTTGACGAGCATCGTCAAATGCACCGTTTTTTTTTGTTTGTTTAGTCTTAGCACTTAAGTCCCTCACCCACCCCCCCAAAACCTGTCCTTCTAGGCCCGGTATCATCATCACCCGCTAGACCTCGCTTCAAGTCCCAGTCTGCCGGCAGACCATCCGTCTCCAGATACGAACACACATGCACACACACACACAAGGCTTGGTTTGTCTGGAACGAGCCCTCAAGCTTTGTTAAGCCCTGGGCAGAGACCCAAGCCTTTAGGCTTTTCGGTAATGGCCACGACTATCTTCTGTCAACACTGGGCACTGTCTTCCCCAGTCCCGACTACATGCAAAAATCCCTGCACAATCTATCCCACCACTCCTCCTGAACAAAGAACCCAGCACTGAAGCAAATAAAGGGTGCGTTGTGAGCAGCTTTTGCAATGGCAAAAGAGAAAAAAAAATTTTTTTTAATCAGGGTGTTAAAATGTGGCTTTGTGTTCTGGCAGGTTGATTCCACTGACCTCTTCCAAACCGCAACTTTGGCAAGATGTTTCCGGAGATGAAAAGTTGGCAGGACGGGGGGAGGGGGGAGGGGAGCATAAGCTTCATCATGGCATCTTAACAGCATCTGGGGCAGATGAGGGCCACAGAGTTACCCTCGTTGGGACAGTCACATTAAGAAAACATGAGCCCGTCTGCCCCAAGGACATTCAACTTTGTAGAGAGAAAAGCAAAGATTGAAAACCCTCTTCAAAGCACAGAGTGCGTCGGTGTGGTTGTGCACGGGTTTTTCTGTGACTCTTCCTGGTTTCCACTTCAACATTAAGCACTAAAGTTCTCATATAGTGCAAATCAATCATCTTTTTCATTACTATCCAAAGGGATGAACATTGTGCAGCGGTTTTTAGAATAAATATGAAAGAGAGGGGATCCACGGTACTCTGGGTGAACAGTTGGTAAAATGACCTCTATAGTGTGTCTGCTATGTATGTAGTACTATACATAAGAATATTTTTGACTTTTTCATGTTAATATTTTTTTTCTAGCAATACATACAGTATATATCTTTTTGTGTGTGTGTGTGTGTTACACCGGCACTGCAGTTCTTACGGTTAAATTGAAGTGTTACACTCTTAGCATGCAGGTTGCTGGACCTCTATGGGAGAGGTAAGGTAGTATTTACACATGGGCTGTTTTGGGTTTCCTAGTGCAGCTTCGTGACACTCCATTCCCTTTGTGACACTTACTTCAGGATGATCTGGAGGAGAGAGAAACAAGACGAGGAAGGAGAGAACACAAAGAGAGAAAGATTTAGTTTACCTGTAAGAGATATATATATATATATATACTCACATGTATAACATAAAGTAACATAATGTGTTCTAAATATGCTTTGCCATGGCTCAGTACATGAGTGTGTGAGAGTGAAATTTCAACTGATTTTGATTAATTAAAACATATAATATATGTAACAACATAAGTACACAGGATTGATGCTTTTATTGTTTTTGGTGTCCCCTTAAGATCTGGGTCAAACAGTATTTTCCGTTTTTTCGCCTATTTAAGACTTCAGCGTGCGTTAAACAAATTGCTTCTCAGATCCTATAACGATGCCTGAAACGACAATGACGTATTTTTGTAACTTCCCTGAAACAAACAATCTGACAATTTTGCCTACTTTAGGGAGCAACTGGCCAGGTGTGGAGGTGTGAAAGCAGCCAGGCATTCTCTTATGGTGTTATAGTTCATTTGCTCTGTTCTGGTGGACGAGTTGGTAGATTTGTTGCGTTTTCCCAGTTTAGCTCACATTCGCAGAGAACGCCTTATAGTTGGGTCAGATTGTGGTCGGACCATGTTCCCACCACAAACAAACCACTTCAGAATTATTTTGTAAGCACTTCCTCTAAAGGATCTTGGGGTGGTAGTATGTTGAGTATGCTTGCTGGGTTCAGATCTGCCCGAATGGATCATACCAAGAGGGGAAAAAAACGAACCAGACTCCGATTCAACCAAACTACAAAACGCAAGTCTGTCTTTATTCTTGTAGACTACGCAGGACGCAAAAGGCAGAGTTCTTGGAGAGAGCATAGCAGTGGGATGCAGCCTGGAGAAGGCTGTGACAGAAGGCTTTTAACACCACCAAGTATAAACACTTTTGCCTGTAGATGTGATCGGACAACACATAGTTTGGCCATGTTTGTATTTTGTTGAAGCATTTAGCACATTTCGGGATCAGGTGGGGGGGGTTTGTACCTCAACAACGGCGTCCTAGAATGTTGAGACACTTGCAGACAAATATTTGTCAATGAGCAGTACTTTCCTGTCTTAGCTGTTGAGTTGCAGTTTCGCCACCTGCCTAGTGTTTCATGCAGATAAGAGCAAAACCTTCTAATTATTTGCAAATAGCCTTTGACCCAGGTCTGGTCACCTCTGCGTGTATTCTCTCATTTGGAGATAAAGACTAATGTCACACACAACAAAGAGAGAGAGAGAGAGAGAGAGAGAGAGAGAGAGAGAGAGAGAGATGGGGAGAGACAGAGAGAGAGTATAGACTGGAAAGACATGTAGAAGAGGTGCGGGCTGCCGTCCTGTGGTTGCCACTGGCAGCAAGCCAACACAGAACAAAGCCGCATGGTGCTTGTTAATAGACAACAGACAGCCAGCAAAGGACAGAAGCCACTGGTCACATTGCACATCACATAAGGTCACCACAGGTAGAGAGACTGTGATGTGCACAGGCTCAGAGGACAGCCTGCTCCATAGTGCGGTATGGAAATAGGAAAGGATTATTGGGTGCCAGATGGGTGGGATCAGGCAGATAGGATGGTACACCCCGCCCGTCTGGTACCACAGGTAGGTAAAAACAAACAGGCTTGAACTGTATTCTTTTTCTTTTTTACAGATTAATATCAAATTAATATTCTAATTGCATTTGCTCTGTCTGTTAATTTGCATAAATGTGATGAGAATAATGACAGGTTCCCTCCACAGGGAGGTGAGAGATTGAATCCTGGTCCCGAAGAGCTGCTCAATATAACAATCTCTACATCTATTTCATTCTAACAACTTATCTTCCTTATCTTATCGGTTCAGTAGCCGGTGATCACAGTCCGTAAAGTATGTGATGTAATTCCATATTCCGACAGTCGAGGTCGCTGCAACTTCACAATCTCCAGCAAGAGCACTGACATTACCAGAGACCCCTGCACTGTTAGCACATGGTTAATGTGAGCTGGAACATGGAATCATGTGATTGGTTGCTGCTTGTCATATCACAATGCCAGTTCAGAGGGTCATGAGCTGACCAGTCTCTGAACCTCTGTAACATCCTGTCCCTCTATGCATGTGCATTACTCCCTATTTATCTTTTTTTTACGTGAGGTAATCAACACATTCATCTTGCAATGCTTAGTTATTTTATCTCGAGTTACAGTAAATGCGCATGCTATAATTATTACTACGAACATTTAATTCAAGTTCTGTCCAAATTGTTTTGAAAATAGCCACATAAACAATTTAGAAGATGCTAACAGCTGATGCTAAGTGGCTAACATTAGTACACACAGTTTGGGAACGGTTGTCTTTCGGCAAAAACAATAACATCAGCTGCATGTGCCGTACAAAAAAATTATTCTGAAAAGCCATACAATGGCTATGACTGTAGTAAACAAGGCGTGTACTGCATGCAGTACAGCTGGGGGGGTCGGGGGAGAAACAGAGGGGGACAGAAGGAGACAGACAGTGTTGGCTGACGTCAGTGTTTCTCCGGCTCCTTGTCCCACATGCATCTTTAAAGAGGAGCTCTGCTTCCTGCTGCTACTGCTGCTGCATGCCAATTACAGGAAGAGACGGTGAGTCACAGGAAGTGCACACACTGCTGGCCTATGAGGGGCAATAAAGCACAAGGTACTGGGGCTGGATCCTTAGTTAATGACGGAAAGGGCATCCCAGAGAAATTTATTTTATTTTATTTTATTTTAAAATGAACCTATGATTATTATTTTTTTACACTGAGAGCTTCCATGCTTTTTTTTAATTACAGAAATGTAGGAACTGTTTTTTAAAGGTATTCCTAGATTTCAACTTTCTAAAATTGTTAAATTTAAAATACCTAATCTTCATTCTCTAACTTAAGTTGATATTAATATATTTCTCTTTACATTGAGGCCAAAGTTGAAGAATATCATTAGTCAGACAAAGTGGTACAAAAATAAGAACTTTGGTTAAACACATACTAAGAACTCATCTGTTCATCTCTGTGTCCTCAAGGCACCTCTATACTGAACTACCAGTAAATGATTGCCAGCAGTGTGAGGCCAGAGTGCCAGCATTGTGCTGAAATTTCCAGGTTTAAAATGGGGCATCCGTGCGTCACTCTGGCATTCAAACCTGGCCCTCCTTCCCTGGCTCCTGCTGACACACAGCAACAGGAGAGCCGCCGATCAGAGGCCATTTTTAGACAGCTCCTGTGATCATTCTTCCTGTGTCTGTCTCACCCTGACAAGCGTGCCCTGTAACATCCTCGTACCATTTATTCTCTCTTTTATCCCGCGGCCAGAGAAAAGGTAAAAAGGTGAAACTGGGAGGAGTGGAAACAGAACACAAAAACCAACATGGCGGCTGCTCAGAACCAGCTGTTAAGTGCGGCCTTTATGTATTTGCTTGAATGTGTGTGTTTGCATAGCACACAAGCGGTACAAATGATGCCCCCTACTGCAGATGGAGAGGCTTATTTGACAACAACAAGAAAAGTGGAAAATAAAACTTAAAACAGAACATGCAAAACAAAACCAGGAAGTAGTGCAACACAACACAACTACTACTTTGCAAATGTGGGAGCTCTGAAGAAGTGCACATTGGGAGCGCCTAATGGGGCTAAGTACAGTGTTTTACAAGAAATACAATACAGTGCACTGGCACTGGCTCACTCAGGTAGATTCTACCCATAATAAATCCACTCACAGGCTTTCATGCCAGTGTGAGCCCACCTAGGCACATGGATGGATGGATGGATGGATGGGCCTGGACTAAGGCTCAGCTGCAGGTTATTGCAGCTCACTATTAGGAGGCAGTACTTATTCAGAGCTCCAGGGACTGATGAAAGAAAGCTTTAAAAGGAGCAAACCTGATTGGCTGGTGCTGTTGCTGCGTAGGGGACACTTGTGGCAGGAGTTGTTGCTGCAGAGACAGTAGCAGGCGTAGCACTGTACATCATTGGGACTTTGTTTTGAGGGTGGGAAAGGGGGAGAGGGAGGAGGAGGAGGAATGGGGGAGAGGGGAGGAGGTGGTAGCGATGGACAGGTAGGTGGAGCATTATGGTAACCATGGCAACCGTTGTGGTGTGTGTGTGTGTCGACGGTATCATTTGTTGTTGTTGTTGTTGTTGTTGATGGTGGTGGTGGAGGTGGAGGTGGCGGATGTTACAGAGAGCCAGCAAGCCATCGTTAGGGTTACACCGGCAGATGGCATGCAACCATTCACAATGCAAAGCAAGAAGGACAGAAAGAAAGAAAGAAAGAAAAGAGAGCATGGGAGAAAAAAAAACAAAAACAAGAGGAGAGAAGCTGATTACAATCACAAATAAGGAAATTTATACGGAAAATCAGTTTGCTGTTTTTCCCAGAGAATTTGAGGGGCACAAGACACCAATTACAGTGAATCAATGACATTTTTGGCAGCAGGGATGGGAATTTTATTTTTCAAATCCACGTGGGCTGGCAAGTTGAACAGTAAGAAGAATGTGGAAAAAACCCAGGCGGCTACTTCATTGACAATGCCAAAAACATGCAACACTGATGGGATCGTTGCATCATTAGTATGCTACAAATCATTAACCTAGTCGTAATTTTTTCTTTCCATTTGCTAATGGAAGACCTGCTGGTTAGCCGACTGGGACTTTTTTGCAATTCCCATCCCCTTTTAGCAGAGACAAATGCTCCAGTTATGTGGCTGAAAAAATTTCTCTGGGAAACTGATTTAAATTTCCTGATCAACACAGCACAGCAAACAGAGAGTTGCTATCCTACAGCTTAAGGACAGATCAGGGTGCAGTATTTAATCCACACTACCATTTTTAATCATAAACAAACAGTCATTAGCAAGAAGGTCAGTAGAGAAAGAAGTCACAACTCTTTCAGGTGATACAAAATGGTGTTTCATATCTCAGCCTAAGAAAATGGACAGGTTGATGACAATTTCTTAGAGCACATGTTAAAAGGTTTCACCATCGCCACAGGCGGTGCTGCGATGACTTTTGTCTCACCTGCAAGGGCTGCAAATATTGCCCCACTCATCCCACTCCAGTCCCCCCGCCCCACCACTCTTATACATCGAGCCAGTGTGTGTGAGAGAGCAAAGGGAAGGTCAGAACCTACCAAGACTGCTAGCAGGAGTCATGCACAAGACTGACCCTGTTGTGTTCATGCAGAGAAAGACAGAGAGAGAGAGAGGGAGGGAGGGAGACAGAGAGGGAGAGAGAGGTGGAAATAAATGGGTTAATTGAGGGAGGAGAACAACAAGGTTAGACAAGACAAAAAAAAAATAATGCTTGAAGACTTCCCTCAGCTCAGATGCTACTGTTACACCGGTGCTGTCACCCAGTTATGAATGCAGTTAACAGTAGCAAGCAGAGGAATTTAGTTATGGTATTATTTGTTAAAAGTACTGCTTATATACCACGGCAGCTAAATCAAACATAAAGAAAACGTAAGTATATTGTAGCATATGTAATTGTGGCCAAGTTTGGCATGTTGCAAAGCTGGTTCAATTAGTTTATTGGTTACTGTTTGCAGATGTGAAGGAAATGATAATCATAAATGTATTTAAATTGTGCACGCTAACATACATTTGTACTTTATTTACTTAAAATTGTCATTCTGTTTCTCCAGAATTTTTTGCGTTGAGTTTTTCCTTATTATCTCAGTTTGAAGGACAGAGAGTGTCATTTGTTGTACAGATTATACAGCCCAGTGTCACAGATTTGTGATTACAGGTTATATAAATACACTTGACTTGACTTGATCAACTGTTTACTTTCCATTCATTTTAAATGTCTTCTGTGGCCACATAATTAGCTGCACTTGTACATTTATATATATGCTATAAAAACTTTGAGATAAAATAATGAAAAAAATCTAAATAAGTAATTTCTAGAAAAAAAGAAAGAAATAATAGCGAGACTAAAACTAAAGAGGTGACAGAGACAAACAGCATGCAGTGTGTGCACAGGCTTCCATCCACATTTGGAAAAGGATCAAACAGGAAGATGGGTAGGGTTTACTGCATCACAACCATTCAGATACATCACAAAGATTTTACAGTATTACTTCAAATATCTGATGTGACTGTCTGACGGTTTAGGTGCCTACAGGACATGGGTGGAGAAACACCACCCTTTTCATATCAGATTTGTTTAAAAGAATTAAATAAAATGAGCGAACACGACTTTATCCCTGAGCTGCTTCCCACACACAGATACAGAGCGAGGCAGGGATGAGGGGCTGTCAGGCATCTCACACCACATGGAGACACACACAAATAGAGCAGGTAGATAGAAGAGAGAGGGATGGCAGTGTCCTCCTCCTGACTCTGTGTGGCTACAGGCTACAGTATTAGCTGCAGTTAACTCATTTAGCGGGTGACCTGAAGGGCTTAAACTAATGTTAGTTTCTATGAGGAGTAGACAGAGAAAGGGGAAAGAACTAAAGAAGAATAAGGCAGCAGTCTTGAATTCATTTGGGTAAAAAAATTTGTCTTTTTTCTGTATCGTCTGTCAAGACAGATTAAATACAAACTGACAAGGCTACATTTGCTCAAAAGTATAACTCATTATAACCTTTAAAATGCTTTACTAAATATAGTTACAGAGCCTTTGTGTTGGAAATATCTGGGCTTGTTTTGCTCTTTTGTATGCTTGGGCGTTAGTATTGTGGTAATAATGTATCAGAACTTGTATTGCTCTTATCAAAGCCTGCACTGCCCTTCCACCTGGCAGCGGTTACATGTTTATATTGGCAGGCACTAGATCAAAGTTAAGGGGTGCCACTGTGAATAGCTCAAACATTAGCACACACTCAAATGAATCTCTTTCAAAAACAGAGTGTAGAACTAAACAGACTTAACTGGTCATGAGAGTTGCTCTCACGTCAGCATGAAAACCCCCAAAAAGATACATTTGTGGTGGATGGGTGGTTAGCTGAGTACATTCAGTGAGTGCATCTGTGTGTGCTTGCATGCTCCGCATACCTGAGTGCTTTTATCTGCATCTGTGCACCGTGTGTATCGATCGGGAGCTCTTACCTGTGGGAAAGAAATGAGGCTGCTGGAGCTGTGCGTTGGCCAGCGCCTGCTGGTAGTGCAAAACACTGGGGTTGAACAGGGAGCTCGCTCCGTTGCTCTTCTCAAGTGCTTGTCTCTTTGGTAGGGGCTGGAGGACGCCGTGGGGGAACGCCTATCCACCGAAAACACACACACACACACACACACACACACACACACACACACAGATACACACACACAACAGAAGCACAGTAGATTTGAACTGTATACTTAAAACACTGATATTTGTAAAATCTAATTTGTCTATGCACAGCACAACAAGGCAAAAATGGAAACTTGCTGTAACTATCACAAGGACAATGAGAAACTACACCATAGCAAGGCAATCAACAATACATATAATTGAAAGTAGAGTGATTTTAACATTACACTGTAGTTGTTCATTTAATAAACATACAGTACAATCTAGAATTGTCACTGCTGATCATAAATGATACAAATTTATACTTTAAAAGTGTCTTACAGGGTTTCACAAAAACAAAAGAGCCAACTTAAATTTTGTGAGTGGCTACAGTACAATTAAAGAAGCTACATGCAAAGCAAAAGGTGAAAGGTCAAAGTACCAGGTCTACAGTTGCCTCGAGGGGTCGCTTCATTGCTTTGGCAGTCGACTGAGTCTTTAATTAGCAGGCAGCGAGCACATGATGGCAGTGGGCCAATGGGATTCAAGCGTATTAACATACAGGTAACAGCAAGCAGAGGTGCGTCATGGGGGACAGCATTGCATTTGTGGATAGGTGAGAAGGAAAAAAACAAAAACAAAAATAATCTGAATGCAAGTATACCACATACAAAACAATAGACATGCACATAAACAAAAAATTGTTTTGTTTACTTTAAAGAAACATTGCTACTTTTTGAATTAGTACAAAAGCAAAAAAAAGCATCTACATTAACCTTTTGGTTAAAAAAGCAAGATACTACGATGTACTTCAAAACTACTGGGAAAGCATTTAGTAGTAACGTCAACTATTTCTGAACAAGTTAATCACTTTTTTTTTATATCTACGCAAGAAGAAAATGCAGTAAACACAACTGATTCAGATTAGATAGTGGGCTGACACTTTAAGTGAAATATGAACACAGGTTCTCTACAGCTTTCAAAAAAACCTACAATCCTACACACATAATTACAGTGCTCGTGGAGTACTCTATTTGATGATGTGCGGTGGATTTGGGGCCTGAGAACTGTCTAAAACACCCACAACAGATTGGTATGTGAGTGAGCCCTGGTCAAACCCCCTCAATATACCGAACTCTGCCATCACAACCTGCTGCAAGACCTGGACACGTTTGTGTAGGCAGGTTTTAAACTACAGGTACTACTAGCGAGAGGGTGTCGAGGTGTTGTCGCCCACGCAGCAGCAACAATAAGTAGTCCTAACAATCCTAACATGAAGTAGTTTAACGACCACATCCTTTTTTCTTTTTTTTTGCAGAAGCCGTCGGTTCAGGTCTAGTGCTTGTAATAAGTGACAAATCCTCAAACTAAATCTGCGTCGTGAGCGCGTGTGGCTTGTTAGTGTGATCAATGAACGTGGGGAGGTGACACAATGTGAGGCAAAGCTAGAGTTCAATCACAGAATGTGGAGCTCTGTTTATTCTTACGTTCCTCCTAGCTACAATAACTATCTTAAAATCTAGAAGCAATTAAACCGCAAGAGACCTAATGTCAGATAAATTGTTTTATTTCAAGTGATTGCTTTTGTTAATTTCTTAAAAAACGTCCTTACATTCGATGTCGCTGCTGAGAGGAAAAAAAAAAAGATGACATGGATGTGATGAGCACAGCACTTAAGGGGTCCATGCACAAGCCTCTTGCTTCATGTATGTGCATTTTCTATTAGCATAAAATGATATACAGTATATCCTATTAAAGAGCAACAACGCATTGCTGATGCACTGTAGTGTTAACACACTTAAAACGCTGTGGTTAGGCAAAATGGAAGATGGTCATTTAAAGTGACATGAAAAGCAAAAGATGACCGCAATTGACTTGCAATGAGGAAGAAGATCACAGGATGGCAAGCAACATATAATGTGGCACAGTAAAACAACATAATCTCGCTAATAGGATCGTCTTACTGTAACTGTATCATTAATGTGTAACCTTATCTACAGTACACTTTGGTCTGTTTGCTTTAGATTAAAATAAGTGAATTATGGATAATGTTGTTACCTATTTGCAGCAGTGCAGCAATACAGGTTTTATGGGTCTCTACTTCAATAAAAATGCTTCATCTAAAGGCTAAAGGCTAAAAGAAAATTGGATTAAAGGTGCTGACTAAATGACTCATTGTCCTTAGTTTAACTCTGCTCACCTCTAACGCTTGTAAGAGCTGATGGTAAATTGGGAATTGGGTCATAAAGTTGATAAACTGGGGCATATGAGGAACACAAGAGGAGTAAGAGGCATAGGATTGTAAGGAAAATGCCCTAGGAAGATAAACTAAATCTTTGTTTGACAAAGTATTGTGTACAGTACCTGATGGGGAAGTTGTTGAGCTAAGGTACTCCATGTACTGAAAACAGTGCTGACAGGTCAATCAGGTTATAGGTCTCAGGCTCTCTTTTCCTTGTTTTTCCTGCTTTCATGCAGCTCCTACAGTGTGCACAAACCAAACTAACCTGAAGTCACGGTCGCCTTATCGTCCGCACTGTGGACTTAATGGAGGAAGGACAGGGAGAGCAAGCAGCGATGGAGCCAGCCAATGAGAGAGGTATGTGCAACGCGTAAAGCATGCCCATGCCATGGAGGAAGAAATTCAGTCAGCACACTGGCGCAGTACAAGGTGTGCGAGTGCAGCAGCCAACGAACCATTCAAAAGAAGCCACTCGGAGTCTGGGGGAGGGTGGGGCACAGCCGAGACACACTGCCAAACCCTCCTAAACTGTCTGTCTGCTTACATTTCTGTCTATCTTACTGTTTGCCTGACTCTTCCTCAGCCTGTTGTGGGATTTTTCCAACTAAAGGCAAAGGAGGGTAAACCCCCACCTGTGAGGCTACAGCCTCATCCATCCCTGATTCAATTTGCACTGATCTGCAGAGAGCTGCACTTATCATTGAGAGCAGGGGGAGGTGGGATGGAGGGTGAGCCAGCACATTGTCTCTGTATGAACCAAGGGCATTGGAAAATAAAAGCAGACTGCAGTGAGATAATAACAGATTGTTCTTGCGGCATTATACTCATGCGTTTAGGTCTCACTAAACCCTGTTTATTGTATACAACGGCCTCACTTTGGGATGACTATTGTTAGTGAATTGTACATTGGAGTCCTCTAGAATAAACCAGTAGAGGTGGGTATGTTTAATACAGTAATAAAGCAGTGCTCCACATTTTATGTTACTGTGGGTGTCATCATCAACAGCATGTGTACGCCAAGATGATTTGTAACAATGTCACGTATATTCAGTGAGCCCATGTGTGGCTACGTGTACCTTAATTGGTACAAAGTGTATCATAGAAAGTGTTGGACTGTGTCCGATCAGTTACAGTCTGTATTCTGGGACATTCAACAATCTCTGATGTCTAATTGAAACAATATGTGCTTTGTATAAAGTCAGGTTGCTGCACCTAGGCACGGCAGCTTTGAACAAGAATCCCTGTGCTAATATGACTGTTATTAAGGGAGAGTATAATACTGTTTGTTTTGCTCTTCAACAAACATAAAGCCTCCAATAATAACTTGATGCTCTGTAAAAGCCTCCCTGGATATTGTAACGAAGGCTCTTATTGGAAAGTTCAAGGTATTCTGTATATAAGCACTATAAAATAGCCATTATTTTCCCATCCAGACCTTACAAGCTCTTGCAATATATGTATTCTAAACAAGCAGAAACTTTGTGAGATTTATGACAAGAACAGTATGTGTGCTTCCTGCTCTACCACTGTACAGACACAGGGTACAGTACGTAGTCTGTAGTGCTGCGCTCTCACCATGGCTGCAGCTGTGGCGGCGGCTTGCGCTGCCACAGCTGTCTGGTTGGCCTGGTGTTGGGCGGCCTTAATCTTGGCCTGCAGGTGGGCCGGGGGATGGAAGTACTTGCACTTCTCGCGGGAGCAGCGGCTCTTGATGTAGTCCATGCAGACGGTGACTGTGTTGTCGCTGGTGTCGATCATGGGGCTGTCGCTCGGGTGGGCGAAGCGGCAGTCAGTCTCACCGCGAGCGCAGTTGCCGCGCTGGAACTCGCGGCAAACCTGGGAGCAGGAGAGTTGGTTGGACAAACACACACACACACATACACACACACACACACACACACACACACACACACACACACACACACACACACAGCTTTTAGTACATGTCAGCAAAGTTACAATCACAAGGAACTGCATAATACTCACTGCACTGGCAGCATCCAATTGAATTTATTTTTTGTCATCCTCTCACTGTATTGTATGCTCAACCAACTAGCACAATTCAGGCAGCTATTAAAATCTTGATGATATTGGATTTTTTTTTTTAAGTTTTTGACATTTTAGTATCTGACTGTTTCAAAAATAAGTTTCTTAATACATATTCAAATAATGCATGGTAAGGCCAACTAAGGCCTTTGTACACCAGGTGCGATATTTTTGGACCAGAGTGTTTTTTTTAAATGAACACTCAAATATAGGATGTCTTGCACACAGAATTGAGGATTGTCATGGCTACAATACTTTTGTAAAAATGAGAGGCCAGCTCATTTTCTGTATTGTTGATTAATTTACATAAATGCTGTTGACGTGATGTGTCCATAACTAACATGGTGTCTGAGCAGCAAAAAGTTTAGTGTTTGGTCACAAATAGTTGTTTGCTATGTTATCAGTCTCTGTTGATGTGTGTGCTACTCTCATGTGAAGTACTGTAAGTCCATAATTCTGCTTCAACCTTTGTTTACAGTGGAGGGTGTTAGAAGAAGGTGGAAAAACCTCCAAAATTCATATATCAGGTATCAGGTATTTGTTTTCCTGCTTCCAGAAAACAAACACAATACTAATATATAAAGGCTATGTTGCTCTTAGTCTAATCCACATCATAGGAGATAGAGCGTACGAAAGGTTTAACTTTATTCTGCGCTCCAGACTCGCACCAACACTTTTAAATACAGACAATAAATGGACTTGGTGTGAAAATGTAACTAAACTGCGATGTGTGCAAAACCAAAATGATTGTGAAATCACTGAACCAGTCACCTGTTCAGAGGCCTGGGCATAATCATAGGGGGATCTGCTTTTTACTTGCACTCTGGGAGTGAGGCAAACACTGTACACACACACACACATTCACACACACACACGTGTGCACATACATGCTGGCTTTGTGTGGGAGTGTCTCAGAGGGATACTGTTTCATTAGAGCCAACTTCATTCAGTTGCTAAGTGATAGCACTCCTGGAGAAAAACACATACAGGCACACACCTACGCATCACCTCCAGGTCTTATGGAGATTACTGTTTATCTTTATAAATGTAGTGGAGAGAGAAAAAAACCCTCCCCTTTCACAATCACAAAGCTATTCTCATTCAGAGTTGCTTGCCAGGGGGCAGATGGCGATGGCTGAAGTTGTTGTAATTGTCCCAGTCTAACTGTGGCTGTCTAGCAAGTACCAGTTTGTGTTGAGCAAATTCCAATTTAAATGACTATAATCTCACACTATCTCTTTTTTTTCAAATTATGTTTCTGATACACAGATCAAGTGAAGAGCATCATTCACATCTGTATATAAAAGATGTAGATGTGTACACAGTCTTATTCTTATCTTTCTAATTCTTATATATTTATTTAATGTGTGGTTTCTTATCTGTTGCGTTTTATCTGGATCTGCTGTAACAGGTGAATTTCCATTGTGTGGAATCAATACAGTCTATCTTATCTTAACAGTGTTGTTTTGGTGGTACGTGGCAGTATAAACAATCACTGCAGTTATTACACAACATGTAGTATGATGTGAGATTGATTACTTTAAGTAATGAATTACTTGCTTATGAAACAGATAGCTCAAAACCTGCTCATCTCTTCAGGTCCTTGTCAAGGGCAATTTATACAATAACTAGTTGCATTCAAAAAGTGAATTCAAAGGTTAAAGATGTGCTTTAAAGGATTCCCATACAGTGTCAACTCCTGTGGTAACCAAGGAGATAGTTCATATGTTATATTGTTTTCTTTTTTGTATTGCACAGTATGTAGAAAATCTTTTCAGAATATTACGCATGTATTTGTGACTATCAAAACCATAATACCCAGAGGTTGTCCTGTGAATGCTCTGGAGCTAATAATGATACAAATTAGCACCACGGATCTGTTGTATCTCTTTGACATCCATAATCACAGTAAGATGTTACCACAATTATACTTCACGACCTCAAAGAGAACATTAGCTATGATTAGCTGTCATACACGTCTTGTCTAAGGAGAGGGAGGACTGTGATCAGGTAGGTCACCTCCAGCTTGTCGGTACGCAGCAGTTTCTGGTTGGAGGAGGAGCTGCCGGTCATGGAGACGGGCGGGCTACCGGGGACGATGCAGGGGGTGCTGGGCAGGATGTCTGTGGGCACCAGGCCCATGCTGTGGGACATGGGAGTCAGGTAGGGTGTGTAGCTCAAACCCGCACTGGAACCCAGGCCCTGACTGACTGGAAATGTCTGCTGTAGATGGAGAGAAAAGACAGTTTACCAATACTTAACGGGACAGCTACTCTATGTTGTCGTGACTGCTCTATAAAGATATTCTGTCTGCTTTGCTTTCCTTGTTTGAGCTATTTGTCACATTCTTAATTTAAATGGTAGACATGGACAAAGTAATAGTTGGCATAGCGTAAAATGGTGGAAGTAGTGTGGAAGTGGAGGGTGAAAGGCAGAAAGAGGGCATAGAGATGGAAAAGAGGGAGAGAAGTTAGAAGAAAGAGACACAAGAGACACAAGAGGTGAGAGAGAGAGAGACGGGACAAGAGAGGAATAGGTCTCAGAGAAAAAGTGGAGAGAGGGAGGGCAGAAATAAGAAAAGAGTTTTTTTTAACCTCTATCTATCCTGGGAAGATTTTACTGAGCAAGCATGTTCTTTTTCAGCTACACCCAGCCTTACATTGATGCAGTTCAACACGTTCACACCTGGCAGCTGCCCAGTGCAACCACAGTGTACCACTGACTGCTGAGCAACTTTCAGTTTTGCGCTTTGCTCAAGGGCATCTCAATCTCTACTGTGAGAACAAATTCAAGATATTTCTTCTGCAAATGGGGTTTTCATTAAGTATCTAATAGAAGGATGTTTCAATGTACTGTAACAGAATTTTCAGATTCTCTCAGTGAGTCGTGCCCCGTTTGTCAGTTAAAGTTTGTGCCAAGACAATGACACTGAAAGGAAATTATATTGGCATGAAGGTCAAAATAATGTAGGCAACATTTTGCAACTTTCTAAATTAAATCACACACGTATGTGATATTGCAAAATGTTGATTTTTTGCAGTGTAGAGTTCATTGCTATTTTTATAGTGAGTCACACTGGGTTGCCAGTTAATTCCCACAGCAGCGAAGCCAGCACTGACCACAGGTTGCATGGTGGTGCCGGGGATCATGAACTGCATCTGTTGAGCCAACATGGCGGCCGCTGTCTTCTGCTGGATCAGGTTATTTCGCCCGTTGATCTCCAGCTGGGTCTTCAGGTGAGCGGGCGGGTGGAGGTATTTGCAGTTCTCTCGTGTGCAGCGGCCCTGAGAGGGGAAAACAAAGTTGATGGAAGAGAGGTGGGGAGAGGGAGAGAGAGACACACACACGAGGTCATTAACAGTCTTGTCGGAAAACTTCAAGTCTCTGATCAACAGAATGATCTGAAAAGCAGCTCTTTTGATTATAAACCTGACGATGAGCAGGTTGCATGTCTGCCTAAGGACGTGACCGACATGTGGGCATCGATTTTGACAAAGACACCAAAACATCAAGCGCTTGAGGGCAGCATACATATTTATAGAGAGTGAGTGTGAAAGAGCTACGCACTGAGGAATGTTTATGCTTATCCAGTGGGGGTAGCAGGTAGCTGTCAGCTCTGAGTAGAACCATTGCTATGAAAGATGATTGCCGGTTTCTGACTTGCTAGCTTGTTAACTCTTGCAGGTCCTGGTCCTGCCTGCACCCAGGACATAATAACTACCAAGCAGCCAGTAGGGACATGGAAATGAGGAATGGTACACAATGGCTAGACTTTTCTACCTATCTAGCCATCTCAACTAAATCTCTGTAGCTTTTTGATGGACAGGTCATCCAGTATTTCCTGCAGAAATGCAAATACAGAGTTGGTAGGGTCAGGCATACAGAGACCTTGGTGGATGAAGGCAATTACACGGTCAACCCAGAGGCTAATGGCAGACACAATAATCCAATATGGATCCTCATTGCAGTGCTTATTGCGAGTAGAGTGGGTGGAAGAGAGGAGAGAGAGGTCAGGAGGGAGCAACATAGTGAAGGTTAGAATACAGTAGTGGGAAAAGAGACTGGAGCTGTGGGGGAGACAGGAAAGTAAAGGTGAGGAGAAGAGTGGTGGAAAAGATGTGGGCAGAGTGGAGTGATATGAATTAGTACAGAGGGAAAAGGGGAGATAACAGGGAAAGGCCACGAAGACCAAAAAGGAGAGGACAGAACATGGCCGGCATGACATGGCAAATCTTGGTGAACGTGGAGGAGGGCAGAGGGAAGTGAAGCTAAATTAGAATCAGTCTAGCATGAGCAGGTCCAAACACCCCTTAACTCCATGACACGGAAGAGTCACAACACGGTGGCCTGATTAGCGACGCCGTACAATCATTCCTCTAATTTCCTCTCATAAGAAAATATGACAGCTTTGCCTAGTGTCCACGCAGTGATGAGCTATGACTCAGATGTAATTACTCAAGCGATGTGCTCAAACACCGATTTAATTCCTGAATCAAACATAACAAAATGAAGTCACCAGACAGGGCCGTCGGTTTGAGAATGAACCACAAGGGCCAGGCTCAAGTAGAGAGAGGATATATTAATAATACTGTATATTAAGATCCTGATATGACAGGCAGTCAGCTGGTAGCACATCGAGTCAGAACAAAACTAGCTTCCAAATGACTTTGCTTTCGAATGATCTTAAATGTGACTATGTTCTTGAAAGCACAGGTGGAATTAACATTAATAACGACTGCATTCAATTTAGAGATGTGTCACTTCCAGGGTTCCGGTAATGTGCATGCTGTCTGACTGGGAAACTTAAAGGAACAGAGCCATCGTTAATGTTATTGATTGCACCTGTGCTTTTATTGCTTTGACAAATTAATACATCTGCTGTGAGGTCTGTATTCCAACTCTACTTCTTGTCTTTAATGTTTTGTCTCTTTGTATTTAATTTTCTCACATTTTATTTTATTTTGATTGATTTTATGTTCCTTTTCAATTGTGTTTTTCAATGCTTTTGTAATGCACCATCTTGTCTTATATAAAATACTTTGTGTTGCCTGTGTTTGACAGGTGCTATACAAGTAATCTTGCCATGCGTAGTTATGCTGTAATATATAATTTAGGGAGCAGAAACAGTGCCTCTATGTGGTCCTTAGTCATCATATCCATGCTATTATCTATTTTTATTGTGTGTAAATATGTTTTGAAAGCATACACTATTGCAGCAACTGAAAGAAAAAAAAAATCAATAAAATAAAACATTATTCTTACACTATTCTTAGTAAAGCACATAACTGGAACACATCCCATGGGTCTTGATGCAAATGAATAAAAGCATGATATGGATTATTTCTGTTAACACAAAGGCTTGAAAGCCCAGAGTGTCACAATGCTACAGGGATTTAAAGTAGCTACTCAACCTGTTCAAGGATATATAGCCCCACTGAGAGCTTTGTTTTTCTACGTTAGCTGGGCAGTTACACAGAGAGGAACTTTTAATCAAGCACAGCTCAAGGTGTAAGCCTGGCTCCCAGTGTAAATAACCAATAATCTTCAAGTCTCATCAAAGAAAAACCTAATAAAAACCTAGCTACCCTTTTCTTCCTGACAGATATTAAAGACACACAGCATAAAACACACTACTGGTATTGTTACAATTGCTTTTCCTTCAACTGATTTGAAGCTGCCGCAAAGGATATTAAGTCTGGTGACATTATGAGCTTCCTTGTAATTTTTGTTTTCAAATTATTATAAACACAAAGATGAGTTTGAATTAAGGTGTTTTGTGTAAGATAACAGGTTCGACATTCACAGAGACCCTGTGACGATGAGAGTCACGGGACTGACCTCCACACCCTTGTGTAAAAGCTGCAGCGAGCCACTGATACCCAACCACTCCTTCACAGTTCACATGCACAAAATCACACCTGCCCACACACATGCATACTAAATCACAGGATCACAACAAGCACCGCCCACACACCCCGGCATACATGCACACAGATAAACACACTGCAGCACACACAGTTCTGTTAAGCCCTGTCCAGACCAGAGGAATAATGTTAGCAACCGCAACCAAAACCCCTCAGAGGTGCCAAAACTAATTGGATGCCGTATGCACCGCCACCGCCACTGGGAAAAGGTGTGCGCATGTGTGTCTGCATCCACGAGAGAGAATGCGTAGGCAGGTGTAACAGTGCATGTGTGCGTGCAGGAGAAGCTGTGTGGGCGGGTGTGACTCTGTGTGTGTGTGTGTGAGAGAGAGAGAGAGAGAGGGAGGGAGTTGGTGCTGAAGCTGAGCTCTGGACGGTGTCCCAAAACTGAGTCTGCGGGGAAGCACAGCATCACCATTGCGCCCTACGGAGATCACAGACGGACACGAATAAGGACCGTGCACACGACACATGCACACACACACCAGCACAGAAGCCACTCACTTTGTCAGTGATGTGGACTTGTGGGTGAAGCCATTACCTCCCCTTTTGCTGCATATACAGTTGATCTTTAAAGCCTTTGAGTGACACATGCTTTTCGCAACTGCTCATCATTATTCCCCTTTTAAAATTATGAGGTAAATGGTGGTGAAGCTGCTTCGGAGAGTTTTTCATAATGTACAGGCGCTGTCACACTAAGTGCAGGCCTTGGACTCGTAAAGTCTTTTCCTTCCATCCTGTCAAACTTTGTTTGAGAGCCTTTTTCTCACTGATGTATTCATGATCTATCACATCATTGTGCTTGGTCTTTGCATAAATTAGGTTTGATTTTTCCTCGCTCTTCCTTTTTGTCTAGTTTGGAGGTGGAGGAAGCAAATAAATTAAGTACCTACGCTAGGGCTGTCACAGGGAAGAATTCAGTGCAGCAATTGAACTGAGTGAATAATAACTCTATCTATTGCCAAACATGTTTGTTTGTTGCAGCATCATATCTAACTGCCAAACATTAAAGTTAGTATTGATAATGCAGTCATCCTTTTTCATATATATGCTCGTAACAGAGTTGGTTGGAGGAGGTAAGTTACTATGAAAATAAGAGAGTTAACGAGTTAAAGGTTAGCGGGTGTTTAGGCCGAAAATAGCACTGCGTTATAACAACACAAGGATCTATGTTGGTTGGGGTATGTTGTAAGCAAACTCCCAGGAACAGCGCTGTAACTTTCCATGGTTGCTACAGGTACAGATGAAAATGTGAAACATGATTCAGTAAGTTCGGTAAAAAGTGATAGATGAGACAGAAGACTCCAGATCAGACACAACTACACAAAAAACAACTACACAGCTCTTTTGTACACTATGAAACAGAATTTTGTATATTATCATCTCATGTTATCCCCAGTCTTTATTATTGTGAGGTTAAGAGTAGGAACGTGCTTGTCACCTGGAGGGTACACTTGCACGGCTTCATTTTTAGACTCGGTGTGAACATAGCCTTACTTTTAACAAGTAAAAGTGTCACATTCTGTACATACAGTGTTATGTGAAAGTGTCGTTTACTAGTTCAGACTCTTGGAAGTCTCACTTCCTAATAGTGAAGAGCATAGAGGTTTGCTATATATGGTTAAAGGACATCAAAATGGCTGATATCCTTTGGGGGGCTGTTAAAACATTAGGTTGCGCACAAAAGACGAGATCAGTTCATTTAGAAGAATTGCAGCTGTGTGAGATATGAGGTCAGGTAGTCCAAGGCTATATTCTGGGCTAATACTATCCTGGAAAAGACATCCAGGCTTTCACAGCTGTCATCAAGGAACAATGCTGATAAAAAAACACGCATACACACACATGATGATTATGATGCATTCATTAAACTAAGGGAGGTGTTAATTTATTGGTACTGTGCACAGCAGTTGAAAAGCTTTCACCCACGTCACGTCTCTCTGATTGGATCCAAGTAAGGGTGAAAATCATCAAAAACATCTGCTTTCCGGCAGAAGTAATTCTTGCTTTAATAAAGCACGGTAAGGGGTCAATTGCAAGAAGCGCGTAGTGATGGCAATACATAGCCATTACAGTTTATTTGGAGTATGTAATAATGATCATCCATGAAGCATCCAGGCTACAGTTTGCCAGACCTGGGGATTCAAAGCACATAAGATGAGCTACGCTTTGTCTAAAGGCAGCACTGCATCACATATAAAAAAGAAGAGTTTATGGTTTGTGGTTTAAGCAGCGAGGTGGTCCACCGACACAACGATGACGGTGCTAAAAAGCAGCATGCGTGGCTGATGACAATGCTGTGCCATCATCTGGTTTCAGACCTTTGTCTTTTTGAGTGGGTGGCAGACACGCGCAAACACACAAACACCCACACAGAAAGACACACACTGTGCCTTGTGTCTAAGCCACCCACTCGGAGCAGAGCAGAGATCCATTCAACGCGGCCATTGCCTCCGAGCAGGCGTCTATGAAAAGGATCTTTGAAAGCACCAAGGCACCTCTGTGATTCGCGCACCAGTCGCCGGTGTGTAGCCATAGCTACACAGTGAAATTATACCTTTCAGCAGGGTCGCTCACATGGCAACCTCTCATTGTAGGCTGCGCCGTTGCCCTTGTGTGTATGAAATGCTATGATCCATGCTTTGGGATACACTAATAGCTGCTTTGATTGAGATTGGATAATTATCTCTTTGCGTCGCAGTAAAAAGGAACAACACTGACGGAGAGATCAAAGATAAATTATTGGTTGTTTTCACTTGGAATAGATCCTCCAGTCCAGACGTTACTGCTGGCACGTTCTTCAAATCCCCCACAGCCGTCGCCAACAAGATTTTTGATTGCCAAGTTTCTATATAGTAGTAATGTCTGGAACAATGTTTTCCATATTAGGGTTGATCCAGGCGGTAAGGGGATGAAAATTTCATAATCAAGATTAGGATTACACTGAGGCTCCTTCAATTGTTTTTAGGTCTTGTAATTAGGGCCTTGATATTCGCGGGTAGCAAATGAATTTAACCTTACTGGGCAATTTGGGTAAAATCATATGCTACATGCTGGATGGTCCATTAATGTTAGTTGACTAGGCGACAATTTTCATAATCAATCTATCTTTTCAGTTATTTATCAAGTAAAAATGATATTCAGTCACTGTTTCTAGTCTCTCAAATGTGAAGATTTGCTGCACTGTTTTGTATCGTAGTAAGATGAAAGTTTTTGCATTTTGGGGTGTCAGATAAAACAAGAAATTTAAAGACATCAACTTGGGCATTGAAACATTCTGAAGGACAGTTTTCTCTGTTTTCTGACATTTGTAGTCCAAAAAATGTACAAATTAATCACAAAAAATAAAGATTAATCTTTAATGAATCTCAGCATTCCACAGATCAGACACGGGCACACAATGTTCAGTTGACATACCTTCAGCAAAGAGGGAGAAAAAACAAGGCAAACCTTTACCACGGTAAACACATGAGGTATGAGAACAGAAAACACAAAAAACACAAACACTGACAGAGTACTGAGGAGGGTACAACATTTCTCCCGCCCAAACACAACATAACTATCCTGCTGCAACACTCCAACTATATCCCATAGATACACTGAAGCCTAGCTAAGCAGACAGAAAAAAACCATCATCCTCTGACCATAGACATTTTGAACTGCCTGAGACCCTCTTCCTTGTTGTAATGTCTGAATGTCTTTCCACTTTCCACAGACGACATTTTAAGTGCTGATACAGCTGTGATATTTCCCTTAAAGCAAGAACAATCTGACAGAAGGTAAAATCAAATTTGTTTTTCTTGCAGTTCCTATGATAAATTCTACTGCAATCGCAGCAAGACAGCCAATACATTAAAACAAGAGCCATTATTAAACTACAACCCCTCATGGAAGAGTCTGAAAAACAAAAGCAGCCCCCCATAATATAACACATTTACAGGGAACACTAGCCCAAATGGTCCATGTATAACTGGCATTAGCATCCCCTGCCTGGGCTTTACGGTGCCATCTTCATCAGCAGCAGAAACCCTTTCCCCAACCCCCCACCTCCTTCATCAGCCCGGCTGAATGGTTCAGAGTGCAGACTGTTGTGTGCCTGTGGGTGGCACAGACACAGAGGGCCAGTATTCCACCCCCTCGGCAGAATAGCGTTTCAGTTGTGGGTCCCCCCGTTCACCACTGTAACATTTGCATTTTGCCCTCAATGGGCGCTCTATCCTCAGGCCTGCTGGAGACAGAGAGTGGCTGCCTATGGACTGCAGCCGACAGAAGAGCTGTAAATGTCCTCATAAAAGGCGACTTTAGATTACATTCCTATGGTTCCAATAACGCTCAATAAGGGATTTACTGACCTGGTGCTTATCTAAGATAGATACACTAGAAATGAGCTATTGCTTTTCTTTTCCACATCAACACTTCAAACCGAGAAACAATATTGAATGAATTATGTAGCGCCAAATCTTAGGAATCTGGGCTTTGTGAGTGCATGCGCTTCTTCGTTAAGCCGGCCTTTCACCAGCAGCACAGAGAAGCTGGGTAGGCTTTACATATCCAAGCCCCCATGATGTCTTTCTGATGCTAGCGCAGCACTCAGTGACGCGATCAATGGCAGCGAGGCTGGCAGTATTGGATGACTACAATCCAGAAAAAACAATCAGGGAGGAGCTTAAAAGATGTAGGGTCAGCAAAAGACAGGGCAGTGGCTACATGTGACGGCTGAATGCACCATCAAGGCCTGGGAGGCAACCTTACGGTCAGAAAAATGGGCTGTTAAAGCAGGATACTGAACAAACTCTATGTTCCCCAAAGGGACACACTTACAGTAAGATACCCACATAAACAGCTGGTCAGATCTTCTTGATTATAGTGATTTGGCTGGTACAGTAAATCTATTTGGATGGCTGTGCCTTACAGAGAAACTGTAACAAAGTCTTCTTCCTCTCTGTTTATCCGATTGTCCTTCTCAGCTTGAGAGAAGGAGGACCGCTGTGAGAAACTGACACTAATTTTTCTGACATGAAGCCTGTGATATGTGTAATCCCCTTAGAGCATAGCCGAAGAACCTGTTGTATCCCCACTGACCAGCGAAGGCGGGGGTGGGGGGTGGGGGGGTGGACAGGCGCTCGCCTTTTCTGCTTGTCTCTCAATGTTCCCTCATATCTCATTCTTTTCTTTCTCCCTTTAACTCCTTGTCCTCACAGTGGGGAGTTTTTGTCCTGCTATTAATCTCATGTCATTTGCATTGTTGAGAAATATGCAGGGCTCATGCTCATCCTTTGGTTGGGTGTTTTGTTTAGAGATATTCGTATTTGTGTCTATAAATATCGGAATAGCAGCCTTTCTTGGCTTGCAGCAATTACTGGAGCTGATCCTGGAATGATCGGTTCCAGGAAGTTATGCCTCACCATCTTTCTTTCTCTACTTTCTCAGCAAAGAGTCTCCTTTCCAGGGGCACTAACAGCTGGTTATGGGTCAGCTTGTAACTGCTCACTAGGAAGCCACCTTTGTGAAAGCCCCCGGCTATAAGACACCGACAGGATGGGCACTACAGTGCTCACAAGGCTGCAAAAAAGCAGACCCAGTGATCCTAGCAACCGGTAGAGAAGCCAGGCACTGGATGCACATGGACAGGGCCTCCCTTCATCCTCAAACACGGAGAATGCTCCCTCTTAAGGATCCTGTTTTGTTTTTGGGGTCTAATGGAGCCGTTTGGACTAATGGATCAGTTTTGGACTAATGGATCAGTTTGAAGCGCTGAGGCTCCAGGACACCAGGAAACACAGAAAATCCATTATGAAATGATAGCCGAAGGCTTTTTGCTTACATTTGGGCTGGTAATGGAGAACGTGAATCAATGGTAAACAGTGAACAAGTCATTGAAATGTAGAAAACTGTAGAGGTAGCCCTGGCTCCAAATCCTTTCCAGTTCTGATTATGTTGTGATCAGGTATATTTGGCCTGGCTATTAGCCTACAGCACAATGATAATGCGAGTGAACGCAAACAAGAAAATACAGTTGGTGCAAAGGACAGAGCCCAGGTAATTTAGAAACAGTAGTCTGCATGCTTTCACATCTAACACACACACACACACACACACACACACACACACACACACACACACACACACACACACACACACACACACACACACACATAAGACTGTGTTGCCTCAGCAGTAATTAAGTGCCTTTGTTTCACCAGCTGTAATCCCACAGATGGAGGAGTAGTACTGTGCTGCTGACACGCCTGAGAATACCCAAGGAGAGAGAGAGAGGAGGAGATACACACAGACTGAGTGGTATAAAGGTGAGATAAACAATGTTTGCCCTAAAAGTAAACACTCCCACCTCTATCTGCGATGTGTAATAAAGGCTGTCTGTGCTGATCGTGTATCCACGCCCATCTGAAGCAGCTGAACGTGTCCCATTTATCATGCTTTAACTGACCGCCATTTTAACATTTCATCAGCCTTTCCTTTGGCTCACATTAGTTCCCTTGCAAGTCATTGTGGTGACGTTTCGGGAGTAGTTGCCAGAGTGTTGTGCATCAGCTGAAAATCACATGCTAGTGTTGTCACTATATGCAGCACTGGCACTGCAGCTGGAAATCAGTTTGCTCAAACTGTAGCTCAGGCGGTTCTAGGAGATGTGAAAGCTGTCCGTCTGTATTCAGAGTGATAATTACAACTGTGCTATTTGTACATATTACACATGGGCCATACTGTTAGCATTAGTACTGAATTCAAGGCTGATTGCATGTAAAAGAAAAGAAAGAGAAGAAGAACACATAAAAGGTGGAGATTTAATCTTATTTACTACAGCCTCAATAAAAAACATTTAAAAAGTCCACTGTAATCAACTGAGGGAGTGCTCTAAAAAGCCAGTATTCATTAAACTCTAAGGTGATTTTCTGTACTAGGCACCTAAATTGTCTGCAGGCTAGAGACAATATTCCTTCAAGGGCAGTAATATATACTTTGTGTAGGTTATGAAACAAGTTTTTGTTCATCTGTCACAGCGGTTGATGGATTTCAACAAAGGAGCTTTCATGTAGCCATGTAGTAGACAAAAGCTACAGGCACTTTTAAAGTACCAGCCACAAATTAAGGTTATCAGCTTTCAGGCGAGGCCTATGCTAACTACCCACGCTGGATGTGCAGGTGTCCTTGTTGTAGCAGGGGTTTTTTGGGGAGGTGATGGTCAAAGTGCGGCTGCAGTCGCACCGTTGTGCGGCAGGTCCCCGCTGCTAATCCAAGCTGTAGACTGGAGCCCTGCTTCAGTTAATCTGATCATCTGTGACCTGCTGAGACATGAAACCCACCCTCCAGAGCTCCTCTAATCTGCACACACACACACACACACACACATCCACATAAACACAAGCAGGAACACATGCATGTAGCTGACAGGTACACACATAAACACTCATGTTGGCATGTGCTCAATCACATGTGTACAGCACACTGCAAAGTGAAGCACTCTCCCACACACACACACTTGTACAAATACACACCCTCAAGAAAGGCTCAGCTATGACAATGCCACCTCTCAGTCTGTTGACAGGTGAGTCACAGCTAAAAGACTGAGGCATTAGTCTGCTTTCGACAAGCTGTCATTTGCCTATGCTGAGAAGATCTTGTCAGCTTTGCACTGATATGACAGCAGTCCTATCGCCGACTGGAACTTCAACTGGCCGCGCCAATGAAAGATTTCAGAGAAATAGGTTACATGATGTTGATGGCCTACTTTGAGAAGAACTGTGCCACAGCCCCAAGAGGGAACAGCAGAGAGCCAGTAGGCCTTATTTAAATTTCCTAATTTTACATGTGTTAACAGATAACCTCAATTTCAATCACTCTCTAGCAATCAAAGCCGCCACTTCTCTGCAGCGTTCTAAAAATGACACAAACCCATGACGAATGCTAATGAGAGAAATTAAACAAACAATGCGAGAAAATAACAAAAAAAGGCAAGCCTACATCTTCTTTCCCCGCTGACACTATCGACCGCGTGTCAGAGCGTGTTGAGGAGTTGTGTAAATCCATAAAACAGATAAAGGAGGATAATGAGATGGAAGGGGGGAGAGCAGATCTATTCATCAAAGCCTCTTTCTAACACACTCAGCAGATAGGGGCAGAAATGTTGTATGGCTGCTTACTCTCCAGTTTGGAGATTAAAGCTTTGGTTGGCTGATGGAAAATAAAGTTGAGAGGTATAGTTTTCTTATTCAAACTACAGAGAAACTGGAGAGGCCAGTTACTCCAGTAAGAATTTACTAGCACACTAGTATTCCACTTATGAATTTCACCTTGTCATATTCAGGATATAATGCCTCAAAGTTGTTCATATCCCTGCATACATTATGAGTAAAACGTCATTCAAAGAAATGTTATTTATATGTATAAATAAAACTGCAAAAACCTGGTAAGAAATTGGAAACCACAAAATTCACACATTTTAAACAGACGCTTGTGCAATTTCATTTTGCTATATAATGCAAGCAAAGGGGAATAAGGTGTCGCATCGCCTGGTTTGGCACGTTGTTTGTTGGTTGTGATGATAAGGCCTCTGAGGATGCTTTCTCCTGTGGGCTGAGGAAACTCTAAGCCTACAAGGAGATGATGAAAACAGTCCTCATAAGTTTGAGAACACTGAGGTGGAGAGGGCTGAATAAGTGTGTATCAATAAGCCAAGGTACAGGGACTCAAACAGCCTGTGATCCGCAGGAATGTGTTTTATCTTCGCCGGACGCAGTTACTCACATTGATCTCACTATCCTGCTCTTTTTCTTGTTCTCTGGCCGAGCCATGCAATCACTGAACCTGACAAGCTTCCTACCATGGATGTTTTAATGATTTGCAACAGCAAATGTGGTGTCAATTTATGCCCCCCACTTCTATTTCCCTCTCATCCTCCTCTCCCTCCTTTATTCCCTCACCCACCATGGGCTCACCCTACTCTGTGATGGTGCAATCTGCCAATTAGTGTCCCCCACCTGTCGCCGCAGGTCACTGGTGGAGGCATCTGCTGGGTGTGAAATTGGCCATCTCACTTTCGTCCGTGAACTTTGCATGGCACCCCCGTCGGCCCAAACACACACACACACACACACACACACACACACACACACACACACACACACACACACACACACACACAGATATGCTGCTATGACCCAAAGTTGACCTTTATGGTATGGCCACCCTGCATGGGAAGGGGTGTGATACAAATGATACCTCTAGCTTGGACTCGGTATTAAAAGACTCTTCCTACTAGAACAGTAGCATTTTTTCAAAAGATAAGGGGTATCAAAAGATATTCAAAAGCCTTGACAGCTGGTATTCTTATTCTTTGTAGTCACATCACCATGTTCCCAGATCACAGAAATAAACTTGGGGAGTACAGTGTTATTAAGCCAATAGGAATGATGGTCAAAACCTCAAAAGTAAAACCCAAGTAGTAATAAAGCAGATTTATGCTTTAATAACAGACTTCAAGTTTTATTGTTGTGGGAATTTATACAGAGCTCAGCTGAACAAAAGAGGCATCAACAAAGCATAATTTAAGAACCAGTATCAAATCTGAATTAGCAGAGCGTGTATTGGTATGAAAACATTTACAACAATACCCGGCTCTCCCTCTAACTAGACTGCTGTAAGCCTTTCATCAACTAATACAAGAGTCATTCACACCGACTCCAAGACTTTCATCCAGACAAGCTCTGTGAAATTACCCTAAATTTGAGCAGCTACACTCGAGCCTATTAAGCCTGATGTTTCTGAGATTGGCCTTGAATAAGTTGTCTACAGTAACCTGACTGCAACAGCAGTATTGTCTTGGGTAATCAGCCATTTTAGACCAGACAGAGGCACACCTACATCATTTTATCACTCTGATTCAATGCTTATTCTCAATTTAATGAGGTAAATGATTGTCTCTTCATAATGTATATGGCGAGGACACAGATTTTAAGTCAGTGTGTAGGAAGAAAGCACCAGCCTTTTAAGTGCTAGCTTTGAGATGGTGGTCTCCGTTCAGCTCATCAGTATTTGCAGCACAGCAGACAGCATAGGGAGCGTTTTACAAGAAATTATGGCAGGCTCCACTTTTGCAGCGCAGTCCATCACTGCCACTCGTCAAGCCTGAATGGGATATGAGTCAGAACGAGAACGCTTCTAGGAGAAGGGATGAGTTCACACAGGGCGCACTCCATTGTCACATTAACATGCTTTTTTAGAAGACAGGCCCATGTCAGTCACTGTCGGGGCAGTTTATACTCCTCATTTTATTAACACGGGAATAATTTTGATACTGACATACCAACACATAGGCTTAGACATCTTCCGCACTGACACATCTTCACATGGGATTGGGATGTCATGCTAGGCCTGGTTCATAACAGCTTGTTTGATACAAACCAATAGTCATTTAGATAAAAAAATGTAGAGGAAACCCATTCTGGTGTAGGGCCCCTAAAGATTGCATTTCTTTTGCCTCATTAGATGGAGCCAATTAAGAAGATCTCTGTCTCATTATAAAGGCTGGCCCTTGGGAGACAGCTGGGCCTGTCTGTCTGACAGTTTGTAGCTCCCTAGGTGTGTATGTGTATGTGTGTGTGAGCTGGGGGTGGGTATTGTAGAGCATCTTAGCCCTGTGTCTTTGTAAGTTTGTCCATTTTATAATCACAGGAAAATTAAAACAACCCTGGGGGAGCAGTCAACACATTTCCTGAGCAACGATTCACTTCTATGTTTAATATGGGCCACAGCAAACGTCATATGCTTTAGTATACTGGCAATACAAGGAACATACTGTGGCTAGTGGTAGGCATCTCTGGCCTTCCCAGGAAAAAAACAACAAGGCTGAAGCTATTGATTTTCATCATATACATTTTAAATGAAATCGTGTTAGGCAGGGTTCCGCTGAACCAAGTAAACAAATAAATGCTACTCTCAGTAGGAATTCGATTAGGATAACCTCAGTCTGTCTCTGATGAGTGATGATGAAACTATGTATCAATAATTAATGAGACCAATACAAAAGGTCAAGCACACAGCAAGCCTCCTGCCTGACTTGCCATAGATCTGCCTTCAGCTTTACTGCAGAGGTGCTCACAACGGCGACGACTACTGCAGCGGTAAGGGCGTTTGAGTCCAGCTGGCCTTGAAATCACCAAATGTGAGGATGCCATTGATTCTGCAGTACTGATTTAAGTTGCTGTTTTTTTACAGATGGAGAGGGAAAAAACGCAGAGAATCTAGTACTTTATCAGCACTGTGGGCAGCAGAGAGAGATGGAAAAAGAGGATGACTCAGAGGTAGTGGGCGGATTGAGACCAGGTGAGACACTGGTACAGCAGATGGGCAGATTTTCAGCGCTCAGTCTCTCTGTCGTGTTGCAGGCGGCTCATCGGGTGACAAACACCTACTATTCAATCTGACATGACCAAAAGTAGTGCCAAACAGTTTCTGTTTTATAGAGAAGACATAATGGAGTTCAAGTTCAAAACTAGAACTCCATTATATGATATAACAAAGGCTGCGTATAAGCAGATTGGTGTAGAGTAGTCGCATTATAGGATTGCTGTGTTGTCTCCAAGCTGATATTCTGTAACAACTACTACTTAATAGTAGTAGTATGGAAGAAGTAAGCTACCTAACTATTCTCAGTTGTCTCTGCGTTTTAGTTTTAGTTTCGCTGCCCACATTAAAGGGCAAAATTGTTCACCAAAATTCCTGCTGCTAGAGGACAGGATTTGCTACCAAAAATGATTCTAAACCAGCAGCACCAATAGCACTAACAAGGGAATGAACTGTGATTTCTTATATTCTCAATTAAGCATTTCAAAAGCAGGGAAAAAGAAATATATAAAGGATTTTGTTGAGTCAAAAATATAGTATTACAGTAGAGTATTATGGTAGCACTGCATTTTACTAATTTCCTGTAATGTCTGAGTTTTCTTAGAATTCAAGTATCTACAGTCGGCTTCGTCCAGTTCTGCAGCTAGACCCCGAGGGAGACAGTAATTTGTGGGGATCACAGCAGACTCTCTCTCTTTCTCTTTCCCCCTCTCGCACACAAATACACTGACACAGATGTGGGTCAGAGCAGTGGCCCAATTAAAATGCCAACACGTACTCTACTGTATCACCTTCTTTGATCAACAGCAGCGTGTGCAATACTTTTAAGTCTAAAGCAACATCAATAACCTCTGTAAAAATGTATCCCAAGTAAAATACATTTATACAAATTGTCAATACTAACATATAAAAAATGTACATCCCAGGACTATGAACCACACACATAATCTTGACATGACTGAGATATGTCCTGTTATGGTGACAAGACCGATAAGATTTAAAGATGAAACATTAGAACCACTTCAGGTAATTTAGCTGTAAATTTGCATCTTTCTACATGGCTCAAGTGCATTGATTCCAAATCATGTTGTCACATGTTATTGATATTAATGGTGGTTCAAATACTTTCATTTACACTAAATAAATGTTTTTGTGGTATCAAAAATTTCCAGTTAGTTAGTCCTTCACTACATTGTACTGACTGGCTAACTGGACGTGGGTCATGAGACTTTAACAGTGAGCTGATCTGGCTTCCTCCTCCCTCCCTCTTATCTCTTCCTATCTTTTGAACTTCTTTTTCAGATCAGCTAGACTGGGGCTGTGGGATGTAGGGGGGTGAAATCACATGGATCAAATGAAATTTGGCATGGTTTAGACTGGGAAGACAGTGAGAGTGCGTGCATGTGTCTGCGTACGAGGAGGCCAGTGTAAGGAACGGCAGCGGTGGGGGTCTCCTAGGGGCTCATCAAAGCATGCCGCGTCCACTGCAGCCCCACGTTAAGCTCAAGTCAGAGCCTCATTGTGTCTGTGTGAATGACCCTGGGGGAACACCAACTCCCGCTGCGCTGCGTGCATTCCCCTCCGCATGTTTGCTCTGCACAGGGTGTGGCCCAGTTCAAGAGGATTACGCTGAGGAATGCAGCCGAGCCCATCTCTTAAAACAAGAGAAGAGAGGGGGGCTGAGGCCATGCGCACAAAGTTCATGTTCACTGAAGCTTCCTAAATAATCCATAAAAAAATAAATGCAAATACAAAAAGCCCAGAGGGAGGAAGTTACAGTTAGTCAGAGGAATCTTTTTTAAAAAGCTGTCTCAACTGGTCGCTATGGAGTAATAGATTAACTCAAGGTCGCAGGCACTTTTCTACTGAATCTCAATAACAATCTTTGATAAATGTTGCTCTGATTCCCTTCCCGGCTAGACCTGTCACTTGCTCCTGCCCTTTCTTCTTCACTGCTTTGGCTGAATCACTTAGCCATGCAAATATTAACACTTTCCCTTCTCTCGATGTTCCCTTGCTTCTTTATTTACCCGTTTCAGCTATCCCACGCCCCCATAAAACACTTATGCTCTTTTGAAGCAGATTCCGGATTAAGATGTTCTTACTAAGTGAGGGAAACCAGGGCGCCTCAACCCCCTGGGGGGACTGTGGGGAGTCTGTGACACAAATGAGAAAACCCTCCACACACCTGAAAGTAGCGTCTATTGTTTCCCCCGCTTCACACCTTTCTTTCTGAGAACCGCAGCTTGATGAAACATGATGCACCAGACTATCCCTTACCCCTCCAACTATTGAAGCTCAGTCAGGCGTGGAGGTCACCTGGAAAAATTTGACTGGTACAAAAAAAATGTGGTGAAGAAAATCTTTACAGATCATGTTATCAGGCATCTGATCTGCTGTTTAAAGGCTTGAAGGCCTGTGTATGTAAAACATACATTTTCTACAGTATGGAAAAACATTTAAAAAATGTGCCTGTCAAGCCAAACGAGAATCAGATCAACACTGGTTGACATTGGAATGGCAGTGAGTCACGGAGAGACTTCCTCCTTGTTTTGGATATGAAAACTGACCCAGAGTTGGCTTTCATCCTATTGGAGAGTTAAGCTAACATTACTGCAAAGCATGTGAAATATATTGTGATTTTTCTAGCTATTTTGATCCATGATACAAGCCTGCGTACTCGTATTATGTCAAAGTGTTGATTTTAGGCTTTCAAGAAATTATGTAACAGATTTTAGCTATGCTGAAGAAAGCAAACTGTAATGACCATGTTAACTACAATGATACATGAAATGAATACAAAAGACTATCTTCCAGGATAATTCCAAAAAGTAAGTTCTTTATATTTTTTATGTGCTCGATCTCCTGTCTATCCCACTACTATCATATTGTTTATAATTCTGGTTAGATTGGGATTATCGTGTCTCAACACATTTCCAGACCAATTCAGTACAGCAATGTTACTTACAATGATCTAACTGTTATGCTAAAGTGTGGCAACAATCTCATTTATTATATTCAGTCCAACTCACTAGCTGTTCATTATCATCCATTAAATTTAGCTATGCTGACATTGCTGAGCCCCTCTGGTGAAAGATGCACAAATAGTTATTGAAAAGCCAGCAGTCGAGCTAACCGGCTACAAGCAATCAATGTAGCGTTCTTATGCAACGAGCATGGATTAGTTCAACTTCAAGTTGATAAAAA
Organism: Micropterus salmoides; assembly: GCF_014851395.1. Lineage (NCBI taxonomy): Eukaryota > Metazoa > Chordata > Actinopteri > Centrarchiformes > Centrarchidae > Micropterus > Micropterus salmoides. The sequence continues at coordinate 13,560,723 of NW_024040040.1, forward strand.
CATTACTGCAACATTGCAGTGGGAGTTTACCTGAGATTGATGCTGATTAGGCTCGCTCATTAGTTTGAGCATGTGCATGCTTGGAAAGGTAGTGGTTACAATCTGAAACATCACACCTACAAGCCAGTGAAAATTACACATGGCCCTTTTAAAGGACAATCTCTCAGTGAGCTGCTTTAGTGTTATTTTCGGCATTATTTAAAATTTGCCTATGTGTGTTATGTCATATTTGTGCAATTAAAAGAAGTCAAAATCATAACTTGAGACAAACATTCTGGACATGTCTTTAACTGCGGAGGGAAGACAATTGAGAAATAAGCATCAACAAAAGGCTACTGCCAGAGGCACAGCCAATGTGACATCATCACATGATTGGTGCGACTGCATTTATTCCATTAACGTAGGTATTCCCACTCATTTCCTCCCCACCACCACTTTGTCATGGTTTCCATGGTCACAGTGCAACAAGTATCAACGAGCTAAAAGGAAATGGCTTCAACCACGACACACTGCTTGTGATGCTGCTGGAGAAGCACTGCAGCCTGTATTGATTATCTATCAGCTTCTGCAGTGAATGATGTTAAAGTTGTTTGGCCCAAATATGGATGATATTTCAATCTCTCTCATTGAAATAGATTTAGTCTGTCAGAGTCTAGTCTGCTTGATTTGACTTCTGGTTCAAAATGATGTGCAACAGCTAATGAAAACGCTGTATCATAGTTATTACACGTGTGCCTTAACAGACCTGAATTGTTTGCTGAGTTATAGTGCCCATACCATTTTGCTCTGCAAGCATAACCATACGGCTTTTTCATGCCCTTTGTTTGATTAACTAATGGTTATGCGTCTTCACGTGTTTCAATCATTTACCTTTTGCCACACTATTTAAACAACTACAATCTGCATCCCTAACGAGACATTTAAATGCCACGTCGTGCCTGACAGCCACCGAACCTGTCTGCACATGTTAAGTTTACATGCGATTTTTTTCATTTCAAAAGATAAAGTCGAGAAAACCCCAAATGTGTGGGAAAGTCACACAATGAACATACCAACACTACTCATTTGGACTATTGTGGAGTTAGAGCTTTAGAGAAGAGCTGAACTGTGACGGGCTCCATTAAAGTGTATGAATAAACTAAAAGTGTTGACATAAATGAGCATGTGCCACGGCTACTCCTGTTGTTGAGGTCACCGCTGCCAAATGTTCATGTCGTGGCTCAATGGAAATGAGTGATACCTGGCAAGCGATATCACGTCTACCAACCAAATGTGAATCCTGCTTTAGTTGGACAGAGATGAAGCAGCCCATCCTATTTTGAGACATGACAAATGTAGCATAGAGAGACTATTTCTAAAGCCCACAGTGTAGAGCAGGAGGACAAAAAATAATACCCTAGACATTGCACTATAGTACTGCTGAGAGCTGCGCGGTGGAGTCGGGACGCTGCAAGCTTTATGATCGAGAAAGCAGGAGAAAATCTAGCAGGAATGATTCCTCATTATCATTTGTCCCATGCAAAGCACACTAACAGAAAAAAAACCAATTTTTATTTCAGTTGCTTATTAGGTCAGTCTTTTGCTCCAGATGACTGGAACTTGTGCCAGTGGCCACTGTTTGGCTGTCTGCTACCAAACCCCACTACACCCATTCCTTTGCTTGACGTGTCTCGGCCTCCGGTCTGGTGACTTTACTGCCTGATCAGAAATTTGAAAGGCATGTTCGTTCTCCATCGATAAGGGTGGATGCACACACAAGAGCAATAAATGAATTATGCTCTCAAATGTAATTTATACAGAGCATAAATATCTGAGGCACTTATCTCTTCTCTATTTCTTGCCACAAGCAATGGCAGCAACCTTTCTGACTAGTCCCACTGCATTGTGTTTGAAATGAATAACATCTTTTAAAGACTGCTTTGCAGAAGATGATTGCCAGTCAGAGACACGTATAATTTACCAAAAATATACCTAAAATCCTTTTTTTATGTTGTGCAGCCAACACCCAGTAAATCATACGTATAAATTATTTTAAAACCTTCTGAACACTGGATCGATTATATCAACCATGTCAAAATACATCTAAAATAAACCTTGGTGAGAAAAAAATAAACAAATTCGATTTATTTTGGAAATGGGCTGTAATATTTGAGATTCAGCTATAAGGGGCAGGAAGGAGCCATTGTCAGTATGACATATTTTTCCAACTCAGACTGAAAACAACAACCAGAATAGTGAGTTGGCATGCTTGTTTACCGCTGCCTGACAAGTGCAACAGAAGAGTTACACCTCCTACCCGACTCCTCTCCTGAGCCGTACCTTTCATGTGTTTGTGAAAAGGACCCTTCTGATCACTGGCCAAGTCACGCCTGGCAGCACACAACCCTGGCATGATAACCCTATCAGATGAGAAGACCCAGGAAGACGATACAGGCGTAATGGGGTGGAAATCAGCCTGCCGTGGAGCGAAACACATTTCCTAATGCATAATAAAGCATTCATTCTCTTAGCCGTCACGAGGAAAGTCTGTGAGCGAGGGGCTGAGTTGGAGTTAAAAGCACAGAGAATCCTGTATTCTTGTTCTGTCACTGCGTTGTATGGTGAAAAGAGGGGGAGGCAGAGAGCGAGAGAGATAGAGTGGCTGGAATTAGAGACAGATCTATCTATACGTTTATATAGTGTAATGGCTAATTTAACGTCTGACCATGGGACAACAGCTCAAAATTAGCCTTTTGCCAATGGAGAAAGTACTAAAAACCACCATGCTAGCCACCAGGCTAGCCTTTCGAACAAAGACCTGATGGACGTGCCCATAGATTACATCAAATTGAGTCTGTTTCTCAAAATATGACGCTGACAACAGCTGTGAAGTCGTCTTGGTGATACTCTAGAGGCTAGCAAAGACGTCCTTTTCAAATCATTCAAAGGTGTGTCAGAGCATCTCGTTTCAGACCAGGATGATTACTCTTTTGTCCACCGTGGTCCCTTGCAGAGAGCATTTCTCATAGTGAGACGCCTCATTCATATTCTCAGAGAACACGGGTTACAAGATAAGTAACCTCAGGTTCTTCTAGGCTTTACAGCTCCCTCTGAGAGACATCTTGAGTGCATACTGCATGCGAAGGCTTTTCCTTCATTCTGTATATTAAGGTACAGATGATGCATGAATTGCCAGTGAATTTCCCCAAAGCCACAATTTGTAGAGGATACGTGACGTCATTGAGAATAGTCTAAACGAAATGTGGCACTAATATAAGGTTCAGTGCTCCGGTCATTTTGTTTCCTCAGTCAGGGATGACTAGTTGGATTTTTCAACGAACAGCAAAATCATGTGCAGAGGATTCATGTCAGGCCTTCCCTTGGAAGGCTCAACAACAAATCGATCCCGATTGGAGTCAGCTGTTTGCTCATTAAACCATAACAGCTCGCAAAATCTGGACGCTGGGAAGGAATGTCACCCACTGATTGACTGCAAGCAATAACTCTGCGAGCCTTACCATGAGCTAAGTCTTAGCCACGAAAACAGCTGACAGCACCATAAAGGCAGCTTGTTTTCATAGTGTCAAATAAATAACTGACTCTAAGCAACTTGTAATGAGGAGGGCTTTTTACACACTTCAAAGATCTTCATGAATTTCATGTACAAAAGAAATGCGTTTCAGGAGGGATAGGGTCACACTGACCTCGTACATAACCTTGAAAAATGTGACATGCACTCTCCACACACTGCACTGCTGTATATATAAAAATGCAGCTACAGTTCACAATAAAAAAAAAAACACAAGACAAACTTCTCACAGTTCCAGTGTTCTGCTCTACTTTCTTTGGCTATTTATCATTGTCACAGCTGTTTTTTTTTTTCACACAGCTTGAAAATAATGGGTTGCTTTTTAATGCAGTCATCTTATTTGCAGCATATGGGAGCTTGTGTGAAGCAACCTTGTTATAATTGGGAAGACTTTAAAAGTGTCTGGTGCTAAGCCAATTTACCATTAATTTACCACTATGAAAAAGCAAACTGTGCAGTAGAGCAAAAGTATATTGAACACATAGTTCCTACACATGCTTCATATCAAAATTTCATACTTTTCCAGACTTCTCTCTTAGTATAATTTCTTATGTAAAGAAATGGTTTTAAAATATGTTAGCATGTGTGTTACATTCTGACTATGTATGCTATTATGTTGCCGCAAAAAGTTGTTCCCCCAATACTTTTTAGTAAATAAGAACAGAAAATGTTCTGAAAAATGGTAAATAATTTAAGTTTATTCAGTTTATTTTTCTGATAACTGCATAACTCAGACATGCTCAATATTTGGTTATGTGCGATGCTACGTATATATGCAGTTCAGAGATGTTGCTGCATTTTCATTTAAGCTAATTTGGGCATGGATTTGGTGGAGTTTAGGGCTGACCCCAAACAGTCCAAGATCGGATGCTTTGATGGGCGGAGCCTGATTCGACTATCAATCTCACAGTCGATCTTCGCAGCAAAACAAGGATCATGCCATTTATGCGATATGGGGGAGCTCAACATCTGATTTTACATTGAACTACCAGTTTTCTCCCAATAAGTTCATATACAGCCTATTACAACACACATTTCAACGTTTAATGCTGTAAATAAACATGTGAAAAAAAAAAATAATAATGTAAATAAATGTTTTTAAAGTGAATGAATACAAAATTGTAACCCTAACCCTGGGTCGTCAGTGCGCATGTGTAGGTGTAGCGTGTTATGTGTGTAGTGGCAGGAGGAACACTTGCTGAAGAGATGGAGCCACAGCTTCACCAGTGTTGTGCCGAGTTGTTCGCACCTCGTGGGACTTTCGAGTAATTTATCACCGTTGATGAACCACACAAAGAATATTATATCGATTTTAAACAGCCGCTACTTGAAATAGACCCACGAGGAACAGCGACGTGCATGCAGTTGTCGGCAGCACGGCAAAAACTCTGCACAAGACCGGTGAATGGCAGGCAAGAGAGAGAGAGAGAGGGAAAAGGGTCAACAATAAGCCTCATTTTAGCTTTGGCTCGCAATCGCCGCGCACAAAGACACACATGATTCGACTATGAGTCGACTATAGGCAGGACTTGACGATTCTGATTCGACTATGTAAATCCTTAGTCGGGGACATCCCTAGTGCAGTTACAAGGCATTGGGGCAGAGATGTTTTGCAGGCTGTGATGTCAAAGCATAGAAGCAGCACTGCATTGTGTTCGTGCAGTCACACGCTATACTTCCTTTTTTATAAAGATTATACACACTATACTTCTTGCCTAACTTTCAACGACATCAAGCTGGTAAACTCTTTGGCTGCCCTGGCTGCCTGCTCCAAAAGCCATGAAAAACACTCTGCTTGTTTGATCAATTTATTTGTATAAATTCAGAATTTTATATTTTAAAAACAGAATAAGGCAATAGTCTGTATTTTTGAATTGTATTAAAAATTATATATTATTAAAAATTACACTTTCCCCATAATATCTTTTTCCTTTTTTTCCTTACTTATCCACACATGGAAATTATGAAAATCAAATTCCATACTTTTCCATACCACGTACCACAAATATAACAGCAACATAACCTCTGATAAGATGATTAGTCACATCTTGAAAATGCAATACCTTTGCATCTTCTTAGAGCTGTAAGAACACAATATTACAACAACAGCTCTGGCTGTTACTGTTTGGTTGTGTGACAGCTGACATGCACCCAGGAATAGAAGCCCTGGAATGACTTAAGGCGATCAGATGTTCGTCCACAAGTAAAGATGATGGACAAGGCATGGTAACATAAGAAGAACTCCCCGTATGAAAAACACACGCGTGTACGCACATGCACACACACACACCTGTGGTGACGGTGAATATGACAACAGACCTCTCTGGCCTTTAGCTTCATAGGTCAGTCTGCTAACTGCAGCGCAGCGTGGTGACCTGACACACATACTAATTTGAGCAGACAACCTACACCCACCGACTAAAGCTGCAACATTTTACATCCAATGCTACATTGGTACAGCAGAGATGTAATCCACTTATTTATTTACTTTACATAATTTGCTAGTCCCATGAAGGTTGTGTAAAGAAAAATAAATGTTACCTGTATGCCAGGCATTCGTGACAACAAATTAACCTGAGGTCTAAATAGGTACACATTTTCTTATCTATTTGAATTCTGTACTGTTGGGTGAAAAATAGAACAAAAGTAGAGGATAGAGTAAAATTCATAAAAATCCCAACAGAACACAACAGTAACCAATTGTATTTAAAAGTCCTTACCTTTAACGAGTCAAAGCAGGCAATAACCCTCCCATTCTCCACCTGGCAGCTTTTGGGTGGGTGGGCAAATTTGCATTCCTCATCGCTGCGTGAACAAGTCCCTCTCTGAAACTGCCGGCACACTTCCAGGGTCAGCCATTTTGTGTCCCGTATCGAGGCAATGTTTAGAGCCATGTTAGCGGCACCGGCTGTGAAGCTGGGGTGGAGTGGAGCCACTTGGTTTAAGAAGGAGTCTATTCTCTGAGGAGGGGTTTCAGAGTGTTCCAGTAGAAAAAAAATCAAACACACAACAACTAAAACTGATGAAACATGTAGATATAAACGATCTGCTTCAGGTCAGTGGATGAGGTTTGTCCTTGCGGACAGGAGAGTGGAGGTAATGGACTGGCAAGGTCTCTGTGACCGGAGCATGGGATTGCACTGCTGTTGTGGAGTGTGTCAGTCAAACAGCTAATTGTTCATCAATCAGTAAGTCTCAAGTGCAGACCTCTGACAAGGCAGAGGGGGCATGCTCGGAACCAAGCTCTAGTGGTTGTCCCCAAAATGTCCTTTGTATGACTGATGATATCTGTTCAGAGGTGGATGTTGGTCAGCAAAAGTGGCGCTATTTTGAGATGCAATGGCACAGTTTTGGACAACACAGAGTTTGTGGCGTTCTATTGTTTAAAAGTCTTCAGTACCTACTCTCTCTGAGCTTTGGCACCTTGGCCAGCAGCGCAGTAGCTCCACCTCTTCGCACTAAGCACAGGTAAGGAACAACCAAAAGGTCAAGGGTGTTTGCGGCTGATCTATGTACTGCCACGGCTGCAGAGGGACTGCTCTTCAGAAACACCCGGGGATCTTCAGGAAGGGATGTTGTCTCACAAGGCACTTTCTGTCTGTGATCTGAAATGGAGAAGAGCAAGAGACAGATAGAGACATAAAACAAACAGTGAGGTTATTCTAAGTGAGAGAATGGCTTGCTGAATATATCTAATAGGCCTCAACAGGCGTTAACAGTGCCTGCGTATGCATGTCAATCTGAATTTGTGTGCATACTGCCCCAGAGGGGTGCTCATTCTAAAGGGTACAGGGCTGATGGACCAGAGAAAAGGCAGTTGTGAGGTCATTCAGAAGCCACTTGAGTTTAAGTCCCCCAATCACTGCTGTGTGCCATTGTGCAGGGTGACTACATGCCCACTGGCTCTACAACATATTGCATACAAAGCGTTGAATGGCAAAAGCCTCTGTGCTATGAGACAGTGGACAAGAGCATCGAGTCAGAGCAGAGATAGAAAAAAAACCCCAGGGTCCAAACCGCCCTGTAGAGCCATGCACGGCGGGACGGTCCAGCCAATAAAAAAACGCGCAGCGCAGCACTATTCCGGGCAGCCATCCAGCAGCCACAGAGGGACCGCGACAGATGCATATGTAAGTGCCAGACATGATTATGACGCTGCCCAGTGTCCTGCAATATTCACTGGTATCCCACTGTCCAAATTAGATACCGGCTCATTGACAGAAGCCAGTCAATTTACATTCATGGGGGGAATGTGTATGCGCTCCCTGCCTCGTCCTGTAAAGGCGCTGGTCTCTGTGCCTGTTTGTTGTCTAGGGATAGGGGGGGGGACAATTGGTGGAACAGTAATCTGAGGAAGTGACCTTTAGCTTGAGTGTATGAAATCCATTACTAAGCTACTGCGCAGGGAGCTCTTTTCTTGGCACATCTGGAAATGTTTTTCTACTAACTGGGGGCGGGGAAACGGGTCTGAGGACACCAGACTAAAGGGAGGAGGAGAAAGGCTGTAAAAATAAAAAATACAAAGATTCCCTCTCTACTGTTGTAACCATGAAAAAGTATCTAAGGAAAACAGACACAACCAAGAGCAATCACCAAGAATGTGTTAAATACTGTGAGAACAATTTCTTAAACAACCTCTAAAGGCATTTGACAGGCTCCACTTGGTGTTAATGAAGGCAAGTTGAGACTTGTACTCAAACCATCTATGCTACTGTTAAGGTGTACAGTCCTTCAGGTCCTGTCAGATTTGAGTTAGTTTTTTTCTATAGACTTCAACATAATCCTTCATTTTGGTCTGTTATAGGTGAGCTTGGTCTCTGTAATTGGAGACTTTTTGTTTCTGTTTGAAGTCTGACAGTAAGAGACAAAGTCAAAAAGACCATTAGGATGATGGATTTTCCTAAATGATAAATGGCTTACGAAAAACAGAAAATCTTCCAGACTGTGCTTGGTTCTTATATATTTTGCTGGTCACAAAGGCAGGTAGATTTTCTTACTAGAGGCAGAGATGCTTCCCCTTAAAATCACCCACCAACACTATACCGTCCTAAGCCTATGAATCCAGACCATTGTCTAGCTAATCATATTGTCCCACTTTAGTGCTGATCATGTGAAATGAGATGAGAAGCTTCCTCGCCCGATCGTACTGACGCCCGGGCTCCACTCTCCAAGGCTGGATTTAATTTCACACCATCTCCCCAGGGAGAGAGCAAATCGCTGCAGAAGAGAAAGTCAGGTAAGAATCATGTCAGATCTGACCTTTAACAATTAATCCCTTCTTATTTTTAGAAGCCATAAGACGCCTGTGATCAAGCTAACCTACTTTGTCAGAATGTGTGAAGGCACGATGGCGCCATTTCTCTGTGAAAAATGACTTGGCCTAAAACGATGGGGGCATTTTTATTTTTTGTAGAAAAAGTGGAGGTTTGCTGCACTGAAAGCTTTAATAAAACTGAGTAGGACGACATGTGGATAAGGGTTTGTTTGGATCATCTGAAAAGCTCACAGGGGACTCAAAAGGCGACGTTCAAATGAAAAATATTCAAAACAAATGGTGTCGAATGAGGATCAAAATGACCCTCATGTGGGTGATGGTATGATAAAGATCATGCAGGAACATGACTGCATGTCTGTTCCCATACTGTATAGACTATTGTATGTTTGTGCAATTTAATTTTCAAATGAAATTTAACTGCTGTCCAAGCAAAGTCTGTGCTGAGACTAGGCTTGAATCAATTATTAAATTAACTGGTTAGACATCTGATTAAACAGAAAATTAATCAATTGCAATTAGAACTGCCTGGGAGATATGGCCAAGAATGTTAAGAGCGCTAAAAAATGTCATATCATTCGATATTGATAATTATCACGATAAATGACATTATTAAGTTTAAAGGTTGATTTTTGCTCCTGTGTCAAAGTTGAAGTAATATGGTTAATTGTGGTTTTAAACTGTTCTTTATGGTCAGAACACGACAAACCCTTGATGCCAAACACTGGATCACTTCACAAATCTGAGGTAGAATGTTCAAAAGAATCATGATAAAATATTTTTTCAACAAATATGCAGGAGTAAAATTAAGTAAAATCATCCCTTTTCCTCAATATAATAAATAATCATAATAGAAAAAATAAGTGCTAATCTGTTCGTCATTCTAATGAATCAAATCAAACATTTATTGAAAATTGAAATCGCAATAATTATCATTACTGTGTTTTTGCCCAGCCCTAAATGCATTTTGATAATTAATTCAATCTTTCAGCCAATTATCAAAGTAAAAAGACAAACGTATGCTGGATAAAAGTCATATTTTCTAAGAATATCATATTATGGCATAAATATGTTTGGTGTTTCTGCCAACTAAAAAAAAATTCAAATATTCATAAGATGCAGCCCAAGACAACAACATAGAAGTACTGCAAACTTACCATTTATAATTTGCAGTGAGTTGTTTGTGCTTTACTAAACTAGCTTTAATGAGATGATGCTAGCCTCTGTTTAGCAGAGACAACTGAGCCCTCTTACTCTCTTGAAACATACCAAAACCCCTGCTGGAAAGCAAACTGTCATCCTGGGGAGGAAACTGTTACCTCTGTCTTATAACAACAGCCCATCTTTAGAGCATGATAAACTCAAACTCACAGTGGAAGAAAAATGCTTTGCAATAACAACTGTCATGAAAAACTCTAGTTAGACTCGGAGGCAGCACATGCAGTTTTGGTTTAGTCTGGTTTAATGTGTCCTTGAACAGTGCGCCTCTGGCTTAGCACAGGCTAGTTTAGCTGCTAGGGCATTACACCTACATTAGATGCAGCCTGGCTTAGTTTACGCTGAGCTTAGCGGTTGTGCTTCAAGCACAATGCTGCTGACATAAAGGGAGGGAAAGACAGATGGTCAGCAGGTAGGAAGGGACCATAAAGCACACTATGTTTTGACCTCAGAGATCAACCCTTCTGTACACCTTCATGAGTGAACCGGGTTCTGTTTCTGCAGTGTCCATCCAGGGACAGAAATCTGAAAATTAGCACTTAACAGAAATAGTTTAAGTCATGGAGTAGTCTAATAATCAGCCCTTGGCAACACAGAAATATACTGTTTTTCAAGTTAATGTAACAAAATGGATGCAATCATTTTCATACCAGATGCCCCGGATATGTAAATGTTAATATGTCTGTTCACTTTGGCGACAGCATCTTAAATCCTGATAGTGTCATCCTTTTTGTTTTTACATTTTAAATAAAAATACTACACCGCCACAACCACAACAGCCACTCCTGCACACCAGAGTATATCCTGTTTATCTTCAGTTCTTGAGTTCCTGTAAGAAGGCTTTGTCCCCTCTGTGTCCTCAATACAAACAGTGGACAGACAGGATGACCTGATAAAGCAGGGCAGAGATGTGAAGAAAAGCACCACAGTACTAGACTTTATGGATTACTGACGCTTACTAAGGCAAGCTGGCAGGAGCATTATCTTGGTCAGTCTGCTTAATTGAATGAGAGTCAGCGGGACTGGGGCGTCTCGAGTGAAAGTCATTGGCCTGACCTCTGAATACCACGCATGTAACCCATTAGTCTGGTATCTGTGTGCTCTGTCTGTGCTGTGCAGTTTATCTTAGCAGCGTGTATTTGTTCAGCAGAGACGATAAGCTACCTGGTTTCCACTGGTCGTAAGCCTTGTGACAACGTGTACTGTGGCATCAGCCAGGTGTTGCCAGTTTAATAAAGCAGAAATACAAATGACTGTGACAGAGAAGCACATGAGATGGGTACCTGGAGTGGCTGCATTTCCATTTATTACCATTTTATGCTTGCAAACCACGGTTCTACGGTCATTTGCATGGCCAAGAGGAATAAGCGGTCAATGTTTTTCAAGGCTGTGGAGAGAGGCCCTCATTGTGGAGGGGAAATAGGAAAGTGCTCACTTTCCAGTGAGTAATGGAAAATGAGTAAGCCTTATAGTACAGGTTTTATCAAAATGTCCTCTATTCCTAACAAACCTAACTTAACTTTCAGTGTGACATCACCACCTTATTGGCTTGCAAAATGTTCCTTTGCATCTTCCAGAGAGGATCAGAGCAGGGCTATACCCTGCAGCCTAATTCGCATTTAATGCTATGGACATTATGATGCTTATGAAATTGTCTTTGGCATAAGCTACGGCTCCTTGAGTTCAATATTATCAAATATCATTAGCGATAAGGACGGGTGAGTGAGCTCAGCAGAGGCTATACCAGGACTAAGCTACTGTTCTGAGGCAGCACAAGAAGCGTTTCACAGAGTCAGCAGATAGGTGTGCCCCATATCATAATAGCTTTAGCTAAACCACAGTGACCCGGATAGCCCTGGTCATGATATGGGACTGGGCTTTTCCCTCATGATCAGTGGCCCATTTCGTAAAACAGAGAAGCGGAAAAAAAGGAAGAAACAGAAGTTTTTATAAGCACGTCGAGAGAGTGTTAATATCTGGGATTGATATCAATCTCGGCACTCAGAGTAAACGAACTTGTTTACTGTGTAAGTGTTCTTGTCTATTCCCTGCTTATCCACAGGACTCAGGCAAGTCATCAGCTAATTACAGTGTAGTTGGCAGCCAGTGGTGAACTGTGCTGTTCAGATAATCATGATGATTTACCAGATACCCAAGCTTACTGAATCTAAAAGTCTGAGGTGAGAATTGTCGAAACACTGTACTGTAACCGTTTTTGATAAGTTCCACTGACATTTTATATATCCTAGAATCAAGGATAGCAAAAACTAGGTTAGATTAACGTGCTTTCCCAGTGAAATAGTAGGTAAAACCCATCAAATGAATGGAAATATTAAGCCTTCAAATTACAGCCCTTGAAAACATAAGAGCTGAGTGATTCAGCAAACTCACCCTTGTGTCACAGAGCAATCAGTCCCCCTCTTTCATGCGGAAGATGTCTGAAAAACCTACCAACTACTAAATCCTTTTAATACCATCTCGAAGTGCAATTTGCATGAGAGTCAATTCAGAGAAAGGGGATTTCTGGCTGACAGGGTCTTGCAGTATGCACTTGGTGCTTGTCTGAGACTTATCCCATTATTTTTGCAACAGGAAGGGCTGAACTGATGTTCCATTTTAGAAAACACCCACTTCCCCTTGATCCACGGCCAGACGTATGACACTACCCTGGCCCTTTCCATGGAGGCGATGATGTCCACTACTTGACCGCGCCAGGCACAGCGTCTAGTGCGAAGCTAAATCTAGATAGACAGTTGAAAGCTGGAGACACGTCAACCATGCCCCATCTAACTCAAAAGGTTAAGGCCTTATTAGAACTGTGAAGCTCATTCTGACCATCATGTTTTTGCATTTACATACATAAAGAGCGTCAAAAACATCAGACCCTGTTCTGAACAAACAATCTTTGCATCTGGATGATTTGCACACCAAAAGCTATGAAGAAAAACTTTGAGGACAACACAAGGAAAGCTCTGATAGGGCAGAACATGCAACACAACAACTTTTTCTCAGGAGTAAAACATATTTAACCCATGTGCCAAAAGAGAGCTCCTGACATTTGCACCAAGGAAGGGACGAGTAAACTGCTGTGATAATGCCTCTCCCCCAGGAGCAGAAAGCCCATTGCAGTGCTGCAAACTGCAATGAGGGTAGTTGCTGCCTGGCTGTAAGCTCCCAGCGCTCCTGTGCATTTATCCCACACACTCTATATATTCTTCCCTCGCTACTAGCCTTGCACTCTTTCTCTCACACAGATAAAACATTCCCTCTCCTCCCTCCCCACTCAGACTGGTATGCAGCACACACTGCAGCAAAACTCCTGAAAGAAATCTTCATAAAATTCAGAAAGAAAAAGCCAATATGACAGTTCTTCCCCACCTCGTTTCACTGCGTCCCGTAGCTCTGCTATGTGCCTCTGTCTGTCTGCTGTCCCGAACACAGACGGCACTCGGCGCTTCTGTGACACTGAGCTTCAGTGCAGCTCTCCCTTCAGCCTCAGCGACTGGAGTTAATGACCATGTGAACAGTTGTCATTCCTTGCGAGCTGCCGAGTGCTGCAGCTGGAGGTCCATGCCTAGACAGGGATTTTCTCTCGATGTCTCTCTCTCTCTCTCTCTCTCTCTCTCTCTCTCTCTCAGCCACGGAGCAAGCGAGCGAGGCAGGCAGGCAGGCAAGCAGGAAGCAGAAGAGTGTCTACTCAAACTACTAGCTGAAACACTTCCAGCCAACCCCCCCACACCCATAAAGCCAGCCCCTTCCTGCCCACCAGCCTGTGGCAAGGCCTGCCCCTTAACAGCTCCAGCCAATAAAAGAACAGCCACTCTGAATCCCAGCTTTCTGTGCCTCTCCATTGGAACAGAGTAGACGAAGTGATGGGGTGAAAACTGGGCTTACAGCAGCAACCTCTGAATGCTCATCTTAAAAGGTATTTCCCCAATTTCATGCCGTGCTCAGTAGTTGTCATGTCATTTATTCATTGCCCATCCTTCTCCTGGTGAACTTAATTATATTTAAATTCAAATCAGCACCACGAGAATTGTTTTCTAATGGAAAACAAGCTCAAGAATATAAAGTCTAGACTTGTTTCTCATGCAACAAAGAAATACCAGAAAGCAATAATCAAAGAGTTGCTGCAGTGACATAATGAAAATCAGCCCTGTCCTTGTCTATGTTCTATCATCACATTTAACACCATCCCCCCAGGAAACAAGAGCACTGCACCTCCTCCCCCTCACGACTCTCTTCTACCTCCTCCCCGTCCTCTAAAGTCATCTACCCCACCATGCCAGACACTCCTCTCCTCCCCTTCTCTTACACATCTCTTCCCCTGGAAAACTGCACAGTAGCGAACATTTCTGTTATTGTTATTGCGTCAGAATTTACTTGGAGAAAAAAATAATAATAATAAAAGATTGGTGGTGACTGGGATCTGTCTCCTCCCCCCTCCTCTCCCCTCCACCCAGCTGATGACATGCTGGCTGGCATCATATGAGCCGTGAAACCGGAGCGTCACAGAACTGATGAGTCAGAGATCCAGCTTCATGACTTTTCGATCCAGATTCAATAGAACAGCTGTACCATCTGTCTCTCTGTGTCTCTGTCTCTCCCTGTGTCTGTCTCTCTCTCTCCCTCTCCCTCTGCTTCTGTCTCATACAAAGGCTGTGAATGACGTGGCAGCCTGGGTGTTTCGTTGACATCCGTGAGGCTAAACATGCTTTACAGTTCCATGATAAACAAACCTATTTACTGTCTGATTATGCTTTAATAGCTACATATAATCTGATGTTCCACAGGCAATAGATTTGTCAAAGGGTTTTGGGGAGATGGTGGTTGGGTGGGGGGGGATTAATCTCTTTAGCATGAAAAATTGTCTACCTCAGCAAATGACACTGAATACTGACGGCATCAGGGCACCTGTAATGAAATAACCCAGACGGGCGCTCTGCCATTACGTGAGGCACGAACATGGAGGCTGGTGATATCAGCCGTTGTCAAAAGCAAAAGTGTAACCTTAAACCTTCCGTGAATGTAGTCTCACTATGCTGTACACAGATGCAAGAGATTTGAGGAGCATGCATGCTCCTAGATAGCAATTGTATATTACTGCACGGTAGAACTTGACTGGTATGTCCAGGAATAAAAATTCAAAATGTTACGATTCATCCAGAACAACAACAGTTGTACAGGTCAGCCTGCTACACCATTACTGATTGATGAAGTTTATCAATTTCTCATTTGGCGGCATCGGACTTCTCAATAACCACATTACCGAATAACTGTCAATAACTGTATAACAAGCCCTGCTTGTAGCTAATTTCCACCGGCAGACCTCAGATAGCCTACCTCCTAAATAGATTTGTCCAACAGGAAAACAAACAAAAGCCTGGCAGACAAACAAGCGGAGCCACTTCCTTCCCACATGGTATCCCCTCCCCTCTTATTATCCCTGTCCTGTTTGACCCCAGCCAGCTTGGCTCACTCTAACACAAACCGATTCTGTGGCCCAAAGCGGCTTCATTTTCAAATAGAGTATTCTGAAACAAAGGCTAATTACAGCAAATGAAGATTGATGGGTTAAAACTGTGTTTGAAACCGCCACCCAGCACAGACTACTGGAGAGTTTAACGACAGAGGGAAAAAAACAGGGCTCACAAATAGGGCACTGAAGACAGATCAATGAAAAGGCAGCTGTCTTTTTCTATTATTAGCCGTAATCAAATATCCAGCGGCAGAGAGTTGTGCTTCCTTCCGCTTGAAAGCCATTTTGGTAAGTCTGTCACACACCAAGTCCACATGAGGATTGAGAATAAAAAGTGCAAAATGAATGCATAGGCAAGTGGTCAACCAGTGTGTTTTGGAGCAAGTTCAAGGCTGTGAATTGAGGCTGTGTTCAAAAGTAAAGACAAAAAAGGATCAAAATCAATCAGGAGGTACTGATTTCACTTACTAATGGCTTTGCATAAATATTGTATATTTTCTGTAGGTTAATCTCATGCTAATTTGACCCTATATAACGATATCGACCAATTTTTCATACTGCTGATTATAAATCTAATTTCCTAACAATCATAGTGCACTTGGATTGTTATGTCTTACTCAATTGTACCACTGCTGGGATAGCCTTAATGAACACAATATATTCCATACAAATGGAAAGCCAAAGTCCCATTTACACTGTTATAATGATAGCTCATTTGAACTTAATGTCTGCACTCTCTCTGCACAGTGCTTCCAGTGGTGCAAGTCTGTTTTGAGATTGCAATTTGCACTTTCAGAAGGACCAATTACTGTACATGACCTAGCAGCTAGCCTGATCACAACTTGTTAACCTTACCCAGGTGTGAAGGCTCTTCCTCAGCCAACCTGCAGTAGACTAAAATGTCCATTAGAACTTCTTCTTTTTTTTTATTGTAACGTTACACAGCAATTAAATCTAACAACCCCTTAATCAAGGTGCCATTACATTTATTGTTTTTTTACATTTGCATTTGAAAGTAATGGCATACAATAGTTGTTCGCTTACGTTACTAACTGTCTATCAGACGATATCTAACGTTATGGTATCAATAATAAATGAGTTATTATCAGACCTATCCCCGAATGATTTCGTTATGGTCATTAGCTACTTCACTAATAGCAAACAGCATGTCCCAGAAAGCACTAACCGTGCAGGAGAGACACACAGACACCACTACGGCGTAATTCATGCTGATTTAATCTTTGTTTTCATGGAGCTGCTTTCACTTGTTTTCATTAACGTTAGCTATCTGGGCAGTGACTATGAGCTAGCATAGTAATCCAGACATCAGCGCATGATGTTTATGATACTGGAGAAGAATCCTTAGAACCATTTTAGCTACATCTACTGTCCAAAGAGCCGCTATGTTCACCGTAACAAGTGTGTAAAGACAAAGCCAAAGCCAAAAGTTGCTAGCTGCTAAGCTAACTACCTGCATCTTACCTGATGACGAACCTGTCACATCCAGCTGTCACCACCGCTTCTCCAGAGCGCTATTTCGGTTAGAACGGGACCCACGGTTCGAGACAGGACGGTCAAAAATGGTCGTCGACTGAGGCTTCTCACTATTTATTTTGAGCAGCAAACTTTTTCGCTTTCGAAATGTATTTTAGAGAAAGGCAGGAGTAAGCTATCACTCGCTACACGCTAGATCGCTAACTACTTGTAAGGCTCGGGTTGAAGCAACAAGCGATTTTGACAGTTCGATGAAATGTTGAATGTGCTTCGCTAGGGGGGTTAGTACAACGGTCTAAACAGTAATAACGCATTTATCATCAACTATTTGATATATTATACGCCGCAACTGAAATATGCAAGGTGTATAAGTGTAATGTATTGGTAAATGTCTCTCAATTTTAACATGGAAGTCTAGTTCTTTTCGATAAACAACACAATTCCCACCCTAAAGTAAAGGTGGTACAGTCCAGAGCAACCAAGGGTAAAGGGAGGGGGGTGCTTGTTACCTAGGAAACAACAGTGAATCTCCCTGAGGGAAAAGATGTGGCCACAGATTTATGAACCAGCGCCTGGTCTGTCTGTCAAAGATGAAAACATTAAAGACATCTGACAAAACCTACTGCAGTTATTTCTGTGAGATACTGTATTAATCCCCATAACACTTGTGTACAGTAACCTTCTCTAAGCCACAATTTCCTAGATAAATATTGGGAATGTACATCTTTTCATTATTTTAATCTAGTGAAATTGAAAATCAGATTGGTTTTAATGATATATAATAATATTCCTGAATAAACATTGAGTTTTCTGTTGTGACACAACCTGAATTACCTGTAGTAGTCTAGGCTTTACTATAAAGTGACCAGATTTCTGAAATGGAAACCGGGGACATTTGTGGTTTGGTGGTCAGTATGTCATTATAAAATATAATGTTATTATATATGAAATAAAAAAGGGGAACAATTTTGGTTTTATAATCTGCCAAATATAACTCTTCTGAATTAAATCAAGTTATTTTGAGGCAGAAACTACCTTTCAGTCAATAAGTAGAGGATGCAATCACTTTCTGGCAAGTAGAACTGCATTGTATGTGTTGTTTTTGCCATTTAAATGTATTTTAAGAGGTAAAAGTGCTATTAGAGTTATAATCTGTCAAATATAACTTTTGAATGAAATCAATTCATTTTGAGGCAAAATCTACATTTCAGTCCATAAGCAGAAGCTTATCACTTTCTGGCAAGTGGAACATAGGTTGTATTGGCCATTTAAAGGTATTTCAACAGGTAAAAAGGACTGGAATGGTACACAGCAAGTTAAATAATGTAGAATCTTAAGGATAATTGCAAATGAGATGTCTTTATTTTATATATAACTCAGCAGTAAGTCATGTTAAGTATAGGCTAGATTCCATTTCCCAAATACAAACAAGGATATTAGATATAGGCCTACCAAATACATACTCAATCGGCAACAACAGGCTTCTATTATTGCCTGTAATCACATAAATGTTAAAAACGGGGACATTTCCGGGGACAGCTCGAGACAGGCACAGGCCACCAAAACCAGGGGCTGTCCCTGGAAAACGGGCCCGTCTGGTCTGCTACTATACAAAGGATAGGTTTAGCCAAGTTCTTAATTCCTAGAACTGTCATGATATAGATCAGGGGTTTTCAAAGTCTGAGACTGTGGGTCTCCCCTTAGGAAGCTTAGGAAAACAACAACAACACGTAGGCTATTTTATGTTATCTTCTTTTGATAATGTAATATTGTTTCACTTCCATTCACCTAGCCTCCCCTGAAACACTTCGGAGCCCCCCTGGGGAGGCCCGCCTCACACCTCTGATATAGGTGATGTATGGTGATATACTGACTTTTTTATGTTGATATTACTATTTAAAACCTGTCCAAACAAATCTAATCCAATTAAATATATTTTTTAGCTGATCATAGATTTTAAATCATCACATTGTCACCTCTTGATGCTTTGCAGAGGAGCATGCACATCCCCAGAATTTTGCAGCCTAATTGCATACAGCTGGCTGGATTTAGCAGTCTGTGACACACAGAGACCCGTTGTCAGCAAGAAGTGCAACGAGTCAACAAGGAGCAAGTCACAAATATCCCCGGAATGAGCAGAGAGGCACAAATTTAGCCCCACTGACTGCTGCCCACGCCATGTGCTGCCTATTGAGCACATGAACAATGAACATAGCCATCACAGACTGCTCTGTCAGGGCCAAGGCCTGCTTCAGTGGAATGCTACTGGGAATTAAGGCATCACAGTTTGTCAGGACACAGGCCTTTGGCAGTGTCAGGGATGAAGACGTTATTAGTCCTCAATGGATTGACATTAACTGTAATGTTTCATGAAGAAAATAACAGTTGTCAAGCACAGAAATTGATGGGCACAATTTAGCATCTATCATGTTGAAATCCAAAGACAGAGAATGAATCTGGGGTCAGAGTGGTGATGGTAACTGCTGACATATGTTAATGCAACAGTTAATTCATCATGTGACACTTGACCCTGGTGGCAAAGTACAAGTTCAAGTTCACTAAACATCGCATGCAGACCAACAATAAAGGTCTTACAGAGAACCATGCAATTTGTCTTTATTTTTTCTTTTTAATATTGATGTTTTACCCGCCTGCTCATCTGTCCATATTGCATGTAATTTTTTCACATGAATGCAAATGGAAAAGTAAAATACAACCCATAAGGAAGCACCACTATGGGGGAAAACAGCATTTTCATGACCTAAGTGATTATGAAAAACTGCTCACATGGGTCAAGCTCATCCCCCAAGGCCTAACGTATTGATCTCAATGCAGAGGAGGCATTTGTAAAAACTGCTGCTGCCGGCGTACTTCTCTAAAAGTCCCTGAACACCCACACACTTACAAGCAAGCACACAAGCACACACTGGTCTCACACTCATAAAAACACACAAATACAAAAAATATCAATTTAACAAGACAGTTTTTTGAGGTTGATGCAGTGAGGTAGGCGTAGGGTTGAAACATTTGTCTCGTTTCTTTCCCTCTCCCTGTTTTAAACAAGATAAAGCAATTTAGCCAGAAAACTGTGTTTTGAGAGTGAAGAGCCTTTTCATTTTGGATATCATTTAAAAAAAAGTTTCTCTGGAAGCAGGCAGCGTTATTGAAGGACAGACAGATGCCTCTTCTTCTGTAAAGTCAACATTCCTGGATTCATAACAATTCAAAGCGAGTTGATTTGCATGCAGAACAAATACAACTGTCTCACCACAACAGCAAAGGTATTACTTGTTTAGAAGAAAATGCAATATTAAAACTGAGCACCACACTTATCACTGCCTACGAGAGACATACACATTCAAGCACAAAATGCATTTCAAACATTCACACACAAGCAAAGAATAACGAACCAAAGCTGGTTTGTATGTGTGAGTTGGGCTCATTAATGGGTTTTGACTCTACATGTGTTGCAGTAGCAGTCTATAGAGTGGACCTCGGGATCAACTGAGGGGGCGTCAGGCAGAAAAACAGCCGCAGTATCTACAGAAAACCACTGTTGCTCACAGAAAGAAGAAATCACAGTAGGAAACAGTTTGCCCCCGCATACAGAAGACAGTAAACACACACTCAGACAGGCAAATACATCAACACAGACACACACACATACACTAGGGCCAAAGCTCTGACTCTGAGGTCCCTCTGCATACACGCATGCACACCATGATGCACACCCACACACACCTACACACAGTGGGCAAAGCTCTAACGTCAAGGACAGTATTGATCATGGAAATCTCTGTACACTAAATGAGAGCACACCTGATTATGAAAGCTTTTAACCCAAATGCTTAATGCAGCACAGGTTTAATGGAAAGAGCTTATGGCTGACACAAAGCTCAGTAGAGAGAGAAAGAGAGAATGAGAGACAGAGTGTGTGTGTGTGTGTGTGTGTGTGTGTGTGTGTGTGTGTGTGTGTGTGTGTGTGCGTGTGTGTGTGTTTGTGTGCACCTTCATTGTGGTTTAGTCAATTTGATTGATTGCAGGGAGACCACCTGGGCATTTTACTCCCACCATGACTTTGATGAGCATTTGACTAATCATAAGGCCCTAAGTAATGACAGATTGTAGATGGCCCCGCTGTCATTAAATAAACTGATCCCCAAATGCAGGCACACTGCACCAGGAGAGCTTATTCAAAATGCTGAGAGGATCCATTTTGAGGCAGACTCATTTGTCCATTGAGAAAAGACTAGTTATGCATCACCATAAATCATCCACTGCAGCTATTTGTTCATATTGCTTCGTCCATTCCTCCAGGATCCATTACAGCATAAAGGAAGGTACTGTTTAATCCACACTGAACCAAGTGTGTCAATTCAAAAGAAGTGAAACATTTGACTCACTAACTTTTTGTGCAGCAATTGTTTAATAATTTATCTGTTGTTCAGATTTTCAGTCAGTCGGTGTATTTCACATTTGGTACTCTGATCCTTTAAGTAAGCAGAAGCAGCAATAACGCAATGCATAAATACGCCATTACAATACAAATCCTTCCTTTAATTTTATTTAAAGCAACTACAATGAGTTGATTCTGGCGCCCTCTCTGGACAAAAGTAGTAGTGCTCCCGCACCCTCCGGTCGAATAGATCTTGCTAGTGTGTGCATTTGTTTTTGAAGCCAGTAAAAGAGATGCAACTTAGTTTAAATGCTATATTTCTTTATTAAACATAGTTTGTTTGCAGGATGCACAGCAATGAGGTAATGTATATATTTGTGACTATATTAAATTAATGACTGTAACATGATATTCATGCAGTTCATACACCTATGTTACACGTAAGCCTACAACTAACAGATTATTCATTTGCTCGGTAAAATATATTTTGTTGAGAAAGCTAAAGTTATTAACATTCCCTAGTAATGTTATGTCTTCATAATAATAACAGCAAAATATAGCTCGGTAGCAAAGGCAGCATAAAATGTGAGACTGACAGTTGTATTAGATTAACGACCAAGGTGACCAGCTAAATTAGACATATTACATACCTGTGTAGGAGGAAGAGGGTCAATTCCTTTCAAATCCTGTGTTTTTGCCCATGCTATGTCACTGTCCCTTTTTGTCTTTGCTGATCCTGCCCTAATATCAGCTATAACGTCAAAAATCAAACTCTCTAAAGAAATATCTCCTCCTGCTTCCTTTGAACTGGCTAACTTAGTACTTAGCCTATTCACTGTGAAACTTTACCTTGGAAAGCTGTTTTTCTGTGTAGTTGTGTGTCTGGCCACCTGGCGGGTCCAAAATTCACTCCCCTTTCAGCTCTATTTGGTTCTCAATCAACTTCTGAAGAAAGAAAATCTGGCTCTGTAGCTGCTAAATGCTCCACTATGTTCAACAACTCTAACCTAGGTCTGTCTGCAGTTGGATGCTGTGCAGGTATTTCAGAGCTTTTTCAACGAATCATCATCATTTGATCTATTGTTAATATAAAAATATTGATAAGTGCAGCTTTAACTACAGTGAATATGGCAGGCAATTTCTGAATTGACTGAACAAACAGTGGCTCCTATTTAAAACTTCAACTCTGGCATGTAGATCCATAAAATGCACCGATGATTGATGCTCCATTTTTGTGAGTTAACTACCAAAATATAGTGTGTAGATTTTAGGAAAAACAGTACATTAGTAAGTGTGTCATAAATATGTGTTCCAGTCTGTAGAAGCTCTCTCGTTACCCAAGGACCTAAATTATTAGTGTCATAACTAGGTACAATCCTCTGTTTGGACTTGTCACTGCCTTTTTAAATATACATCTCTCTAGTAAACTCACAGGACTAACAAGAGAATTTAAAGATAATATTAAATTACTTGATAATATTCAGTTTAAGAATAAGGACTTCAACTTATATTTTAAGTATTTCATAATTGTAAGATATGTGGCCTATAGCAGAGAATTCAAATAATGAATGGCATTTCAGACAAGAAAAAACAGACTAGCTGTAATTGTAAAAGATGAAAATCTTGGAAATGTCAGGAGAAATGGCATATTACCATGACAACACAGCTATTGTCTTGTCAAGGTTGGGGTGTGTGGAGTTCAGCTGCAACGAAACGAGACCCTGACTGTTGTTCTCCATAAGGAATAATTGCAATAAATGGTCTATTTTCCATGAGCCATTATTCACCACTAAAACTGAATTGACTTGTTCCCTTAAATTGCTCGACCCAAAATCAATGTGCCCCCCCCCCCTCACACACACACACACACAGTCCAAAGTGCTTCCAAATACAGTAAAGGAATTTATATTATTCATGAGATCCTGGTTCACACAAGGCCAGCAGCTCGACCCAGACTCCTTAATGGCTGAACCGCCCTTCATCACGGCCGAACCCGTCCTGTGATCCCAACTTGGCAGTCACTTAGCCCAAAGGATTGAGACTCCTTTGAAATATTCAATAATGCATTAAGGATCAGAGAGAAGTCAGCTAATTATGTTCACACACACACACACACACACACACACACACACACACACACACACTCTCTCACTCTGTTTCTCTATTACACACACAAACACATGTAAACACAGAGTGAAGTTGGAGGTAGTAATTAAGTATTTTGCACTCTGACAAGCTGTAATGATGTCGGGATTTTTGTTCATGAAAAATGAATGAGTGTTTGGAATTTGTCTGTGATGACATTTTATTCTGTTTTTGTCTTCCAGTGTCAAAGATAGACGTAACGGTATAGGCCTATATGTGTTTCCGCGGCTGTGTCGGTGTATGCGCGTTTCCCTCAGTGTAACAATAATAACCTATTTCAAGGCGACCCATCAGCTTTAAATATTAATGCTTCTGCTGCAAGGCTGCTGGCTGCCGCAGAAGGTTACAAGGACACTTCCAATGCCTCATAGAAGAGCAGGCAACCCCCTCTATTAGCAAAGAAATGCTGACCTCAAAAACATCGACGCCCTGCCTCTGTCTAGGTTTGACCCTGGTCTTTCTGTCTGTCTCTGTAATAGGAATTGTCCATTTAGATGAAAGACTTAAATTCTAAAAATTTGCATTTTCAAATGTCATACATTTTGAGGCCAATGGTGTGTCCAGGTGGTCTACAGCCAATTGGAAATTTGGCATGGGTGGAGGGCAAGGCTTTCACAACAACTCACTGTCACGCATGCAGACAAACATTTACATACACACAGTCCTGCCATTAACAAAAACAACAGTTCCCCAGTCAATGTGACACTTTGCTATTTGCTTCCTTCAACATACAGTATTTGTACCAGTGTAATTGTTGTTTCTGTATGTCTGTTTATGTCTGTCTTTTAAATGCTACAGTCACGATCCTGTCCTGAGGCTGTCTGTGTTATATGATTTTGGCCAAGCCATCTCTGTGTTTTGATTTGGGTTTCTATGTTTCTGGGTTTTGGGTTCTTGATTCTGTGATTTGGGGTTTGTATCTTCATTTTAGTTCTGTCATTTGTTCCGTTGAGTTTAGTTCACTGTGTGTATCTGGTTATTATCTGTCAGCTAGTGTTTAGTGGTGTTTTGGTATTTTCCTTATTTCTGTTCTGTTCCTTGTTGAGTGTTGTCCTGTTTCCTGGTTGGTCCTGTCTCTGTTCCCTACCCTGGTCTGTGTAACAGTTGGTCCATGTTTTCTCTTTTGGAGTTTTGTTTCTTGTCTTGTGTTCTCTGTTTAGCCTTGTTTAATTCATTGTTCATTTGCAGGTTCTGTTTAGCTCACTTTGTACCTGTCTGTCATGTATCTTAGGTTTAGCCCTGCATTTGAGTTCTGTGCCTTAGTTATGTCTTTGTATTTACTCCTAGTTATGTGTTAGCATTATTTTGTGTTTTGTCTGCTCTTGGTTCTGTTTAATCTTAGCTTCAGTCTGTGCTCCTTGGTGGTGTAAGTTTATTTGTGATGTGTCTGCTCGTGCCTGGATTAGTTTGTTATTTATATTATTCTGATCTATTACTACTTATTTTGATATGGCCTATGTTTAGTGTTCAGTAACTTGTGTTATATCTGTTCCCCCTTAGTAATCTGCCTGCCTGCCAATATCTCCCTTTTCCCCTGCTGTCTCTCTGCCTGCCTGCCGCTCTCATTAGCCCTGATCCCTGTCACCTGTGTTGCTCCTACCCTGCTTGTTAGTCCATGGTGTATACATTCACCTAAAGGATTATTAGAAACACCTGTTCAATTTCTCATTAATGAAATTATCTAGTCAACCAATCACATGGCAGGTGCTTCAGTGCATTTAGGGGTGTGGTCCTGGTCATGACAATCTCCTGAACTCCAAACTGAATGTCAGAATGGGAAAGAAAGGTGATTTAAGCAATTTTGAGCGTGGCATGGTTGTTGGTGCCAGACGGGCCGGTCTGAGTATTTCACAATCTGCTCAGTTACTGGGATTTTCACGCACAACCATTTCTAGGGTTTACAAAGAATGGTGTGAAAAGGGAAAAACATCCAGTATGCGGCAGTCCTGTGGGTGAAAATGCCTTGTTGATGCTAGAGGTCAGAGGAGAATTGGCCGACTGATTCAAGCTGATAGAAGAGCAACTTTGACTGAAATAACCACTCGTTGCAACCGAGGTATACAGCAAAGCATTTGTGAAGCCACAACACGCACAACCTTGAGGCGGATGGGCTACAACAGCAGAAGACCCCACCGGGTACCACTCATCTCCACTACAAATAGGAAAAAGAGGCTACAATTTGCAAGAGCTCGCCAAAATTGGACAGTTGAAGACTGGAAAAATGTTGCCTGGTCTGATGAGTCTGGATTTCTGTTGAGACATTCAGATGGTAGAGTCAGAATTTGGCGTAAACAGAATGAGAACATGGATCCATCATGCCTTGTTACCACTGTGCAGGCTGGTGGTGGTGGTGTAATGGTGTGGGGGATGTTTTCTTGGCACACTTTAGGCCCCTTAGTGCTAATTGGGCATCGTTTAAATGCCACGGCCTACCTGAGCATTGTTTCTGACCATGTCCATCCCTTTATGGCCACCATGTACCCATCCTCTGATGGCTACTTCCAGCAGGATAATGCACCATGTCACAAAGCTCGAATCATTTCAAATTGGTTTCTTGAACATGACAATGAGTTCACTGTACTAAAATGGCCCCCAAGTCACCAGATCTCAACCCAATAGAGCATCTTTGGGATGTGGTGGAACGGGAGCTTCGTGCCCTGGATGTGCATCCCACAAATCTCCATCAACTGCAAGATGCTATCCTATAAATATGGGCCAACATTTCTAAAGAATGCTTTCAGCACCTTGTTGAATCAATGCCACGTAGAATTAAGGCAGTTCTGAAGGCTGAAAGGGGTTCAAACACAGTATTAGTATGGTGTTCCTAATAATCCTTTAGGTGAGTGTATATGTTTGGTGTTTCAGTCCATGTCCGGTCATTGTTGTGTTTGGCGTGTTCTGCCTGTCTCTGTGTTGCCTGATCCTTGGTTTTGATGTTTTACACCTGAACTGCATGTAAGCCTGAGTTTTTGTATTTGTTTGGATTGAAACCTGTGCTCCTTCAGTCAACTCTCCAGTGTCTTGCATTTGGGCTTTCTCCTGTTTGCACTTCCTCAAACTTGTAACAGCCACTATCATTTGAGTCTATAATGTGCTTTAGTGGTGCAAATAGTATTAAAAAGTTAAAAACTACAAATTAAAGTTATTTTTCAAAAAAAGTTGTTAACTGAATTACCAAGAACTAATTACGACACACTAAGCCTTGAACCCTCTGGCCCCCTGTGTGTCTGGGGGGGCTTTGTGCAGCCTGCGTTGCCCAACTGGTAATGCAATATTTACATTCTCTAAATGACATGCATCAGTGACCTTAAATGTAGCCACTTTTAAGTGATGTCTGGCTTGGAAACAGCTTTTAAAAGAACGATGACATGATGCAGGTAACACTGACATGAAACCCTCACAATCCAGTGATGTGAGCTAAGAAGAGAAAGAGATACACATTCTCAAGGACCATTTCACTCTTATATCTTGACATTCACATCTTCTCGCTCCGTTTTCTGAGCTCCATCCTACACAGTGCATTAAACCGGAATTCACACATTCATTCTACTGCTAAATGAATCGCGAATGCCATATAATTATCGATTTGTAAGTGGTCTTGCAAGCATCATCAGTCAGAGCCTCCTTCAAGTACAGCAATTATTATATTACTGTAACCATGGTGATTTATTTGTGGTGTTATTTCCAGTGGAAATGTATTTATGGATGAGAGTGGGCGGAGGATTGGCGAGTGTGTGCTTGTGCATGAGTAGTGGGCCAGTGGACAAATCAATTAAATACCTTACCAACACACACACACACACGCACGCTTTGACTTCTAAATTATAGGCAGAGTTCTGAGTATAACCCAGAGAAGATCCAGTCACACATGACCTGCCTATGCAAAATATTCTGTAAAATAATAATATGATTGCTTTTCCCAGATTATTTTATTGGGAAGTAAAGGTTGGTTCTTTCTGCCAATAAAATCTCTATTTGTTGGTACAGATATGGCGAAATAGGAAAACATTAAATATGCTCTGACTTAGTTATTCTGCTAAAGAACAGTGGAAACTGCTTCTACTGATAACAGTTACAGTGATCAAGCGCTAGATGGATTTACAAGCGTGAATCATTCCTATATAAATTCTATGTGGAAACAATATTACATTATAATTTGCACTACTGACTTGACAGTATTTGGAAACAACCCAGTACTGTATTACTGTTTCATATAGCCTAATTATAATTCAAGCATAGTAAGCTATATTTCATATGCAGTAATGCAGTTAGTTTACTGTATTAGTATATGATGTGTTTGAATTATACACTGTACAGTAATTGAATTTGCACAATTTGAAAAACTTTTGAAACAATAATTGGCATGAGAAATAAAACAAAAGAAAACAATTTGGTTATAATAGATAGGTCATATAAGATATATAGGTATAGTGATCAATTTGACCCAGACAGATGTGATCACTTTCCAAGATAGTACAAAAGCTGCCATCAATTGAACACCAATAATGGTTTGACTACTCCATCTAGTGGAGTAGTATCATAAAATACACCTGTAAGTCTAGTTTTGTTCGTACAGTTCTGAGAGTAATGACATGTAAGTGAAAATTAACTTCACATATTTACAAAAGATGTTAGGTCAAACTAATGTTCACTGCTCTCACATATACAAGATAGTGGGAAGTGAAAAGTAAAGCCTTTTCATTCAGACGATTACTAATATTAATACAATGATTGCAGGTATTCCATTTGTTTTAATGTAAGGTTGGATGACCAAACACACAAGCGCCACACTGAAGTCAACCACAGAAAAGCTGACTCACATGTGGCGTGGATCCAGGCCCAAATCATGCTCTGCTGATCAAGCACTTTCTTTGAAATGAAAATGCTTCTGCCGTCCATGGCTCTCTCTTTGAACAAGTCCTCACTGGAGCCAGGAGTTCTGGCCTCCCTCTAAGGATCAAGAAAACCGGTTCCTTCTAAATTGTCTAAGTTGACTATCTTACATTTTGTTCAAAACAAAACAAACGTGCATTCTTTCTGGAAACAACATGGCATCGCACACCTAAAATAGCTGCTTCATGACCTTTCAACAGGAACAATTAAACATATCTACAATACAAATACAAATGTAAATGTTACTAAAGGCAATCAGTAAACAGCTTAAGAAATAACCTTTACATCATAAATACCTAGCAACAAATGAAGAACACCCTCAATTTGAATAATAATAACTTTCCCTTGAAAAACTTTACTGTAAACAGGTTCAACGTATCATGTGATAATCAGTATAAAATTCTACATAGAATTCATATCAGCAGCCACAAATTATGGCTCATGGGATGCAGACTATTTTCTTATCTTAATCAAGGGTCTAAGGATACGGGGAGTCGTATGCTGTCCAGATTGGGAAGCCCTCTCAGGCAATTTTGAGATTTGTGATTGTTTGGGCCAAACAGATAAATTTGACTTGATTTGATATACGTTATTCTCAAATAATCTACTTCTATCACATTTTCTAGCTTTGCACAAATACAGTACTTATGGTTCGGGGTTATTAAAGGGGTCCACCAGTGATTTAGTATTGCACTTCCATAAAGTTGGGAGACTCAATAGAGACTGATTAAACAAGGAATGGTTAATATCGAAGCAGCCGAGACATCCTGATTTTTTGTCTGTAGCTTGGGTCACACTCCATTTCCCATAATACAACTAAGTAGCATCTTTCATTAGACATAATCAGGATTATTTTTTTAGACTAGAGCCAGAGAACATATTGTACAGTTTTAACAGGCTTAGTTGTAGGCCTACCCCTGTCTGTAAAATTGGTGGTGTCACTTTAAGAGACTGTCCTATTATCTAGATGTTGGCTTTCATGACTTTTCAAAAATACTCTGTCTACCATTTTCATTAACCTGGAATTTCAAGACCCCAGACACCCCGGGGCCCTGAAAGCCATAAAAAAGGGAACACATAAAAGCATAGCTAACAAAAGCACAAATATTTAGCCCTTCCTAACCCAGGCACACCATCCATTTCATAATGTGTCCTACCCTAGACCACCACAGGAGTGCAGCATAGCAAAGGGAATGACCTCCATCTCGCACAGTCACAGTGAAACACCTCATTCACTGACACATCCATGACTAGTAGCACAATAATGCATACAGTAGTTCTATGTATAAACTAAATTCATACAGGCAGTAGAGAAAATGACAGGGACAGTGATAGGAACTTGACCTCTTGGGGACACGTTTCACCTGCAGGAGGTCTATCCTGTATAATATGCTGGAAAATTTGTGTTACGCAAAAGAAAAGATGTTGACAATCTTCCAAAAGAAATAAACAAGTTCAGCATAAAGCACATACAGTTTTTTTCTATCTACTATTCAGACAGTGACAAAAGCTGGATGAATCTTCATTTGAGCTCCTCTGTGTGAGTGTGTAGAAGTGAGGCGTGGGCGTGGTCACCCAAGGTGGGATACTGAGAACCACATGATGACTGAGAATCCTCACAGACATCTTAAAAGAGCATGCATGCTTAGTTAATCCTCTCTGAGTTTTTTTTTTTTTTTTAATCTCCTCATATCCTTCAAAATACTATATACTAATACTTGTGTTTGATTGGACATGCCTGATAAGCTATGTGAATGTCCCTTTAAGCATTTTATTGACTTCTATTGGCTGCAGGTGGCAATGTTGCTCTGCCAGAATGCTCACTGTATTGCCTCCCTATTGTGAGCTTTTTTTTGGTTTCTTTTGTTCTTTTGATGAATGGAAAAACCTTTAGAATGGAGACTTTATGGCCGCGCACATCATCAAAAGCTAACAGTGATTATTCTTGATAAATTGATGTTGCCCTGTGTGGACTAGAAATCATGTCAGTAGAATAGCCAGTAGCAGTCATTATCCAACAGAGATGTAGGACTATGTACTGTAGAAATGCATACAGAATCTTGCTAGAGTAATTATGAATCAAACAAACTAAATCCAAGGCTTGACAGTACACAAAAACATTATACATCATTAATAACAAGCTCTATGTTGTTGAAATATGGGCTACAGATAAATCTATGGTCCTCTGTTCAGAGCAGCTACAGGTGTCAAAACAGACATGGGTGTGATATAGGAAGGCAATGGTGTGGAGACGAATAAATACATCTCTCAAAAAGCATTAAAGGCTGACAATGTGGAAAATCCTGTTTTCTTTCCTCCTAACCTGTACATTTCTGCTGCGGATTTATCTGCTGCTGAAAGATATAGGCCCAGCCCCGAGGATAAGCAGGAAAGAGGGATCATGTATGGATGGCGTGGCGGGACGCACACGTCTCACGCACATGGAGGGAAATTACTCTCCGGGGATTGAAAACCAGGAGGATGGATTGGAAAGAAAAACAGGATTCTGTCTCTCTTTGAGGCAAAGGAAAACCAAAATAGAGGTGCTGACGGCTTCCTCCATCCAGACCTGGTGGGAGCGCTTATCCAGTTTTGCGTTATGAGATAAGAGGGGGATTTATTTATTCAGGTTGATAGCTCCGGCACACTTTGAATGATAAAAGAATGTGTTTGTGCACCGTGTGTTCATCCACTTTCAGCGTGCCAATCAGGATTAAAGGTTGTGGTCTATAGGACAAATATGCGTATATTAGAATCCATAAATGAGAGGCGTGAGATTCTTAATTTTTCTTATCCCTTTGTCTGTGGCCTTGTTTCTCTTTCCTGCACCTGAGAGCTGTGATCACACATTGTTCAGCACATTCCCGTTACAGCATACGAAAAACACCAGGAGAGAAAAAAAGTCCACATCAAACACGAAGGCCAGAATATTTTTATCCATTGTCTACTGAAAAAACCCACATCTAAAGCGGGAATAAACGGAAGGGGGAGCTTTTGTTGTGGTTATCCTCCTGGTGGTTTAAAGGAAGGTGTTGGGTTTGCTATGGGATAGATCTGCTGTTATTTCAGTCAGAAAAGACATCTGTTTTGCAGTAAGTCACATCCGTGTTAACTTCCCTGGTGCAGATGCTTCCCAGCATGGTGATTTATTTATCTCGTATGGTGGGCGTTTGGGCCGGAGAGGTTCTGTGAGATGCTGTTGGCACAGCTGATGTGGGTCTATGGGAACACAGGCCTCCAAGAAGTACTTTATTTTCATTTTGGGAGCTGTTGAATTTGGCTCATGTAGCACATCTACACAAGAATGCTGCTTTGGAACGGCACAACTTGGGAGTAGGGGAACTGTAACTTTAAGAAAAGGTTCCAGTGAATTAATCTTTCCTGAGCTCTTTCTATTTAGCAATCTTTAGCTCTGAAAGGTCGTCCAGATGTAGAACATTGACATAAGACCTGCAGGCAGACTGCTAGGTTGTTGTAAATTTTATACTAAGGCCAATGTTTATGTTGTATGTATACCAATGTTTAACCCTGCTTACTGAAATGAATGGACTACAAGCTTTTTTTGTGAAGAATGTCTCAGATGCGTTCTCCTTTCTAATGCTTTAGCCTCACACCAAGAAGCACATTCTATTATAGCTACATGTAACATAGAAACATCCTTACTTTTTCTTGTTTATTTCTTTGCAGTGTTTATTTTACACGTACATGAAGGGCTGGGCAGTATGGCTGAAATCAATATCACAACGTGCTTGTGAAAACAGTAAGAATTCATGACTCTGAAGGAGCTTTGACAAATCTGTGAAAATAACCCTGATGATGACATGGGTGTTTGAGGCAGAGAGGGTCTAATGAACTTTCATATTCATGCTTTTCATTGCATTGTGTTTAGAATATTATGGGAAATGTAGGATGGTAATGGATCCAAACTAGAGGCTAAAAGTCAAAATAACTTGGCCTATGCCGCATATTTTTTCACAAATCTTTTTAAAGAAAATCAGTCTCTTGTGAGTCCCACAACTTTATGGAAGTGAAATGCTAAATTAACGGACTATGCCTTTAATAAGGATTATTGCAAGAATCAATCCAATCCAAAGTAATTGAGTGTGAAAGTTCATTCCTGACCTTGGAAACAGAACTTTGAAAATCTTAACTCAAGGTCTGCTGTAAAAAAGACTGTGAGATGCAGCTGAAAGCTCAAGAGGAAACTAGTAAGTGGACCTTGAGTTAAGATTATTTTCTCAAATAAAAATCAAGGTTTAATTTAATGAATTGTGTTCCATTTTTATACAGTAAATCAAATAAAACTCAACAAACTGTATTAAAACATAACAAAAAGCACATTTGAATAGATTTTTGATTAGACATAATCATTTTCTATTACTATAACTATATGTTCAGATCATTACAATACGCTCATTACTGAATGATTACCCATCTCTCTTAACTCCAAATGAAAACTTCATGGCAGATTGGGGACTTTTGCCATAGAAATACAATGATTCTCAGTAAGCAATTATTCAGTTTAATTTCAGTTATCTATTAAAATCTGTTGTTATTTCGTAACTATCTTGTTCTGAATCAAGATTTAAAAAGGGAGGCTGGGAACCAAAGGGTCTGTCTGTCAGCTCCATAGGTGGCCACAGGAGACCCTTAGAACTTGGATGAAAAACAAATCTCACAATAGCATCAACTGAAAACAGTGGAGATCAGAGGGAGCGTGGCAGCCCCTATCAGGGATGTTTGGGGATGGCGTGTAGGGGTGGGGGGGTAAAGGTGTGGCCCCACAGGTCAAGCCACCGCTTTCCTCTCTCCTCCTCTGGGAGGGACCCCAGTGTCTGTTAGAACAGGAAGAAACTGAAGGTCAAAGCCCAGATATATTGTCTTCCTGCCCGTTTGACAGACGCCAGCCTATATCTCACTTTAGACTTTATCTGTCTAAAACACACACATGTACACACCTCAATGTACAGGGGGGAAAAGGGGAAGGCAGGCCACTAGAGAAATGGATTAAAAGGTAGTGATACATAAAAAGGTTTAACTTTATTGACTCTTCTGGAGGAAATGTAGCCATAGCTGTAG
Source organism: Micropterus salmoides (assembly GCF_014851395.1). Classification (NCBI taxonomy): domain Eukaryota; kingdom Metazoa; phylum Chordata; class Actinopteri; order Centrarchiformes; family Centrarchidae; genus Micropterus; species Micropterus salmoides. The sequence goes on from NW_024040040.1 coordinate 13,594,267, forward strand.
CAGCAGTAAAGGGAAATATATTGCAAATATTGTGTATGACCAATAAAACTATGAAACATGATGAATAAGAACTCAACAACTTTGCACTTTAATTGTACCAAGTAGCTGAGTTATCGGTAGGTTCACAGTTTAACCTCAAAAGCGCAGGGGTGTGGTTAGCTCGGGTGGTAGAGTGCAAGCCCCGTGTACAAGGCTGAGTCCTTACCTTTGCTGCATGTCGCCCTAGCTCTCTCTCTCCCTCCCTCATTTCCTCACTCTATCTGCTGTCCTATTAAATAAAGGCTATAAAATTCGCAAAAAATATCTTAAAGAGAAAAAAAAGTGCAAGAGCAACCCTGTCTGTGTCAATCAGGTGTTGATTCAGTTAGTAACTTTCAAAGCTTTAGTGGTGCTGCAGGGATTACATGGCATTTTAAGAATATTTTTTAGTTCACCATATGAAATATAAAGTATGAAGTGGCCAAAATGTTTCACAAACCTTACAATGTAATGCTGGTGTCATGCAGGGATCGTGTTTATATGTTCACCGTTTTAATGTGTTAGCATGCTAACATTTTATAAGTAGTGCTTAACATAGTAGTACAACTGAGGCAAACAGGAATGCCTTTAGTGGTCTATAGCGACGCTAGCTGCTCTGTGAGGCTCTTTGAGTAAATGCTAAAATCAGCATGCTAACATTTGTTTGTTACCACAAGTGCCAATCCATCCAGTATGTGTCGGTCAGTCGTAATATTTATGGTTGGACTGTTTTATTAGATTGCATTACATCATCCAAGTATTTAAATTTTCTAGTCAAACTGGGTAAGATACCTTCAGTCTGACTTTAGCACCAAAACTGCAACCTCCTCCATTTTCAGTAAGATAGATCACTGCAGGGTCACCTGGCAAAAAGTTGAACCATGCTTTTACCATCATGCAATGATAGTACATCCAGCCGATCAAATACATGCAAGCACACGTTCCCAGATGATTTTTTGATTTTTCTTTGTCACATGAACAGCATAATTCCACTGTTTTCTTTGAGAAGGAACGGAAAAAGAGAAGAGAATTCCTTTATTTATCATTTTTATGAAGGTACATAAAAATGAAATAACGAGATCACCTTGCAAATGGAAAAGACTGTCAGTGCAATCAGTATATAAATAAGCATATAAAGAGTGATAAGAAGTCTAAGTCTAAGAACAGACAAAGCACAGGCAAGTGCAGACAAAGAGTAGAAGTGGGTAACACTTGTCATTGAGTGTGCATGTATTGATTTGCAATCGCAATGACAAAGTCTTTTCAAGACTATTCAAATGCATGCATGTATCTATATCTAACTGACTGTATGTGAAAGCAGCTAGTAAATTAAATGTTAAATATAAGCAACATATGTTAAAATATGTGCTTAAATGTGATTAAAGGATATAGGGGCACAGATGACAGAGCAACAGTTCCACAGGCAGGCAGGAAGTTATTTGACTGAAAGCCAGCAGGGGGTTAGTGGCACACAGTCAGAGAAGCAGACAGATCTACAGCCCTACAGTCACCGTCACTCCTCAGTCTGTTATCTCGTCCCAATAAAGCCCTCAGCAGTACAACTTCATAGGCATTTCCGCCCTGTGAAAGACACACGTGGCCTCTTTGATAAGATAAACTGCAGAGAATAAAGACACGGCAAAGCGAGGTCTCTTTTTAGCTTCTCCAGCCAAACAATTCTATTTTAGCAGATAAGGTGGCGCAGACAGACCGCCCCACCCCTGAAACCTCCGAGACACACACTCGTCCCTTTGTGACCTGATAAAGGAGACTGCTGGATGCATGTAATCAGCATATTATTGATAGTCTTAATGAGAAAGGCTCTGAGTCACTGAAGCCATTAGCCAGGATAAAAGAGGCTTAATTGTTTTGTGTGTGCATGTGGTTGCATGTGTGTGTGTGTGTGTGTGTGTGTGCCTCAGCTAAGACCAGGCTAATTAAATCCATTTCCTTCGTTAGCAACTTTTTTTCTCTCTTAATTAAGAGGGTTAATTATGGGCCTGGACAGAGGTCTCGTGCACGTTTGTGTGGATGTGCATTCTCCAGACCAGACACACATGTGATATTGCAATCTGTAACAGAGGCATATAATGACACAATGAGCATTCATGGCTTAAATTAAACAGCCTTTGATATTTATTTCAATTCAAAGAAAGAGTGAATATGTTAAGTCAGATTGTATCTCTAATCAACGACAGAGTTGTCTGCCTTGAATTTCAAAGGCTTCAAGTAATAACATGGCACCATCTCTTTGATAATGGTCACCTACGTCTGTCTTTGTTGGAAAAAAAAACCAAAACATAAATCCACTCTCCAGTTGAAAATAACTGCGGTTTTCTTGTCTCGAGGAGGAATCCACATGTTTGGTTTCTTGTCAAAAGCATCAACCAGCAACCAGCAAATATGGTGTTAATACTGACTTCTGTCATCACCATCGGTGTGTGATACTAGTGGACGTCTGCAGCATACCAATGGTGTGGAACAATATTCCCCAGCACGCTCCATCTACAGCAATAATATCGTTATGGCTGCCAGACATGAGAGGACTCTCCCTGCCTGCCACTGGACACACACCATTACTTTTGATGGCCCGAGTGTGTGTGCATGAGAGTAAAAGCGTGTGTGCGATCTGTGTGTGCGCGCTTGTGCCCTCGGGGTCACACATCCTGTTGGGGAAAATGGCTGATTCAGGACTGTCTGCCATCTTGCTTGTCAACTTGGGTCCATGCCGCTATAACCGTTAGACATCTGTGGGCGAGCAACCGTTTCCAGTGTGATGATGATGATGACGATCCTCTGCGGCCATAACAAGACATTAACACCTTTTACACTCTGTTGACTCCTCTTAAAGCTGCAGGCAAGTTTTGTATGTAAAAAAACCACACTTGTGTTAGCAGTCCACTTCCCTATGTCAGGGTGTAATAGAGAGAAGCATCTCACCCCTTCTAAAAGAAACATTGTAGATGTGCCACATTTACCAAAATTAAATTGTGCAGGAAATGTTTTTGGTGCACATTAAGCTGGAGTGTTGCTGGGATTTCTGGGCTATCTGAGATGATTCAAGGGTATCACAGGTGTCTGTGTCATAATACTCTCGTGTTTCCTTGGCATCCTTTAGCTTACACAAGTCAATCTGGTTGTAATTTACCATTATTAATTTTTGGGTTTCTGTGTTTTTGGTGCCATCTCTTCAAATGACTGCCTCTAACTTGGACTTCCAATATGTAAAATTAGCTGATAAGCTATCTTATAGCTTTAAAGCTACACTAATCAATATTTTTATGGTAGCATTGGGTCAGATAACAATGTGTAATGTGAAAGTGGCCACTACTTGTGACAAACCCATATAGAAAATTTGGCATCTTTCATGTCATTGTTTAGGTTTTGGCCCACAACTTTAATATTTTGGTCTGCCACTCCTATCAGCCTTGGTTGGAGTCACATCAGGCAGCAGTTTTCAGTGAAGTGGCAGAGAACAGCTCTGATATAGCCACTGTTTGCTACCTGCCCAGCACCAAACAGCCAAAGTTAGCAATTGATGGTGAGCATGGTGGGGCATTTAGCAGCAAAAACAAACACATGTTTAAAAGAGAGTGAACAATGGACCTACATGCACCAGGTGGTCATGAAATACAGCCCCAAATGAATACTGATGTTGCTTCCCATCTGCTGGTTGTGTAAACGTTTGCCAACACGTTCACAACGTCAACTTTATAAGGTGACATTATGTCAGTGTTGTCTTATGTATAGCTTGTTGTGCTGCACCCAAGCGGACACAATAATCAATTAATGCAGCTTTATTTAACTGTCACATGTGTTCACCGGTGAGTGATGAGAAGATCATGCTTCCTCATGCTGCATTTGGGCAACACCTGTTGGCCAATAATTTCTTGTTCTTATTGCTTTGTTGTTCTCTATTCTTTCTCCTCTCTGAAAATCACAATGTGATCCTTTCCCCACATTCTCAGTGATGCCTTTTAGGGGGAGGCTTGTGGGTGCACATCTGTCACTATCAATCGCCTCTGAGTGCGCATGCTTGTCGCTGTCATGCGTCCTACTGGTGCATTGTTAGGTGTGACTTTTTATTAGCCTGTGGCGTGTTGGAGATTGGAGGGGGGTCAACGTCACTCCGGCAGTAAACTAGCGCAGCCATCAGCCCTGCACACGGGAACAAACACCCCATTAAACCAAGGCCTTCGCATATTACTGTAATAAAAGCCCCTGTTCTCGCCTTTATGGGATTTTTAATTATGTCTATTCGTCTTCCCGGGCTTGTGAGCAACAGTTCATGATGAGCCCCATTTCATGAATACTCCGCCACTGGCTGAAAGCTGGAGGGGGTGAATTAAAGGGAAAAGTCAAAAATGGCCCGAAGCTAAAATATGCGCAATACTGTGATGGTATTTTATGTTTTACCTCACAGCACGGAGCCAATAGCGCAGCTTTTTATTTCAATTTTTTAAGGCTTTTCTTTTGTTTTAGATGTGGATTTGAATGATAATGGAAACATCTCATGCAGTTCCGGTGAATTACAGAGCAGCTCAGCTGTAACTGTGTGTATTAAATTATCTCCCCGAGATCAGGGCAATGGCTGGACTAGCTGCAGGGTCCCTGAAAATGAACCATACAAATCATCCATGCATGAATTAAACATAAAGGCCTGCGCTTTTGGTCATTTCACACCTCGTACACTTGCCTCTCTTCTTTGTATAGCACTTTCATATTCACTCTGTATGGATATTAAGGTCACTTGCCTCCCGACATTTAAAATGTTCCAAACGCCCCTGCACATTATGAAAACCTTAACCATTTTCAGTAAGGTATTTATTTATTGCATCGTGCCTGTAAAACCTGCCTGATAGAGCAATATACAGTCCCTCATTGTGCACACACACATTTTATAGCCAGGTAATTTTCTGCAACGCTGGACACTATAGCTTAACCCCTTTTAACCCTGGCAAGCCTACAACACTTAACCTGGAATACAGTGCAGCGGCACCTGAGCAACATACCATACAGAAGTCTTATTAAACAATTCTCACAGTCAAAGTCTGCATTTCAGACTTTACTTTTATGGCTAGGGACAAAAGGAGTTATTTTTAAAGGTTTTATTGTCTTAAAATCAGGTACAAACATTGTGCCCAGTGGGTTTGCGTAGTCTGCAGAAAATAACGGCACCCATGAAAACAAGCAACACCACAGCCAGCGCTGCACCCACACCACACAGCAGGGCTATTGATGAATACAAGGCTGAGGATGAAGAGAAAGACAAACATTATCGGCTCCATTAGTCACAGCATTTAACAATTAAGAGACGAGAGCAGAAAGGTGAATAAGTGGGACTTGAATGCATTTTCCAGTCACATTGTTGTGAGTGTGAAAAGCACAGGTGCCTTCTTACCTGCTCCAGTCACTTCATGTGTTTGGAGTAGAGAAGCTGGCTCTGGAAGGAGCTCAGTCAGCTCCTCTTGTAGGATGTTCTCCTCCAATAGGATGGGGCCCAGAACAGCTGTTCCCTCCCACCGCTGATCTGGAGGAAGCCCTGTGAGTCCAACATTGGGGAGGATGGAGGAAAAGAAATCTACTTTGCGCATTTAGCCAGCTGATTCAACCATTGACGATACAAGTGATTGGTTGGACAATTAATAAAAAAAAAAAAAAAGAAAAGGATCAGCTCAAAATCAATCCTCAAAAGATGCATAAATATCACGTGTGGAAGCAAGTTAGCTTGTCTAAATATGGGTGCAACCTCTGCTTGTCTGTGGCGGATTATATTTCACTCCTTGTTGCTAGCACTCCTTGTTTTGTTCATTTGTAATATGTCTGAGTGAGGCTTCAGAACCATCCAGATGGTCTCAGACAAGGTAGACATGCCGTCCTGGAAATTCTATAAGTGCCAAAGGGACATAAAAATAAATTAAACTTTGCTGATGTGTTTTTGGACCTAAAACGTATTGGGTGTGTGTTGTGCGTCTATGTATGCATGTAAATTCTTTGATATGACAGCACTCAAGAAGGTATCACCATTTCTCCCCTGGGTCAGTATCAAATGGTCAGGATTCATCCAAGTGTAATGTAGTGTTGCTTGTGTAAACTGTACCAGCATCTGCTGCTAGTCTTCTTCTCCGTCTCTGTTCGCTGCAGCTGGTCTCACAGCAGTTACACACCTTATTGTCTCCACCTGATGCAACCCATCTGTCCAGAGCCAAAAATGTCTTCCGTTACAGAGGCTGAATAAATCTCTTTATAGCATTAGAGTTCCGGTAAAGGGGGGGGGGGACTTTTTGCGGGATTAGGGAAGGGGGGGTGCCTGCATATTTTATTTAAACATACCAGAAAATCAGCCAGACAGTCACATATCCATTTGCTTAGTTTAACTGAATTAGCTTTGTGGGAACTGACCTGTTGGCCTCTGTCAAGAAGGAACACGCTTTGTGTTGTGTGTCAATGGGAACGGAGACTGTTGTTGCCTTCAAGTGACATGTGATGTAGAGCTATGAGGAAGGCAAAAGGACATTAAAAGACATATGTACAGTATTAAGTGTGCTATTCAAAATATTGCACAAATATCTTTCCAAGATGTCCTCATTGGTAGACCCAACGTGTGTGCTAATGATGCTGTAGCTTCATTACCACATTTTTTGGGAATTGCTCAGATGTTGCAAGTACAGTACTGGGTTAAAGCAGTATCCTGAAATCTTGAGCGTTGAAACTTCTTAGATCAAATTCTGTTCTTTTACTTGAAGTTAATTCAATGTTACGATTCATCCCCCAAAAAAAAAAAAAAAGTAAAAAAAGTTTTTCCGAGTTGACACTGGCTTACATTTATGGCCTAGCTCCATCCTGGGCATCTTCCACCTATAATATAGTTACCCAGTTAAATGTTAAGACATTCATTTCCTCAGCTGGAAAGTATTTGACCCAAGCACAGATTGCAACTGGAGGTATTGTGGCCTTCAAACAACTACTACCTACGTATACATTATGTGCCAACTTAGCACGCAAGACCACTAACAGAACAGCTGGGGGGGGGGAATAATAATGTTAAGTGACACCTTGGCTGCCGCAAGTTAGCTTGTCACATCAACACAGACCTCTCTGCAGTGATCAGATTGCTTGAATAGAAAAATAGAAGAAAACGTAAGGAAGAAGAAAAAAAAAAATACACGTGGAAAGTCAAATGTCTGACAGTATGATAGGTGATCAGTAGTTCTAAACCGTATAAAACACATCTCATACTAGCTGTACTTACTGAATTCCTGTGATCTTGGTGGAACCTGAAGGCTTTCAGCTGGAAATGAAGTTTATCCTCCTGGCTCCTCTGCATGAAGTAAGACTTGGCTCCTGTCAGCTTAGCATCAGTTAAACACCTTATAAGGAAAAATACAGGAACAGGATTCACATTCATAAACACAAGTGGCTGATCGTTCCAACTCTTCACAGGATACAGGTCAACAAATGCTCCTAAGAGGTACAATATGTTATGCAACTAAATCTTGATTATTATGACTAGCTGACAAATACTACCACTTAAATGTTCATATTTAGAGTCAGTTTCTGGCACATATACTGCACAGCCATTCCACAGCTCACCCATGGTTGTTGATGAAGGGGTATCTAGGTTGAGAATTGGGGTCGGGGTTCACGGTGGCCACACAGCTGTCCACGTAGACCCTCACTGGGACATGGTGACCCTGGAGGACCGCCACCTCGATATGCATCACGTCACTCAGGAAGTATACACTAGAAGGCCTCTGTGACTGCCAGTCCTCTAATCAAATAAAGAAAAAATATATAAGTGGAAAAGTAATGTTGGGGCCATCAATCTGATTAGATGAAACTTAAATGATGCCTGTGGGGGAGAGTGGATCAGTGTAGCAGTGGTGAGTAGGTTATAGGTATTAAAGATGCAATAAATGAATTACAGATGTAGCATTATCATGAACCTGGAAAATAAACAGATGAGGGTCTGTGCCTGCAAAAACTAGTTTAAAACTTTCATAGTTTCCTTCCTAACTTCATACAGTCTGGCCCATTTTACAATAAGTTAATCACAGATGGGGTTCTCTTAGGCCAGCTTTTAAAATGAACAAGTTGGTGCAGTCCCTATCTGCAGCATATAGCTTGGAATTAATTAGAAAACATGATCAGCTGTTTATTGATCTTTTATTGTGCAGGTGACCCCGTTGGGTCAGCTGCAACCTACAAGGCATGTAATTTCAGCTCATCACCATGCATCATAAGTTTTACTCCTGTTTATCATGTCATTGTTTAGCATCTTTGAACCGTCACTGCAAAGTCTGCAAGGCCTTGAGTGATTGCAATTACACCCGTCACAGGGGAAATTAGCCAAACCGTATGGCGCAAATCAAAGTTTTAACTTCAGAACATCAGCTCTAAGTTTGTCGCTTATTTGACATGTCCCCACCTGTCATGAGACGCAGGGAGAAGTGCAGCTGCTGCTCTGCTAAGATGCTGGAAGCAAACGTCTTCCAGGTAGGCTTCACAGCGTTGCTGCTCACATAATGCCTCCTGCGAGGACAATCACAGGAAGGACGGGCATTTCACTAGAGAGAGGCTCATTGAGGAAGGAGGATATGTCACAAGAAAAGAAAGGAGTCAAGAGTGGATAGATTAACATAGGTAGACTAGTAGTGGTAGAGGGTTTCTGCAGCTTTTCGCTAAATAAGACTGAATGCTTTTTAAATCCTGTTTGACAGTCATACCGGCCAAATCATGAATGTATGAAGGAAAACCATATGACCTTTTTCCCCCAGTACTTCCCTAAAAATGTCCTAGTTTTTGCCAATATCTTCACTTTCCAATGAGACGATGAGCAGTAGTGAAAGTACTTGCTGGCAGCAGGTACTGTACTTGCTACAGTTACGATGGTGCCCACTGAAACTCCACAAAAAAAACAAAACGCATCATCCTGCACACCAATCCCAATTGTAGTTTTCCCTTGTATAATGTCTCAGCCTGCAATCCTTTTAGGACTTTTAAAAACTACACATACCCTGAATAATCTTTGTAACAGCAGGGCAAGAAATGTACATGGCAGGCTGAGGGGGAATGGAAAATGCCAAATAATGTAGGCTTTACCTTGGATAGTGGCATTCAATTACCACCTCAGCAGGGTTGGTTTTTAAAATGAACGTGTTTACAATGGGTGTTGGGGAGTAGATCAGAGAAAATGAGTAGACAAGGGCCTCTTCAGTCACCTGAGGAAAACACACAACAGTTACAGTGACTCCAAATGCACAAGTAGATGGACAATGAGGGAGGGAGGAAGCCACACACCTTCTTTGCGCTGCTGCAGTCCTGTAGCTCTGTCTGGAAATGCAGGATGTGGTCAGTGGTGTCTAGCGCAGCGCAGCCTCCTAATGTCAGATCACTTGGATGGATAAACTGACCATTTCCTAAGAACAAAAGAGGAAAACGCACAGCTTAAATCAGGACGAAACCTGAAGCCATTTCTTTCCCTGGTCTGGTCAATAACACTCACAGCAAGTGCAGGTTCAGCCACAGGACAAATAAAAAGGCATCTTAGCGTGTCACTGTAAAGTCAGCATTTAAACACCAAACAGAAATGCAGAATGCTCCTTCTGCAAGTGAAGAAATAAGAGGAAACATAATATTGATCTCCAAGTCCATAGTCTGTGCCATTTGCAGTAATCGGCACTGAGTGTCCCATCTTCACCGTTCCATTCAATTTTCCAATTTGGGCCTCTAACCTGACCCTTTCTTTTTTAGACATCAGAGCAGAAGACATGTTAAATGGGCCTGCACCAGTGCCACTGTAGACAAAACAACCACAATGGATCAATTTAAACAAGTATCCGGCAGCCATTACCTAAGAAGTTCTGGTTGACCTCCACAGTGATCTCTCCTTCGCCACAGCGCACTGCCACACTGTTGGATGGCACAGGAGCCCGTGGCTCAAACACCTGCACCTACAACATCATTCAAATTTTATTACACTGAACTTCTATATTGGTACAGAAGATCAAAAAGGCTGCATAGAAGCCATAAAGTTTTTTACCTTTGATTCCTGCTTGATAGGTGGGTTCAGATCTGGGCCTTGGACCAGCAACTTTAACAACTCTGGAGCTTGGACAGTTTCGCTTGGCTCCACAGGAGACTGGAGTGTTTTTTGTTTGCCAACAGCTGGGTTTCTGAGCTGGTAGCTCCTGAGCCAGTAGCTGAAAGGAGAACGGACAGGGTGACTGTGCTGTGTCCGGTTTGACTGATGATCTGTTGTCTGCGGTGATCTTGGCAGCTGTAAACTTGTCGTCACTTGTTGTGGGATTTGGGTCAGACTCTCATTGTTGCTAAAGTTAAACCAGTTTTGTGTAGCAGCGCAAAAATCTGCACCTGAAAGGAGAAGCACAAACCCCAACAAAACCACATCTTTGAACCCCATCACAACTTATCACCCAAAAACCTTTGGTGTTTTCAGAGCACTGCTGCTTTAGTCTTTAGCAAGTTGTGGGAACTTGATTCTGACTCCACCTACTCCTAATGAATTGATTGGATTCCAGCCTGGAGGATTCAATCTTTGAAGCTTTCCTTTCCTCTCTTCCTTTTCATTAAATAGAACTGCAGATTGGCATTTACAGCCAACTTCAGCCCGGTCTTTGTGTCAAAGGCTCATTTCATAAAGAAATAATTTAGATAAGCATCTGAACATTTCTAGAGTTGAAAACTGTGGAAAGAGCTCAAATGTTCTCATTCCCTAAGTCTCTGCCAAATCTCCATGTGTCATGATGGTAATGAACAAAGACTTTTATAAACAGAAACAAGCTTGACCCTAGCAGTGAGTGGCTTTCACTGCCCCCGTGAGGCAAATCAATCAATGCTTTCAGGGAGTTGGAACCCCACGTCTTCAATGTCAAGGCGACGTGGTCAACAGTCTGCAGAGCCACTCATAAAACTGAGATTTATGGTCATCCTCTGTGAGGCTTCACAAACGTTACCACCACCAAGTGTGTGTGTGAGACATGTGACAGGAAGCAGCAGCGGGCATGTCTTGAATCTATGCCAGGGGGCATGTCAGTCACACACCTGTTATAAATCTCGCACAGGTCACATGTGCACAGCAATGTTTTAGGGTCTGCTTGACCTCTTAAACCCACAAAAGTCCACTTAAGTTTCTTTAAATTTAAAACACTATATGAAACTATATACTGTATATTCTAAATATCTTAAATCTGATATAATTGTATTTTGTTTAAATATTTGGATCTTACTAGAATGTTAAAGCTGGCTCAATGAAAAGTCCAAAACCAACAGTGTGTTAGACAGATACACAGAGAGACTATAGATAAATACGTTTTAGCCTTTCTTTACTGGTTACCAGTTAGTTTTAGAATTGATTTCCAGATTTTACTGATCATCTTTAAAACATTCAGTGGTTCGGCTATATTGCTGATTTGCAGCTCCCCTATGAGCCAGGGCGCAGCCTCAGATCCTCAGGCAAGGCTCTACTGGCTGTTCGGAGTCCTGGCTCAAGACTAAAGGTGACCAGGCTTTTGCAGTCAAGGCCCCTCAGCTCTGAAACCCTCTGCCTGAGGATCTGAGGTTGGCTGAATGACAGCTTTTATATCACTTCTAATACCTATATTTTCAAAAAAGCCTTTTATTAATATTAATTCTAGCACAGCACACATGTTTTACTGCCAACATGTCTTATCTGTTTTATTATTAATATTTATCTTTATTGTTAGGGTTTTTTTCAATGTAAAGCACATTGTTTTTGAACAGTACATAGATTTTATTATTGTTATTATTTGAAGTAAATTTAAATTGAGTTACCAGTATGGAAATCCTGTATGTCTCAACATTTCTCATCATCCACAGTCATACTTTTCCCAGTAAGAACATATGGATAAAAAAAAAAAACATAATAAGATTTCCTTCAAAGAAAATGGTTAAATTACTTTAAATCACTTCCCCTTGATGCAGACACTCTAATCCAGGCTGACCTACAGGAATACATTATAGCTCTTCGTCTCTGTCAGGATCTCTCTGCAGACTCCCCAACAGAGAGGCTGCTATTGTCAGGAACTGGCTTTTATCTTTTGCTGATCAGCGGTAAAACAAAGAGAGGAGGTGTGTGTGTGTGTGTGTTAGTTCAGGGGGCTGGAGTGAAATCAGTCCATCCCTGCCAGTCAGACCCCCTCTGCTGCCGATCTCTAACTTGGTTAGCTGCCTCTAATTTGGCCCCTAGAGGGCCCTAATGTGGCCCCTGTGGGGGCTTCTGAAAGGGGCCTGGCAGCTACCTCTACACACTCTACACACACACACACACATACACACACACACACTGCTGCTGCCACTCCCATCAGCTTCTGTTTCCAATATTACTAGTGCATTTTGAGACAAGGGCAGGATGGTGCAGGTAAATAGACCGATCCTCTGCTTCGTCCATAAACACATACACGGCACACACAACCATCTCATTCACACACACACACACACACACACACACACACACACACACACTCACCAACTTCTACCAGATGGAAAGTCGTCAACCAGGATGGCACACCGACGACGCAGATGCTCAGTGACAGTAACACACACACACACACACACACACACAAACACGTCCACACACACACACACACGTCCCTCGTCACGTTTTGCTGACAGCACAAAGTCATGGAAACAGCTCGATTTGGCCCGCGCTGCACTGCAGCATACGGATAACGGTTATGGAGGCTCATTAAAAACATGTAGTGGGAGATGGATTAGTTATGGCCTGCTGTTGTGGTGGGCGAGCTGCGTTCAAGATCAGCGGATTTCTATGCGTTTTGTCAGCGAATAGATATGCGTGGGACAGGGAGATTTTTCTGAGGGAAATGTTGCCTTCCAACATGTAGGCTACTGGCATGTGTTTATAGACGCTGGCAGCAGTTGCGCTGCCACTGCTTAAAACTATCTTGGTATGTTGGCAATTTTTAAAAGGGAGCAAATATGTGGATCTGTCAAGCGGGTGAAACCCTGAGATGAAAAGGGGGAGAGGCAGGAGAAGTGTGAGAAGGAAAGAATTCAGAAGTCGTGCAGGCGGGGGAAGGGAAGAGAAAGTGAAAACAAAGGAGGGAAAGAAGAAAAATATGGTTGGGGTCAGTGAACCTGGGGGTGAGGGATAACAGACAGCAGCCTGGCGGGTGCTCGGCCCATCCCGGTGGGAGCGACATGAAATAACAGCACGCCAAGCTCTGATTCATGGCCGTTTCCACACGCGCACACACACAAACACACACACACACACACACACACACACAACTACGCCAGGGTACAGACACTAGCCTATAAAGAAGATGCACACACACACACACACACACACACACACAGAGCTAATGGACTGTTATTAAAGACATGCATCACACCGCGTCACGACCACACACACATCTGCACATCGCTTCCACACACTCTAGTGGGATAATGATCTCCCAGCACTGCAATAACAGCTGATGTATCATTTAGCAAAAAGCCACAGTGACACACGGCGAGGCCAACGTGACACAAACACACTCTGAGTCTAGTGGCGGCCAAAAGCACTCTTTCCCCATCATCATCCTCCACACGGCCGACCTCATTATTATCACAACATCCGTGACATTTCTCATAAAGGGGATCGTCTTCTCGCTCAACTGCCCTTGTCACGGCATAAAGGTCTGCAGCGAGGGTTGATTGACAGGTGTCAGAGGAACAATGCAGCGTCCAGTGAATCAGGGGCTGACCTTTAGCCTCCTGCCACCGCCCTACATCATAGGCTCCAAATTCTCTCAAGGGAGCAACTTATCATTTTTCCTGCTATCTGATCTTGGGTGCAATGGAAGAGCTAGCCTGGTGATATTTAGCTGTTTGTTAACAGTGCAGCTTCTTTTATTATTGTTGTGCAAACCCTCATGTGTAGGCACATCCAAATAACTTTTGACCTTCATATGTCAGATGCTCTACTTGGAAGATTAATCCCCATTGTGCTATGACCTCTACTTAAAACTGCATTAATCTGTAATTCTAATCTAATCTAATACACAGCCACTTGTTATGACATGACCTGAATATCGAACTGAAGTCAAGTAATAACAACTGAACCTTCTGAGGAAGGTCACACCATGTCTTTTAAGGGTTCAGAAACACGTGAGTTTGAATTATTCTTGGTCATTTTAAGAGGGAAGTAATCACATTTAGGCAAGAGTCTCAAATTGCAAGATAATTTTTCTGAGCCCCACACATGTTTAGAATGTATGTATGAAATCTGACCATCATACTATTTTGTTTTTTCCCTAGGCTTTTATTCAGTAATCACAACTTATTGCACATTTTTTAAGGCATGCTGCCAAATTCGGACTATAAGAATACAATTTGTTTGATATTTGGAGTCCCCCTTCACTCAAAAATGTGTTTTGCTTTTGTTACTTCACTTGGGTGTTTGGGCCTCACTGTGCAGAACAATGTTTTGATACTAGAAGACTTCATTGTTCATGTTCATCTGCTGAAGGGGGAAAGTTTTTCTGTGCTCGAGTTAAATCTGAGTTTAAGGCGTGTACAAATTTGTTACACCGCGACCAGTTTCAAAGTCAACCATGGTTCAATATACAAATCACACAAGTGTGATGCTGAAACTTGAAGCCTCCAGTGCTCACTTTAAAATGATGCAGGGGACATCTTGTGTCCAGCAGTTAAACCTTTGAAATGAACAGCATTCCAGCAAGTGGGAGAATAAATAGATGTTATTTTAACAAGGTAATTGCATTTTGCTTTGTGTGGAAAACCATACCAGACAAAAATATTATTCACAGCAGAAAAGTGTTTTGTAAAGTTGCTGTTCTCAAGGAACACAATCTCAAGCGGCAAACATGCAGAGCAGTATGTACGAGGGAGAGCCTCAGAATGTGTGTATAGTTTATTGTTGAAAGAACGGTGGAGATTTTTTCTTCACTTACTCTTGAAGTGGCCCCCTCCTAGGAAAACCCATCCTAGCCAGTGCGGCCCCCAGGTAATTCAAGTTTCAGCCCTCTTTGTTAAAGTAAAAATCTATGTTTTGAGTTGTAACTTCTAATGCCCTAAGTTTAAAAGGTTGATCTGAAAAGTTTCTAGTTGGCGCCTTCATGTGCGATATACACAAAAGTTACCATTATTGATTGCCAAATGATTTGAGAATCTTTGGCATTCACTGTAGAAGTGTCTTTTTTGCCAATAAATCACTAAAGACGCTACCTCAGGTGAGCTATGATGAGGCAATTGCGCAACACAAAAGTAGTTATTTAGCCATTTTGCTGAGAAACTAGAATCATATATTTTCATTGTGACTCATTTCCTGTGACTGTGGGTTGCCATGCAGCATAATCTGCTTCTATTGCCTCCTCATAGCTCCGAATGTTATAAATAGCAATGTTTTTTTGGTAGCAGGAGTGGTTTGAAAAGTTTTCACGGACCTTTCAAACTGCAGTGAAGAGGTATACTATTCCTTTAAAATGTCCAGCCTAAGCTCCATTCCACTGTAATACCTTTTCAGAGGCGGGTGTATGAAATGATAAATGCTTGCATAAAAGGAATGTGCATCTAACTGCACATCAACCTCTACTGGGTTCCTGATTAGGATGGTTTAAAGGCAAGAGAAAGAATTTTGCTACACATTGTACTGTATCTGATTGTATCTATGGCAATAACGTTGATACGATTTGATTGATTTTATGTGTGAATTATGATCCTATATGACCTGCAGGTTCCTCACTGTTAAGTGTGGGAGAGGACAGGAAACAAATGATCTGAGCATATTAACATACCATATGGTGGGTGCTTTTAACCAAAGTGCTTTACAGTGGCATTTGAACGTGGGTGGCCCCACTGGGAATCAGACATTAACAATGCTAGTACCATGCTCCACTCATGGCCTCATTGACATTTATTATTCCAGTGTTTAAATCCTCACAGTACATTTTTAAATAATAGCCGTGGCTGCTATTGTAGAAAAGGACATAAATGGTGTGTTTGTGTGAATGAGGGTAACATGAAAACCTATCTTCCTTACATGGGCATATAATACGTGCGCGCAGTCACACACTAGCACATAAAACTTCTGCAGCCCCCGCTCCTCTGTCGTCGCTTGAATCTTTCTCAGTTATGCTGCAATTCAAGCCTTTTGTTTAATAAACAATTTGTCAGTGATGTATCGAACGCCAGCTCTAATTTGATTCTCTCTGAAATGTGTATTGAGGTGGCTGCTGGCTCCCTTTCTCTCTCTCTCTGCCTGTTTGTCTGCAGAACCAACAGAGACATCCTACCCTTTCTTTCCCCTGCAGGTTTGTGTTTGTGCGCTCTCAGCGTGGCATGTGTGTGCACGTGCATTCAAGTGGCCATGCGTGCAGGGATGAGGATGGAGGAGCAATCCTTAAGGGTTTGCAATTACATATAAACGGCATAATCGGACATGATGGATGGCTATTGTCTTTCCACAATGTCTAGACCTCAGCTCCACCAGCGCAACAAGGTTATAGGAGAGTGGGAAATGATGAAAGATTTAATAGTTTTGTTCTGCTTTGCTCCTACCCAACTCCCTTTTTCTCCTTTAAAGCCCCGCTCTGGTGACCTCACCAAAATTGGAAGATTTTCATCACAGACAAATCGGTTAGTTTTCTGGGTAACATGGGTTGAATAACTTAATTCTGCTATTTCACAGCAAATCGGGACATGTTTAGAGGTGAAATTGAACGTCTTGTGTTTCTTTGTTTTGTTGTTTAGTCCTCTTTCTTACCTCTAGACAGAAAACTGTGCAAGAACGACCTTTGGGTCACAAGCATATAAAATATTAACCAGACTAATTTGGCTATGAAAAGCTTGAAAAAGACAATGCTGGGCCAAAATGACCCACTGCATATCTTAGTGTAATTTCATGAAAATGTTTTCTTCAGTAGGTGGCACTGTGGGACCAAAAGTTCAGTGCACAGACATGCTTGAGGCTGCAGCAGCTTGGAGAGGAACAAACCAAATGTACTGGGTGATGCGTAAAATGAGGTGTGTTGTTCAGGTTCTTGAAGTTCGGCTGTTCCTCATCCCTGCTTAGTGCTCTTCAGCACAGAGCCAGAGGAGAGGAGACAGAATGGCACGGTTTATTCCGCCAGCCTTGCAAATGAAAGCCTTGAAAATGCCAGAAGGATCAATGTAGGATCTGAGGTAAGGTGTTAAATGGACAAAATAATTGGGAGATCTCGCTTGTGCAAGGTTCTTGTAGTTATCGTGGACAATTGCATCTTTTGACTCACCAGGGGCTTTAAGTGAAACGAGAGCAGTTACAACACAAGAAGGTGATTATGCATGGAAAACATTCATCTGTGAGAGTGTAGGTACTAAAAGCTAGTGACCGTACAGTAAACAGGACTCGTCTTGTGCTGTCAACAAGCTGAGAGGTAAATAAAACGAGAGAGGTGGCTTTGTCAGCTGTACCCGTAATTACCCAGATGGCCCGCGTGTGTAGCAAAAAGTGAAAAGCTGTGGTGGGAAAAGCAGCTGGTAAAAGGAGAGATTGTCAGACATGGAAGACAGACATCTTCCTTACAGATGAATGAGGTCAGCCAGGCACTGTCGCCACTCGTGTTGTCACCAACGAAGAAGAGGGGAGTGAGAGATATGGTGGAAAAGCAACAACCGCACTCCTGTGCTTCCTGTCAAATGAATCTTTGATTACACTTGTTCATCTCTTGGCACTCTGACATCACCAAGCTGGCACCGGCGCCCAGCTTTCCCATGAGAGCCTCATTACCCACAATCCCAGAGGTTGACTACGACGTTGTCATCGCCTGAAACGCCACCTTTTCTCTCTCTCTCTTTCTCTCCATCTCTTCCCTGCCTTTCTGCTTCGCTGATCAGGCGGGCGAAGCTGTCGCTCGGGAGCGTCACACAGATGTTCAGCATGGAAAAAAACAAAAAAACAACAACAAACAACTCAAAAATAGACATGATCCCCGGTAGAAATACACATTTCATGTCCTGGGTGAGGCTGTTGTTGTCACTGCTGATGTGTAAAACAGAGAAGAGAACAGAAGAGAAGAGAAGAGATGGAGGCATGTCTTGCCAGAGTCCGGCTCTCGTTCTTGTCTGATCAACAGGCCTCTTGTGCAGCTGAGCCCCCCTCACACGACTTGAAATGAACTCTAACTCAGCTTTCTGAACCTTCTATGATTACTTCCTACCTGCAGGCCGGGGCCATTTCCATCAGGGTCCTTTGATCAGAGCTATATTTTCCCAGACATGAAACTGTCATATACTTGATTTACTGGCTGTAGAGAAGAGAAAGACTTGTGTGAGGCAGTGTGTAGATGGGAAAAAGGCGGCCTCATTGCCTCATCTGATTGTTGGTTCATTTCTGCCACTGTGGCAGCTGAGCTTGACAAAGGCGCTGCAAGGGGGAAGTTGTCCTCAGGCAATTGTGGAGGCCATGTGCAAAAGCATTGTGGCATACATGCACTAACATTTCACACAGTTAAACTTCTCTCCCCCGCTGTCTGACCAGCTCTACCCTGATATTCCTTGT
This sequence comes from Micropterus salmoides, assembly GCF_014851395.1. NCBI lineage: Eukaryota > Metazoa > Chordata > Actinopteri > Centrarchiformes > Centrarchidae > Micropterus > Micropterus salmoides. The sequence goes on from NW_024040040.1 coordinate 13,612,829, forward strand.
ATTTATCTTAAAGGTTCCGCTAGCACTAAAAACTAGCGGCTCCCCCTCTGCAGCCAGCCATTAAAATGCAAACACCCACACCAATATGATCAACACGGCAGAAACAAACGACTCTGTGAAACAGCCGCTGGCAGAGAAATCATTCTTGCCCTAATGTCGGCATCTCGCAGGTCTGACAGTGAAAAACAGCGGAGAAGAAAAGCAGTTTCCCCCCCTCAACTCTCCCTGTGACATTCGGAGAGATATTTACCTTGTAAAGATCTTGACATTTCGCTGCACACACTAATAACATCCTGAAATATGAATAAGAGTGCAGAGAGTGGAGAGGAGACCCGCAGAGCTTTTGTTAACAGGTATTGATTGGTACTGAGGGAGAAAGGAGGAAGGAGTTGGGGGCCGTGGAGGGGTGGCTGGGGCAAGGGTAGCCACTCTTTAGTGATCATCTGTTAACCTTGTCAAAAGATCTTAGCCTCTAACTCACACTGGCCGGGGGCACCCTTAGTGGTCATCAGAGAGTCTGTGATTTCCTGATCACAATAAAAATCCAGCCTGAAGCATTAATTCACACGTTAGTCAGAAATTGTTAGGGAATTGAATCGATATTTGGATGCAGCGACCAGCAGCAACGGTGACGTTATTGCTGTGAAAAGGTTGACGGCTTTCTCTTCTGCACAGGTCAACTACTTAAAGGCCGTTTGAACGGATTCTTTAAACAACAAGGGACTCATTACGGCAATACAAAAAGATTTCTTATGTTTATATAAGAAATTCATATTGACTTGCTACATAATTATCCCCCATGTGTGGTCTTATCAGCAGTCTAGTTTTATGTTATGGTGATGTGACGTACACTTTGACTTTCACTGTAAATCTGTCTTCAAAGCAAACCGAATGGCCTCGTTGCAGAACATCACTTTGAAATGAATTGAGCTGAAATGAATTGGTTGAGTTTATATGAGAGCCAGACGCCTCTGAGTCAGGCGGCAGTTTCTGATGACATCAAGAGGTCAAACCAGGAACTGACAGATGTCTTTGCTTGACAATGACTTTCTTTACCACTGTTCTTATATATTGTACTCTTGATAATATATTTATTCGGGGTGTCAACCTTTAACTGCAATTAATCTGGAAACAGTAACGTGATTTTTTTTTAAACCATATTAATCATATTACCAAATTTGACCCCAACTTTGTCACGTAATGACGTTCCAGTTTACCTGGCCAAATTACTGAAAGCCTTGACAAACGCATATAACATGATGGCTGAGGAGACATCCCCCGGTGTGCCGACTGGCAAATTTCTATTTAAAAAGCTTCCAGACCCAAGTTTAGATAAAATCAAAGTTGTGTGCAGATATTGCAGTGATTCCACCGAAGCACAACAAGTCCAAAGTACCATCTTCGGACAAAGCACATCTTTGTTAGCAAACATGCCAGCATTGAGACAAGATCAAGATAGGGCAAGTTTATGAACAAAGTGACAACAACCAAGCTAACCAATGCAATCGCTAAATTGATCACCCTGGACTGCAGACCACACATGCATTTGTTTTATTCCCCCCAAATATGCTAGTATTTTTAATCACACATATTATAGTGATAAACTTGATTACATTTTTTATCGATAGACACCACCAATATCTGTACATTAGGGCTAAAGAATGATGACCTCTACCACCCTAACAAACATGGAATATTAAATCAGTCATAACTTTACATTAGAGTTTTATACTTGTCATCTTAGTTTTGTAAGCTTCTATATTAAAAGTTTGTACCTGCAAACTGTTTTGAAAGTTGGTCAGGTCTGTGCTTGCAGGCTTAAAATTGTGAACGTTGAGGTTTCTGTCTGTAAACTTTGTTTTTTTTGAGTTTGTGCGTTCAGTTTCATGTCAACTTATTGTTACAAGCTACGACGTCTGCTTGCTCACGGACATTTGACTTTTGACTTCTATTTCAGTCTGGACCAAAGTGGTGGATGAAATGTTATTGTCTTCCCTAGAGCTACAACAGTATATAGTGGGGGAAAAACAACAATAATCTGGTCATTTTACCTGGCTGTGTTGAATGTCTCTTGCAACATTGAACTGACTGCACAAACTTTAAGACATAATTTACAGGCCAAAACCTACAGAACATGTTCACACTTTCAAGCCTGTAAGCACAGACCTGAATATACATACTTTCAAAACAGAGTTTAAAGGGTACAAAGTTAAATCCACAAGCTTGATGATGACAATAATAAGTTGTACTTAGAGGTATTTGGTGTCTTTCTCAAGGACACTTCAGTGGGGCAGGTTCCTGCTGCAGTTTGAGTGCAGGGCTTTAACTAAGACACTGCAGTCCAACTGTAAATGCTAATCTTTATGATTGCTGTGATCAAGAAGAACCTCTGGGAATTCCAAATGAGCGCATACATTGCTGCATTTTATTCAAAACCTCCAGGAGCTCAGGATGAGTGCATACATTAATATATTTTATTTTAATGACATGTAATTTGTTGCACACAGTAGCTCCGGCTAATTTCCCCTTCCATGATACTAAAAAGCAGTTTAAGGTAATTACAAGAGATTGTTTTTAATGGAAGATAAATGGCTTACTGCAGGCTGCAGCTAAATCAATACTTTACTACAGTTTGAAACAGTGCTGCATCATTTGCTGAAATTACCACCATTGGTTGGTCGCCACCAGTCATTTTAATTAAATTTTAAATGACTGTAAGGAAGGATGGAAAACTAACTGGGACATTTCTTTGTTTGACAGTATATTGCTTTTCTTCTGAAGGATATTGGAGAGGAGCTCCAGAAAAACAAAGTACATTTCCTCCCTGAAGCAATACTGAGTAAACCAGAGTAATGACTTAGCTTCAGTTTTGCTTGATTCACTGTAATGTAATGACAATAGTGTTTGTTTTTCCTGTTTTGTTCAAGTTTGATTTGCCATACTGCAGTCAAATGTGTCAAAAGCTTCCTAATTATTAACAGATGAGTCCGCTCAACTGAGCAATTTCAGCACAGCTCATTATTTGTCAGAAGTTCTACCATATAGGATAAACACTGTGAGAGTGGGATGGCCGGGTATAAGGTCAACACTCAAGTCAAATGCTGTGCTAATGAGCGTGACTCATGCCATTGACCACCCACATGCTGTTGACTCTCAAGCGCTTATTGATTTTTCTGCTCGGACAAACTGTTCCTCCTCTGACCACTCCGCGACCTTCCATACTCATCTTTTCCTTGATCTTTCTCTTATCTTTTAATGTTTTTGCTGACCTCTTCTTTCTCTGGTTCAACTCCAGACTTTCTCTGACATGACAGGTCTTTGATTTCTTGAGTTCTGCTCTCTCTTAGGGGCATGGCTGCCGGAGTTAGGGAGGATATCGGATAACAAAAAAGCTGCTGATTCAGTCTTTGGCACCAGCAGTGTGTTCAATCCAGGATCACCTGGAGGGCAGCTGGTCTTACAGCAGTACTGCTAACGTAGTCACGGAAGGCGCTCACCGTTCCACTGTGACACTCTGAACTCTGACCTCGAATGAAATGCATATTTGTGGGGGGACTATGTTCTTTTCTGTTGCCCAGTGGAGGATACTTACATTGCCAAAAAGACTGCAAAGGGCAGGCTCACTTTGATGTTTATGTTGTCAAGTAAAACTATACAGCTTGGTCTCTTTATAATGAGCGTGATGTGTCTCAGGTAGCAGCATGGCATGATGTGGAAAGTTCTGGATGCACTTGTGATGACTTGGGTTCAATGACTCATGTAAACATATTTGTTATCTCTAACTATGACAAAAGCCTATCTGATGGACATTCCTGTGAAAGCACGGCTAACTTTGTCTATGTTAGCGGTTGAGATTCATAGAAATTGTCCTTGTTGAAGCAAATAACATGTTGGAGGGATGAAAAACCCCCACTGATAACAAGGTGGACAGCAGAGTTTGCTTTATGTATTCCTAATGAAAAGATAATGTATAACATAAAGCAAAGGCCGAGAGAATTTAACAAAATTTGGGGTGGGTTGATATCTTTCATAGACTCTTAGCTACATGAGACCGGCCATTTATTATTTATTTTATTATTACTATTATTATTTTGCATTTCTTTTTTGGTACTTTATTCCTTGTATTATCTTACGGTTTGCATTAGATGGGTACTATCTGATGTATGTTACCTTGATTTGGTAAACTGACATGTTGCTAGCTGTTGTGGTGGCAGCCCGGCTGACGGTGAGTGTCCTGGTTTTTCTCCTATTTATCAGTTATTATGCTTTTTCCTTGGTTTTCTGTTCCCTGCCTCCCTCCCTGTGTGTTCTCCCCTGTGTGTGTGCTCGCTCTCTCCCTCTGCTCCTGAGCCCAGCCAACGACCCGCACCTGCACCTCATCAGCCACCTCGTCAGCCTGCCACACCTGCCAGTAGTCAACCTCATCCCTGCCTGTATTTCAACCCCGGTTCTCCACACCACTCTTGCTTGATTGTCGTTGCTCCATACCCGGTGCTACCTCCACGTTCAGGCTCTCATGTTTCTAGTTTTCTCACATTTTCTCTGTGCTTTGTCTCTGTCTGTTTCCCTCCCAGGTACACTCACCCTCGTCCTCCGTTCAGTCGGCTGGGCTCATCCACCGGCCCTCTCCTCCTCGGACTTCCCCCACGGCGTCCTCCCTGTTCTCCCACCGCTCCTCGCTTCCTCGGCCCCAGTGTTCCCCGGCTCCCTGGCCCCCAGTCTCCTTGGTTCCCCGTGCCTGTGTTTCCCCGACATCCACCTCTCCCTCCACTCCAGTCCCTCTACCCCTTTTTCCCTCAATAAACCTCCTTCCCTCAGAGTGCTGCGTTTGGGTCCTCTCTGTCCCCACACCACACCACCCTCATAACACTAGCGTTATTATGTGAAGTTGTGGGACAATCCAGGAGGGGAGGGGAGGGGGTGGGGGGGGTATTAAAGATGTTTATTCTGTGAACTGTTAACACAAATGCTTTAAAAAATTAAAAAGCCTATCTCAAAAATGAACTAAATATTTGTAACCAAACCTTAAAGTGCCTAAACCCAATAGTAACACTTAATTTAAAGTTGCGCTAATCAACATTTTAATATTCAATCTAGCACTTTTCATATAGAGCAGGATCGAAGTCTTGTGAAAATTCTATTAGATAGACCCAACAATTTCCACCATGTGCGAGCACATGCGACATGTATTATTTAAAAAAAGACCATGTAGACACATGACTTGCAAACTTGTGCAGGTCATACCCTACACACTTTTATACATTGTACATATTTTCAATGTAAATACTACTTAAACTTTCTAGCATATAACTTTGTCAATTCACCTATATCATGATGTCCCCCGTCACTGGGCCTTGTGGATGTGTGTGTGCTTATGTGTGTGTAGGATGAGTGTTCCTGTGACAGCCTGATTTACAGGCCATTGGTGTGTTTAATGGAGCCGATGAAGCAATGATCGCTCATCCAATCCTTTCTCGCCTTCTGCCTGGCCCTGATACTACCAGCCATCTCTTAACACGCACACACACACACACACACACACACCATCTATGTGATGCAAGAAGGTAGTCACACATATACCCCAAAGTCTACCCTCATACACACACGCGCGCACAAACACACAAATCCTACTTTATAGGGGATAATCCAATGACAGCCAATTTGCTGGAGGGATATACTTTTTTATTCCATTCTTTATTTATCTATCACTTCTGCTTTTACAAGGCAATTTGTTAGGTGGCCAGCTGGAGGAGGGAAGTATTAACCTAGACTTCCATTACCATGCCTGTCCCCCCCCACACCCCCCACCATCCCCTGCTTCCCCTCGCCCGCTCATCCTTTCAAGATTAAGCCGCCCACCCCACACAAAAAAGGGGGTCCAGTGTAATCATGAAAGTGTCACATTTCAGCTGAGAGAAGAGGGAACGGTGGCTACAGGGTCACACTAAAACTCTCTACTCTTCACTCTCACTTTTATTATTTTTCTCTCCCTACCTTGACCACCCACACATGCTCTCTCCATTTCTGTATTTCCCTCCACCCGCCCTCGTTCCTGTTCTTTCTTTATTTTTCAATCTGTATCACTCCTCCTTGCTCTTGTTACCCCTCGTCTTTCTCTTGATTTTGCCTTCTCTTTCTTTCTACCATCTCCTCTGTTCCTCTCCAGCCTTGTGATGCCTCTCCCCCTCTCTCTCTCTCTCTCTCTCTCTGACAGTGGTTCAATAAGCAGTGCCTCCAGAGTGGTCTTGCTCAGTCAGTGGCCAATTACCCAGTCACACTGCCTGTCCTCAGGGACGGACAGGATTAGCAGGATCTGTCGTCCGACCACACACACACACACACACACACACACACACACACACACACACACACTCGGTCTTGGACACCTGTCACTTAGACATGGACAGACAACCTGTGGGTTTCTTTTTTGTCTGTGGTTTAAGAAAAAAAGGAAAAAACTCAGGCTCCACCATCTTTTCTTCCAACAGGCAATTTGACAGGCCAGTGAAGAGAGGCACAGAGGGGCTGTGGAGAGGAGAAATGTATGCTGTATCAAATGCATAAAAGCAGGGTACAAGCTCCACTGATGCAGGTGGTCAGTGTGTGGCGTGGTAACCAGCAGAGCAACACTGAGGGATCAGACCTTACCTGCAGCAGATTTTTGCTTAGGGACAGCTAGCTCTGGGCAAGTTATTGGATTTGCAACTTTGCAACAGACAGTTAAAGCAGCAACAGGTACTTTATGTCGTTCACTTCCACTTCCCCCCAAGGCTCAGCTTCTTCCTTGTAAGCATTTCACTTCTGCACAGCCCTTTCAGTGTTAGGATGCCAGCTATACATGCTTGTGAACATGATGACCAATTAAAGAAAAAATGCATGGTCAGTACTTACCTCGGTTTTGGAGTTGTTGTTTGGAAAACAGAAGAAACACAGAAGATAACATTTTGTATTTTATTTTGAAAAATCTTAACATTATATAATGTTCAGATTTATCAGGCAGTCTCATTGAGATAAAGACCTCTTTTTTCCAAGAGAGACCAACAAGAAACATTCACAGAATCAACACAACTACAACAAAGAAACATTGATAACAGTCTCAAGACTCATAAAAATCAGATAATAAAGCTTTAAACTCTCCTAGGGAAATGTAAGACTATAGTTTGAGGGCAAGTTGCAGTTAATTTCATTGAAAAGGAGCATAGTACCTGAACCCATTTCTGTCCACCTGATATCTAAGGTTAGGTAGTTACTGGATCATTTACTGTAGCTAGTAGATTTAAATGAGAGAAGAGATGTGAGGTAGTTTAGAAGCTTTATAGATACTTAACATGAGATGGTTATTTCTTCTTGACTGTAAGGAAGTACAGTCAACCGTGTGATACGGAGAACAGTGATGAGTAAAGTTTAGGGAAAGATCATGGTTCTGGGTTAAAATAAGCACTTCGTTAAGGTTAGAGGACTATTGTTATTGTGGTTACTATAATTACTAAGCAGTTAAAGTCTGGGAACGACTCCCATGTTAAAGTCCGATGTTTTATTGACCAATCCATCTATCCTGACCTCCTCTCTCTACTGTGTTACACCTAACAAGCTTACGTTCTTGCTGTCTACAGTGATAACAGTGGCAAATTTACCACTTGAACTTTGTGGTAATCTGTCTGCAATTTCACACAGAGGTAAACAAAAGCAGGCCTTTCATTTCTATGTGGATTCCTTCAGCTGAAACTGTCACTATAGCAAATCGGTGTCGCTGTAACAGTTGGAAACCATAATGCTCCCAAACGAGAGATCTAAATGACACAGGAGGCCCTTCCAGCTCTGGTTTGTCATTAAGGTTCACTATACCGCCGCCACTCAGCCACTGCCAAAACTTTCCAGATGGAACTCGTGTTACCATGTAGACCTAATTAGAGTGTGTTGGGCTAATTTGACAGCAATTGCTGTATTTAGTTCATGGGGTGTATTTAAGTAAAGAACGTATACTGGACAGTCCATCCTGTAGCAAACGGTTTCGGATGAATACAGCTCGAGTATCTAGCCACATTGTTTTGGTTTTGGAATTTAATTTGTGGTGCTCACAGCATTGAAGTATTTCATGATGTCAGCAGTTTTTTTTTTGGTGAATGACAGCTATAGGAGATTTGTCCATAAAAGGACTACATTTAAATTTTATCTTAAAGGTGACTGCTTCTTTAAATAATAGTCCGTGCTTTAGTGGTTGATATACAACGCCTGAGCTGTTATGCTTAAACCCATTATTCATCCCAGATACAATCACTGTCCCGTCTCCAGTATGAACTGGAGCTTTAGCCAGGGCATTATTCATGTGGCTAAACCTTCCCAAAAATAACACTTGTGTGGTTATTGTTTCCAGCAGAGAAAAAATTGCCAGCTTGGTTGTGGCTTAACCTTTTCAGCCCACACAGATCCACCGGTGGGTCCGTCGTTTAAGCACGTGGTGCACAGCCAAGCTTTGTTCAAACCCACTGAACTTCATTTTGAATTCTAGTCAAGATCCTGAGGTTTCCAAAGATACCAAACATGTCAGGTTGAATTACAGTGAAAAGTCAGTACAACGATACACAAGACATGTGTTATTTTTCATTTTAGCAGCCATGTGCACGTACTAGGTCTCCAGGGTTTTAATATTTCACTAACCTTTTTTCTGATATGCAGCACATGCAGAATATGTTTTTCTAAGTTTGAAGGGAAACTGAAGACTATTTTCATTCCAGAGTCAAAAGCCTGTCAAGCTTGTCCAGACCTTGGCAAGGGTGTTAGGCGCTGGAACTGTGGCTGGTGACTGCTTGTCTCCCTGAGGTCAAGGTCAGAGTCAGATTTATCCTCTTTGGGCTTGGTCACCTCCACCAGTTCTTTGACTGTCAGCATTTTCAGCAATGATTGAGGGAGCTACATGATGACAGCAGCATTATCTGGCTTACAGAATGCAGGGGCATGATGGGAAGGTGAGTAAGAAGTAAATCCTAAAGGAAAATTCCAAATTTTTAGCTTTGTGTTGGACTGGTCATTTTTAGTTGTTCCCAAATGAAACATATTATTATATTATATATTATATTATATGTTTTCTACTGACATCCTTGTCCGTCAGGAGGCGTATTCTACAGACTTTGGTAATCTTCTGACTTTTCCTCCAGCAGGTCAGAATTTCTACTTATCTAATGAAATATTTCAACACATACTTAATGGAGTAGCACAAAATGTTTGCACAAGGTTCGTGGTTCTCAAAGGATCAATCCTAATGACTTTGGGGATCTCCTGACTTCTTTGTGCCCTAATTTGTATGAGCAAATACCTGAAAAACGAATGTGATTTTAAAATGTCCCCGCTTTATAGTAATTTGTGTGTAGTGCTAATTAGCAAATGTTAGCATACTAATATGCTAAAATAAGATGGTGGACATGGTAAACATTATACCATCTAAACATCAGCATGTTAGCATTGTCATTATGACCAGGTTAGCATGCTGAATTTGAAATTTAGGTCAAAGTACAAGCTCATGGAGCTGCTATCATAGCTGTAGACTCTCAGTCTTTGGGTTTTTCTTTCATAGTTTAGGCCACCTTTCGTGTTGGATATCATTAAACCTTTCCGACTATAGCTGCACACTAATTATAAGCCTAAGACACAAAGATGTCAAAATAAAGAAACTGTTCAGAGATTTGTCTCTCCTACTTTTTTTTGTATGCTGCTGCCCTCCCAGAATGAAGCAACCCAAATGTCTGAGTCACTTGGTTGCCTACAAGCCCTCTAGGATTTTTTTCTTTTCCCCCTCTCTTCGCTGACACAGTGGGAAATGAGGCTGGAAATGATCTGAGGAAGAGGTGGATTGCTTCCTCTGTTTCAAAATCCCTCCGTGGGCCCTTTTGAACTCGACCGCGTCCAAGGCTGGTTTATCCAGCCACTTCAAAGATGCTGGAGGCCGCATGTTACATCAGGGCTGCGGTGACCACTGACGCGCTCCCTACACGAGTGGAAACAGAGAGGAATGTCCTCTAATCTCAGCCCTGCAGAGAGAGGCTTTCAAGTAAAGGCCTGGCATTTTCCTTCTCTGGTTAGTGGAAAAAAATACTTGCAGGGTTTCCAGCAGGTAAGTGGCACCCTGCCTTTTGTCGCCTCAAGGATCCTATAGAGAGGTATTACAAATCCCCAAGGTTCACCTAACTCGGGTGGAGTTGTCATGGGATTTTGTGTTTGTGTGTGTGTGTGTGTGTGTGTGTGTGTGTGTGTGTGTGTGGAGCAAGGTTGGGTGAAATTCACTTTCAACTCAAGTTGTTTTCTTTAGATTTCAAGAACAGTATTTTTCTGTAAAAGCATTATCATACTGTGAAAACTGGAGCTGTCTGAAATTTATTTCCAATTTACCTTCTGAATCAAATGAATTTAAAGTTAATTGCAGCCACCTCAGGTCTACACAATGGCTGAAGGATATTAAGCAAGTCAGAAAGATGGGATCAATATAGCTGTTTCTACTATTATGGGATTTAAAGTGTACTTTTACTGAAGTCCTCACTTTTAAATTACTCTGTCATCGAGTGAAAAAGGCACAACAGACATCTGACAACCTCTCGTCTATAATCAGTTTATTGCTCACAAGAAGAAAAAAAAGCAGTCCTCCTTACACCAGCCCATGGGAGGCAAAAAGCCTCAAAATTACTATCATTCCCTATCTCCTTCTCTGGAAAAGCTCTTTTTGATATTGACTGAATCAAAGAGGCGTCTCTGGGTAATTAAGTGAATTATGGTTCGGTGGAATTGTAGACTTGGTTGAGAAACTTTGCTATATGGATTCCTCTCTAATTATAAAGGAGATCTGGACAGAAATAGCTCTTCCTTTCATCCTCAACCTTGGTGTAGTCTAGATGAAGCAGCTGTAAGCCTGGACTTAGCCCCGCCATCGACCTGAGAGCTGAGAGAGAGCGCCAAGAGTTTATTTCCATGCTCTGACTGCATTACTTGATCCATATTTATACTATTCCTTGGGAAAGTGTTGTTTGGATTTAGTGAGATGAAAAAAAAGAAGATACAGTTCAGTATATTGTTGAATTAATGGAAACACATGGGCCTGAGATTAGAGGGAATTGATTGTCACAAGGTAATGTGGCCTTGACTTTAGGAAAAGAGGCAGGGCTGTACTTTGGATTTTAGGAATAATGTAGCAAGTAGCCCTCCTCCCTCCCCCCATTTTTTGAAATGATCTAGATTTCTTACATTTTATTTATTTGATTTTAAAATTTTATTTCCCAACACGAAGGTCTAAATGCCTTTTTCTCTCCGTGTGGCTGAGATTAAAATTTTGGTGGAGAGATACTGAATCCTGTATTCACTCATTCATTTTTGTATACCAAACTAGGGTCAAATTTAGATATATTAATAAAACTACTGGAATCATTCAATGAATCCATTTTAAATTGACATAATAAGGAGCTGTCTTAAACAGATAGTAAGCGATTTTAATGTAATATACTTTTTGTTAAATTCAGTGAATATTTCCTCAATGTTTGCTAGCTCTCTGTTTTGTATGTTTTCTTTAAATTAAAAAAAAAAAAAAGTGGTGTGGACCCTACCCACAACATTGTTCCAGCCAGTCAGCAATCAGCAACAGGTGGCGTTAGTGCTTGTGCACAGGAGTGATGGGGGGAAGGGGGAAGTCGCACAGAGAGTTCTATACACCTGCACATTTGAATGTGCTGGACTCCAGGCACTGTGAAAAAGGAGACATGGCCAAGAAACAGCCAAAGAGGAAAAGGTCTGAAGCGTATAAACAGAGAACAAAGTTACATGACCAAAAAGCGAAGACCTGTGTATACCTCAGTGAGGTGTTGAAACGCTGGAGAAAATTCAGAGATTTGAAATTTGGGGGGGCAGAGCACTGAAGGGAGTTCAAATATCAACAATAAACAATAGTTTTAACAATCGCCTCTCCCTTTAATGAACCTACCAGAATAGTTGCAAAATAGTCAAACTGCAAATATGTAAAACATTGACTGACCATGTACTGTATTTTTTTTTAATTCTCCCCTACAGTATCCACTCCTATCAACTAAAGCATGGGTCATGTTTATATGGTTATGTTAAGGCACTCGCAACACTTATGGTTAAGGTTCGGGAAAGATTGTGGTCTAGGTTAAATATTGAAAAGTCAACAGTGACTTGAAGTGCAAGACAGAACTTTAACCAGAACCACGATCTTCTCCTATCCTAAACCAAATGTTATGGTGTTGGGGGGTTACAGTTACATACATACACAGTCACAGATACGGAAATGAATCTAGCAAACAAAAAATCATGCTTAAACTGACTACTGTGCTAAACTAAAAATAAAGACTAAATAATTTTTTCACCTCTGAATAGTGTCTGCAGGTCTTCCTTTCCTCTAGCAATAAGATAGTGAAGGCTGTGTACAGAGAAACCCAGGCAAAAAAGCATGTAAATTATGGCCTTGTATAAAGTTAACTTCTAAGAATCAGGGTTGCCAATGAAATACCCACTTGTAGAATGTAAACTCAAAAATACACAGGACCTAACCTCAAGGTCCTCAATGGTAGCTTTGCCTCTGTAAAGAAGGTTCATGATGAAATTATTTGCAAAAATAATAAAAAAATTTCTTTCTATTATCAAAGCCATTGAATAATTTATTCAGCACAAATTCACTTCTGCTCCGTTAAATAAGGTTCACAGTGTATGAGCCTCTTAGGTATTAAATAATACATTGCCCAGAATCAGGAAAGTGCGATATGTAAATCCCCCCCACCCCCCAAAAAGCAGGGCGCCAATCAACTAGTGCTGTCGCCATAGCAACGGTTCTCCCAAATCAAATGGTGGAGCAGCTAACTGTGTAGCTGCTGCTGGGTGGTGTCTGTCAAAACCACATAGTCATTACCTGTACTCTCGTCCCTTTGTATCACAGGCAATCACAGTCTATTCACAGTCTGAAGAAAGCGGGCGCCTTTTCTCTCCCAGAAAGTGATGGAGCCTGGATTTTGAAAGAAACACAGTGTGACACTTTCCCCGTGACAAGTTCAGACCATTTTCTCCTCCTTCCACCTCCTCCTTGTCATTGATGGGGGCTCGTTTCACCACACCGAGCGCCTCTCCGCTATAGTCCAGGCGGGTCAAGTGAATAACACCCTCTGTCTCGCAATCATGCACTGCAGCGAGTCTGCTCTGTCCTGACAGGAGAGACACCCTCATCACCAAAATCTTCACTTATGGAGATTAAGGGGATTTAGGTTAAAAAGAGCTTCATCACTCTAACCTGTGCTAGCTGAAGGGATACAAAAGTCATTTCTCCACTCCCTGATCCTCCATCTTTCCCTAAATGACAGTGCAAAGGTTTGTGTATAACAGGGTGATGGTGCACAATTTTTCGCCTGAGACATTTTTCTCACTGTGCCATTTTTGCCTTGTTGAACTGCTCCCCTCTCGGCCACTTGCACTTATTTTTCAGTCGCCAGCCTCGGTCAGCATGATGGGAACATCTTGTGGATAATCAAAGCAAGGCTTTTCTCCAACCCATTTCTGCATGCAAATCAAAGTTGGATCAATCTGGGATTGTCTGATGAACTAATTATGCAGTAATTGTTCTGGTCTAGACCACTGATCCATTGTATGAGAGCTTTTCTTTGTGTCTGTTTCCAGTCCTGATTGAGAATGATAATTGTGTTTTTTTGATTGACAGAGGGGCAATTTTGATCTCTCTTTTCTTCTTTGCCCCTGCACATGCACACGCAGAAACACATAAGCCCTCCTCCCTTCCCACACTCTCTTCACATCGATACCATCCTCTATTCATCCACTATTGAATGCTGGAGACAAATCCATCTTGCAAGTCAAACTGTAAGCTGGTATGGAAACCTTTAAACAGGTTACCCAGGGTTAAGTGGTGAGGCAAGACTGCTATGCATTTGCAATTAGTGCATTTGCATAACCTAATTGAGTGTGTGTTTGGTCGATGGATTGACATTAATTCCCATCTCCCACATGCTGGGAAGAGCTGCGGTGATGGAGCCCTTGCACACCTAAGCCTGCAATAGAACACCAGCGGACATGCATGCATGCATGCAGACACAACACAGACGCTCAGTGAGTTGTATTCCTTTTTCCCTCTCTCCCTTTCGCTTCTGCTGATTTAACCTCACTTCGTTCGTCTCAGTATGGGCCCAGTCAAAATTACCCATGATCCCCAAACTTTGACCGGGGTCACGTAACCGGAACAGAGCCGCAGCAGTGTCGCTTTGAAGCCAGGCCAGGCAAAACAAATGTCTGACCCTGTTGGAAAGGTAATGATACCCCATAATGAGCTGGTGTTATTACAGTAAAGCCTTTCTTAACTTTCTGACTCTTTGAACTTTGACCTCTGAGGCCACAACCAATCAGACAGCCCCTCCTGCCTGTAATAAAACCCAGGTTGTTTCTTGTAGTGGTGTCACAGACCAGTATTTTTGGAGGTGCAAACAGAAATATAAGTTTTTAACGTCATATGTAAGCTAAAACCACATATTGAAGTACACACAGCAAGACACAGGCTTATTTTGCTGCATCATTTATAAGCTATTCATTAGAAAATGGTGGACTCTACTAGTGGGTACTGGCTCAATTCAATCATTGCTTTTGCTTGAGAGAAGTTGCCCAAAAATGTTAAAAATGACAGCAAAAACATAAACTGCCGTATATAGTAGGTGATAGCAGAGATAAACACTGAGAATGCGGTAGCTGAGTGCCTGCTGTAAATAGAAATTTGCTTCTGGTCAAATTACCAGTTGAATAAGAACTGAAGAAAAGTTCATGAGGCGGCACCATGTGGATGAGCCACAGGATGTCAGTCAGATTGAAAAGAATGACATCACTTGGACATTTACGAGCTGCAGACAGAGGAAAAAGGTGCCATTTTAGAGCCATTAAACGATCTAGATATCTAGCCTCACCACTGTGCTCTCTCTCCTCTGCTCTCTCTCTTTCATTTCCCCCCCTGTAAGCACTTAAGTCTCACACTTGCCCCCTCCCCACTTCACTTTTCCCCAACCATTGCCTCTGCTTTGTTTGCTTTTGTTGCAAATGTAGCCCCATAATTGTCCAAATCAATGTTTAGCAGTCTTCTCTCGCTGCGATTAGGCGGGAAATGAGGTTATGTGGCAGTTGCCATGGTTTCAAGGCAGCGGCTTTTCTAAAAAAGATCTTCCGCGAAGCCGGAGACTGACATGGTATAATGAACTTAAATTAAAGCAACTTTTGTCTTATTGTAGATTTTAATTACCCAGCGATTGTCTCCGACAGGAAGAACGAGAAAAAAAAGGAGAAGAAAACAGAGAGAGAACAAGCGAGGGGGGTGAAAGAACGGGTGAAAAACAGGGTTTATGTGCCAGAGCGCTAATTTGATCCATTAAGGGGTGTGTGTGTGTGTGTGAGAGAGAGAGACAGCGAGAGAGAGTGTGTGATGTGCTACCTGCCTAGTGAATATAAAGTCTCATTCTCACCCATCAAGGAGCATGGAGCAAAGGGCAAGTCGTGTCTTGGAACTCTGGGTTTCAGCTGAGAAAAATCTAATTAGTCTAATTAGGCGTGTGCAACAGTCAAAGATGGAATGACTTCTCCTTTGTGGCTTCATCGCAGAGAAAAATGCGAAAATATGTTCCCCCCCTTGAAATGAAGTGTGAAAATATGTGCAGACGCGTTGATGTAATCGACAAATCCACGTCCTACCTCTGACTATGATTGTCTTCCTCCTTAGCGCTATGATCTTTTATCCTGCTGATGATATAATAACTGATTCCTGGTGTCTTTCCAATGGAGCGGCTCCAAAAGTAAATGATTAACAGAAAACCTCACTCATCCGCTTGCATAACAAGACGCATTCAGTCAGTCCTCTGGCACTTTGACAACAGCTTTCCTGGAGTGGTTTGATCAAAGAATTGAGGATGTATTTCTTCAAATAAACGCATGTCAATCAACCGCAGAGGGTTTTGTGGTCCTCACTCCAAAAATGTCATACACACGCACACCAGCAATTGGATCGCAGATGTTTCTTGACGTGCTGGGGGGATAATGACATGTCACTAAACTTGTAGATCATGTTAAGGTAGTTAAAGTGTTCATTCCTTTTTAAATGTGTGCAAGGGTAGACAGGACTTCCTGGTTTAACAGCATTCCAAAGAATCAAAAGAACATAAATGATCTACAACGTATGTTTTCTTAAACATTTCACTCGGAACTGAACTGCACGCCACAAAAAACCCCAACAAAACCCTGATATGGTTTTTTGTTCGCCTTTATCTCACACTGGAGGTGGAAATCCTGTGTGGGACACATAGACAGAACCTACTGTATCGGAAGTTACACAAAGGCCAGCTGAAAACCATATTTAAAAACTCCAGAAATGCATTGTGGGAAGGATACCTGAAGCAATAGCATAGATGAGGCAGATTAAGCTATACGTAGATACAAAATAACTGAAATGCATTGAACATCCCAGACTAATTAAATCAAATGGTGTAAGAGTTTTCCTTTTAAAGCCTGTATGGTTGTATTCTGTGTTTAACATGGAGCACAGCAGGGCACTCCAGACAGGTTAAACACTCAGCTGAAGTGAGGTTGACCCGGCGCTGAGGCCTGATTTTGGCCATGAGTTCTGCCGGCTGGGGTTAACACTGAAAGCTGAGTATTTTCTGGGTCACTTGTCCAATATGAAAGGGTTTAAAGGGGTCGCTTCCAGCAGGCTCCAGACAAATTCCACTGAGAGTGAGGCTAGAAGTGATTATTCTGTATCTACTCAAACTCTGTACGTCTGTCTGCCTTATCTTTACAATCTGTACCAGTGTTGTAACACAAAACCATCACTATTTTTTTTTAACATTCTCATACAGTAGATATCTCAGCTGGACATACAGTATACTATTCACTTTGTTGGTTTATAGGACTGAGGAACATCAGAGTCCAACTTCCTCTTACATTTACGGTTCTGCAAACTTCTCACTTCTTTATACTTTACCTGCAGTCTTTTAAAATAAAATCCATAAGGAAGTAGACTGGCAGCAGTGCTTCACAAAGATCCTCATAAGTTGTAGAAGTGTAATAAGCTCCAAAGTACAACATGCATCTCTGTGTGTGCATAGATCATGGTGTCTGATGATAGCTGTTTTGCTTTCAATAACTGTGATAATTCCAGACAACAATTCAGGCAACTTTGGCAACACTTGTAATTCACAGGCGAGCGCCTTTAGCTATTCTATTCGAGCTTTTCAGCAGTCGCACACAAAAGAAATGCAATTTTGCAGCATGAATATTATACCTGAGGTCTAAAATGAAATCCTCATGCGGAATGAAAGTCATATTTTGTGATTGCGAACACTATCTCTCCTACCCCGCTTGCACACTTACATACACACACATACACACACACTCACAGAGAGCGAGGGCAGGTTTTTATGAGTAATCCTTGCTACTGATTCAGGGCCTGTAATTGTAAGCAGCGCAGCAGGAAGTGGAGCAAGTCTCCGCTATTGACCGGCCTCAGTCTCACACTGAGCTAAAACACAGGGGTGGTGGCACTGCCGCTGAGAACATGTCAATTTTGCTCTTTAGAAAAGGGGCACCGCTTGAAGACTGAAAGCAAATCAACACGGCTATCGACCCAGACAGCCCAACCCTGTAAATTGCACTCAGAGAGACGAACAAAACAACAAAAACCATCACTGGGCTTTTATTGACGGCCAACACTTTGGCTGGCATGCCTTACTTCCAGACGAGGATAAGACTGAAAAGACTCAAAAGAAAGGCTTGATAGACCGTTCACACACGTACAGTATGCACTTTTCAGCAGCGTTTTTAGCTCAAAGATGACTGTGAACCTGAACCTTTTTCAATTCTAATGTACAACAGCAACACACTCATGGTCCTGCTTCAGCATCAGCTATCGCTCAACACCACTACAGGCGTAGGCTTGGTAAAGAGCATACTGCTCTATTAATAGAGGAAGTGACATCATAGAGTCAACAATCAACAGCAGTTCATTTTGTGCAAAAAGTGCAGCGAGGCGTTGTTGTCAAAATTCTCTTCTCTCAGGTCAGACAGCAACTCCTTTCTTCCTCACATGGGAATAGATACAAACATAAATCTCACTTCTTGTGTGCTGTGTTACAACACTTGGCATTTCTGACATTGACATCGAATCATTCTGTTCTTTTTTCATTGTTACTATGTGATGACATATTGAGGCCTCCGTCATGTCGTCTAAAATGCACTGTGTTGTTTTCTCTCACATAAATGGGACCTGTGCACATAGGCAGGAGCCACCGATTGAACAAACAGCAAAGTTTCATTGTCGTTTGAACCATGAAAGAGTACAGCTGAGATGAAACTTTGCTTTTTCTGGACCGAGGGAACAAAAAACCTCACAAAACGATAAAAAAATGTGGCCCAAAATCAATTTAATAAAAAATGCATGGGTGCATCAAAATAACCCTGATTGCAATAAAAGTGCAGTGCATTCTTGTGTGTCCTACAAAGCACTGTAGAAGCACTTTCACAATCAAGACTCCCCAACATCATCCAAAATGTTTTGTCAGTCTCTACACCTGCTGTTACAAAGACTACATTTAGCTCAGGGAACTGGAGCCACTTGACATGATTTCTGGGTAATGATGTCCTCCAAACTTTCAAAATTTCAACCAGCAATCTCTCACTGCCAGTTACAGCTGCTGAAGTGCAAAGTTGGCAAGTGGAACTCTGAGGAAGTGGCCTGGAATATGCCTTTTTTTGAACCAATAGGTGAGCGTGAAAAGTGCCAGTCTTTTTCTTCTCCAATGACAACAACTGAGCAGAACCTTTCATTAACCGGCAGTTTGAATGCAGGCAAGGGACTGTGTCAGCGTGAAGCAGGGCGTTATCCTTGGATGAAGAAAAAAAACAAACCACACAGCATTGTGTCTAATTTCCCCAGCTCACAGGGTTTTAGCAATGTTGTGTGGAAACACACGTGTTTCACTGCTGACTGAGTGCAGCCAAGTGCTGGCAGCAATAAAGTTGCAGCGACTGATGAGTCAGCAGCTACCATAATCACACTAGGGGAACATGACCTGCATCATATACTCTCAGTGCCTCACAGTGTTAAACCAGGTATGAAATTATGTTCTCTCCTAAAAATCAGAGCCCAGGGATTATGGACAAAGGATGCAGTCACTGTAGGATTTGCTAATGAGGGATCATCTCTTTCCATCTCTCTATTTGCTCTCTGTCTTCATACCCCCTCCATACTCACCTTGTTTATCGGGGATGAGAGGAGTGAGATGAAACAAGAGGCATAAGGGCTGTCAGCCCATCATTGTAACGTTCCGTACATTTCGGATGAATTACAGTGGCAGTGGAAATAATTGCTTGTCCCAATTATGAATCCATCTGCCGCGGTGGCTTTCTGATTTGATGGGGAGGAAATTCCCGAGAGCATTACCAAACAATGCGCGGGAATAAGGCACGGGAGCGTGTCAGCGGCCATTAATATCCATAAAGGCAATTTCACAACACACCTAATGACATAAAATGACAGACAATAACGGTTAGGTAATTAGTATGTGTGATGTGTGTGAGTAGAGGTGTGGTGGTGTGTCTGTCTGTGTGTGTGCAGGGGGATTAGGGAAGGAGTTAGGCTAATGTATTTCTCTGCAAATACATGTGGACAGTTTACCTAATAGTCCTTCTGGCTGTCCTATAAAATAATATGACTTTACAGGAGTATGTCGATTACAAAATGACCACTGTCAATGTTAAACTATAGAACCAGAGTAGCTTCATCTTTAAATCAATGTATCATATTTTATCCGCTGATTAGGTTATGTCTGTAAAGTAGCTTGTAACAATACCTGGGAAATAAATGTGGTGGAGTAAAATTCACAATCTCTAAAATGTACTGAAGTAGCAGTAAAGAAGTATAAAATACTAAAGTGAAGCTTAGATACCACAAAACTGTACTTAAGTACAGAAATTGAGTAAATGTACTTGTACTTGATATAATTCTAATATAAAATTCCCACTTAAAGTATATTTTTGATCAATTCCTATAGAATATACAGTAGTTTTGTACATATAGCCTATACACTGTCTATACGCTTAATTGTGATTTAATGGTTATGTTAGACATATAACATTTTTGCAGAATTATTACAACATATTTGTTTAGTATTTTCCAAGTCAGTGAATTAAAAAGCGTTCTGAGTTGCATTGATTCCTCCACAACACTTGTCTAATATCTCATTCTTTGTCACTTTTAAACTTTTGTATTCTTTTTATTTATGCTGTTATTGTTTATATGCTATATATATATATATATATATATATATATATGTGTGTGTGTGTGTGTGTGTGTGTGTGTGCATAAAATATAAAAAATACACCCACCAAAACCACAAAAGGCAAAAAGCAGGTAACGTTACAGAAAAAGGGATTGCTATGTCTTTTAGCCTAATTTAATGGAAAATGTCAAACATTTCTTTGTATTAAAACTACGTCAAACATAAAAAAAAAACTTTGCAACCTGCTTTAAATACTAATGGCAAAATGATCGATTAAGTGGCATACACTATAATAAAGTTTTAGTAGAGAGGTGGAGTGCCTGGGAATGAATTTCCTGAAGTGCCAGAGTCGCTGTGATTCCTTCCGGGTTCTCTCAGTTTGTGTGGGTGTATCAGCGGGCAGCTCAACATGACAGAAACTCACACTCTGCGGCTGTAGCTACCGTTTATTTCCAACTTATATGACCGCTGGACAGAAAATACGATGTTTTCTGAGGTTATTATTTTTTACCGCTTTAGCTCGGTGAAGGCTGACTAATGACATCACCGTGATTTCATCCTGACCTGAGACACCTGTTGCTCCAGTTTCGACGGACAGGTGACACTTTCTTCGTCTCAAACAGGGAGCAGCTCCGGGTCGAGAGACTACCGAAAGTTGGATACGTTTCTTAACTAAAAAACATTTTGAACTTCCAGCTACTATGAAAGTTACAGTAACTTTCGGGGACACCGCAGTGGTGGTTCCCTGTAAGGCTGGATGGACCGTCCGGGATTTAGTCGAGCAAGCCACGCGGAGGTACCGCAGGGTGTTCGAGCAGGTAAACCCGTCTACAACAGTGAGATACTTACTTTCTTCGGTACTTTTCTTTCACATCTAGTCACCTAATTGTGTCCGCAGAAAATGTTTCAATGCACTCATGCTTCACATTATGTAAGAGCGAGCTCACAGAACTTGGCTGAGGTGTGGGTCACGTGACTGTTTTGTGGTTATAATGTTCATAACATTGGAGCTAGCTACTAGCTTAACGTGACATGAGACAGGCGTCACATTGAGCTAATTATTTATTTTGTGAAAAAATGAAGTAGAGTTCGGTTCACAAGCAAAGACAAGCTTCATTCACAAAGTTTTGACTCCTCTTTAAACTTTTTTTTGTTGTTGACAGTGTGTTATTGTGGCAGGAGAGGCCTGACACTTATCATCATAATATCTTCATACAACCTGTCCTAGTGGTGCCTCTCACAGAATGAAATATATACACTACAGGTCAGCAGTTTGAACATTGGAAGTAAATGAAGCCTTTAAAGTTGAAAACATTTCTACGGGTGCCCCAATTTGTAAACAGGTTGGAACAGCCCCTGTGAATACACCCTCAGAAGCTTAATTTGTACAACATTGCAACTAAAAGTTGGTCATAAGTTTATCCTACAGTGAAATAATGACCACAAGTCTTTAATTTTATTATTAATTTTATATCTGAAAATGTCACCATTTTGGTTTGGTCACGTTTTTAGCTTAGGCAGTTTTCTGCTTACTTTTGTACCACTTAAGGTTTATCACTGGACCTGAAGTACTTTATATTTCAATATATAAGTGTGTAGAAATATTGGGGTTTTCAAAAACCTTGGACATTTAAAAGTTGACACACAGAAAACAAACAGCTAAAGGTATTGTTGCAAACTTTATTTTGGTGGCGCCTAGTGTAACTGCAGGATTTCATCTGTCAATGTAAGTTGACATAAGCTTATCTTAATAGACCAGAATGCAATACAGCCACAGTGCATTTTGGATTATGATGAAGGGGTGTGCCTCAACTGGGGAAAAAAACTCTGTTCCCTCTGGTTGCTGTCTGCCTGCATTCATAACACATCTGGATGCATTAAGCTCATACCTGTTCTGATGGCAGTCGAAAGAAATTTGGGAAATTTAGGGGAAGTAGAGGCAAAACATTACAAAATATCCCCTGGCATGCACTGAACGTCCCAAACCAAACTGGTGCAGTGTTGTTTTCCTGTGACTTGTGTTGTTTTGAATGTCCCACATATACACAAAGATATTTTGCTCTGCTCCCTGGTGTTGCAATCACTTGAACATAAATCATTCTGCCGAACTGACCTTTTTATTAATCAGCTGCATGCTGATGTATGTGCACGCTGTCCTAGTGTGATAGGGTGCTGATGTGTGTTTCGTCTCAGTGTGGAGGATGTGAGTGGTGCTGGCTGGAGCTTCTGCTGTCTACCTGTACAATAGCTCCCTGTTTAAGCCCTGGTATCTCAGCGGGCAGGTGGAAGTTTACTGTTTGATGTCCTCAATGTGGCCGCAGTCGGGGATGTGCGCCGTGGACAGGAGCCTTTGTCCTGTGAGTGATTGGGGATTAGGACTGGCGACAGGCTCCGGTCTTATCGGTTGGCTGGTCCCACACTCAGCCCACCCAAGCGCCCTCCCCCTTGGCGAGGCAAGAGGCTTGCTTGTGTAGATGCGAGAGGCCTTGCGGAAGCAGTGATGGAAGGACCGATAGGGTGGCTGGATGGCTGGATGTATTGCTTCCACTCGGGGAAGGAGCACACACAAACACCCAGATGGCCACACACACATAGAGGAGCTCATATTCCTTGGTGTCCCCTGAGCTGTCATGTCTGTGCTTCACTGACAGCCACAGCCGTGCCCACTCTGCCCAGAGGCCCCTGATGATTCTTAGTGAGACATGCACAAGCTAAAGTAGGCTAAATGTGTGATTACTGTGCACCAGGCCCTTGATTGCTTTTCACAGAGCATGTTAATTAGGTGCCTTCGCTAGACGCTAACTCAGGAGTCTTTTGCTTCCTCTTAATAGAGGCAGATCATCATGAGGACAGTCCGGCTCTGTAGCTGCCAGAGAGGACCAAATAGATCTGACCAGATGAGCCGGCTGCTCCTGCCAGCAGAGTCCACTTAGTGCCCACATTAACTGCACAATTCTCCACTCCCCGGCCTCACCGATGACAGCAGGGACAGTGTCAAAAACCTGGGTTTAATCACTTGGGGAGGTGTGTGTTGGTTTATAGCCCTGTGCATGGCGAACAGGGTCCTGCAAGGTCTCACTGTGCATTGCAGTAATGGCTTGTAGACCTTCCATAATTAGCGGCTTGTTTT
The DNA here is from genome assembly GCF_014851395.1 of Micropterus salmoides. Taxonomy (NCBI): domain Eukaryota; kingdom Metazoa; phylum Chordata; class Actinopteri; order Centrarchiformes; family Centrarchidae; genus Micropterus; species Micropterus salmoides. The sequence goes on from NW_024040040.1 coordinate 13,636,259, forward strand.
AATGTGATCTCAACTGTGACTCTGTACGTGTTCAGCTGCTTTCATCTGTACAGACAGCTCTGTGAACCGACAGAGCCTCTAACTAGCTGCATACAGAAACATTACAGCTCATTATACAGTGTGATTTGTAAAAAACAATGAGAAAACGTGCAATCATGATGGTGATAAAAGATTTCCCCAAATAGTTTCCACACATTATTCTATCACTGCTATAATGGCATGTGATTTAGGAAGCACAAGCTTGTGGGAGTTCTGTAAGGATTTGCACCTAAGGTGTTCAGATTTACAATTTGTTTAATTCTAAATTAAACTTCAACTTGCCTCCAGCTGTCATCCATATAATTATGATTTGAAGAAAATGATTGCTTATTTCCACACAGATGAGTGTCGCTTCTTGTGGTGCAACTGACAACTATTTTCAATTAAATGTTTAGTCTGTAAAATGGCAAAAAAAATAATGAACCTGTTGATCAGAATTTCCTTAAACCGATGTCTGGAGTTGCTTGTGTCATCCGGCTGACAGTACAAAACCTAAATATATAGGATTAAAAGATTTTAAGCATAAAATTCTCACATTTAGTCGCTGTTTGTGTGTTTTTGCTTGATAAATGACTTAAACAGTCCATCAGTTATCAAAGTTGCTGTAGATGAATTTTGACTCATAATTTCAACCCGCTTCCTGTAAACTGTGATGAAGTAAAAGAACCCACAAGTGCAGGAGAGAAGAGTCTTCTTAACAGCTGACTGACGTCTGTTACTCTCGATCACTATATTAGTATAGGACTATAGCCTGAGGGATCAGCGTGTAGACTGAGTGTTGTGAGTTCTCAGGGGAAACAGCCATGTACTGTAGCTGTCTCTCTCGGTCGCCTGGTCTGTCTGTGCAGGTTCAGTTCAGATTACAGCCCCTATACCTACTCTGGTGACACCTGACAGCGCACTTAACAAGCTGAAAGCACTTTGCCCTCCTTCTCATGAATGTAGGAGTGAGAGGACGTGTCCGTTGTGGGATGGTATATGCGTCAGAACTCAGGTATGCAGAAGGCATTCATGAACTTTAATGCAACTGTTCAAACCTGCTGTTTCTCTTCATTAGGTTGTTTGTGTCATTGGATTGTAGACCAGGCTGGCTGTCATATGTGTTCAGGGATTAGTTTGCATTCTGCTACTGTGAGTGTGTTCTGTAACACTGTTAGCTCTATTGATTCCCCACTTCAAATAGCTACCGAGCAGCATCCTGAGGCCAGAAGGCGTTCACTGTTTAGCTGAAGGGCACTGTCGCCGGACAGACGCACAATAGAGTGTGACTTGGGCATTCCAGGCATCATGACAGTAAAAAGCAAATGTGTTTATGTATCTATTTTCAATTACAGAGATGTGAAAGTACAAACAATCTTTTTTTCCCCAGGTGAAATGCCACCCTGCCTGGTTTCAGTGTGTGCTACTCTGAGCTTGTTCAGTATTTATTTACACAGTATTTATAAGCAGTATGTCCACAGATAAGAAATGGTTAATAAACAGTAGTCATTTCATGTCCTTCAACTTTAGGAATATGCTTTGTTAAATCAGTGGAGAAAGTCTCTCAGAAAATAAATTTTTTTATATTTTGTTGAAGGAGTAAATCAGTAACACTTTACCAGAAGCAAAACCAATTGTTCCCCTTTATTTTCTGTTGAAGGAACAACAACAACAACAAAATAATAATAATAATATTAACAGAATAAAGAAAATAATCAAACTCTGTTTAGAGATGCCCACCTAAATTATCCTACCCATCCCACCCACCTTGCATTCCCTGATAACGTTGTGGGGAAACAATTTTACCATAATATGTTCAAAAGTAGTGGTAGACAGTAACTTAGTACATTTACTCAATTACTGTACTTAAGTACAAATTTAAGGTACCTGTATTTTACTTGTGTTTTCTTTTCATGGCACTTTCTACTTCTACTCCACTACATGTCAGAGGGAAATGTTGTACTTTTTACTTTACTACATTTATCTGACAGCTTTAGTAGTTACTTTACAAATCAAGCTTTTCAGCCCTCCTTAGCTTTAAAACGCTGTGGGCTGACATAACTTACAGCGAACAGCTGCTGTTGAGGGGTTGCTGGGGATGCTGCTGCTGATACTACTGGTGTTGATCTGTGACTAGAGATATTATATATATATATATATATATATATATAGGAGTTACTAGCTGATTAAACAAATATGTGACCATGACAAGATGTAAAGATTGCTGACAATGTTTGGAACTGGCTCACTATGACTGACCTGCTGTAGTGCTGCAGCTGCCGCCAAGGCTGACTGCTATGAGAAAATAAGAGGGAGATGCTCACAGAGACTGCTGCAGGTAGAGAAAACAAGATACCAGATTCAAAAAAGTGTGGGAAATAATCTGAGAAGGAGACAGTACTGGAAGAAAGGACGAGGTTGGCCAAGGCAGGGGTAAGAGTGAGACAAATCTAATCATAAATCTAAATAAATAAACTAAGGGGTGTGTGTGTGTGTGTGTGTGTTCATTCTGTTGGGCCATAATAACCATGACAGAGTAGCATTTACCTTTCACATTAACATTTCATACCTTTTTCTGAAATCTAATAGGGCCATTTCATCTTCAGTCTTCACTTTGATGTCAGGAATATTACATGTATCTCCAGTTATTTAGTTTAGATAGGAGGTTTGCTGTTGTAAACACAGTGAAAATATAGGCTAAATCTATTCCAATACTGTTCTGAATTAAATGATAAGTAAACCTGTTGTTATGTTTATGATGTTATAATTATTTTAAGGCACACTACGTTTTTTATTTATTAAGTTTTATGAAAGGGTTTTTTTTCAAATTACATAAAAAATACCAGACCTTTTCTCCCTCAAACAGTAAGCACGAAGTGAACAGAATACCTTTGTTTGTCTGTGTGTAGAAGTAACGTTTTTTATCTTGTATTGTTTTTTGTATTATTGTCTCTTGGGTATTATTGTCTTTACACTTGTTAAAGCACTTTGTAACTTGTTTTTGAAAAGTGCTCTACAAATAAGGATTATTATTATTATTAACGTTAGCTGTCGGCATAGTGTTAGCTGGCAGCAAACGTTACTTCTACAGGCAACACACAACAATATACACAACTACTTTGCATCTTTCTTGTAAAATACATCCAACAACCCACAACAAGCACATTACGGCAAACCCCTCTTACCGGCGGAATCGCACGTGTCCTGTAGGCAGTGCTGCTGAATCACTTAAGGTGTCTGAATGGGAGGGCTCGTCACGGATGAGGTCATCAGGTAAAAGGTCATCATGTGGGTTATTTTATTTACTGTGAAATTATTACTCATTCATTTTACTAATAGATTTAAAAATAAATAAATAAATTTTATTGACAAAAGGGCACTTTGGGCATCAAAGAGCAAAAGGGCAGGTGCTCAAGCACCCATCGCACCCCCCTCTGCACGTGTATGTAAAAGAGTTTATAAAATACGTTGTTATGTTATAAAAAAAACTACCCAACAGTTTATACAAGTACAGATGACATGATTAGTTGGTAGACAGAAAATTAATTGGCAACTATTTTGATCGTTTTTCATGCAAAAACATTTCATGTTTACAACTTTACTTAAGTAAATGATCTGAGTATTTCGTCCACCACTGTTCCAGAGCGATAGGATATACAGTACACAAAAGCAGAGCACACATGTATGCATGTGGACACAAACACTCATGTCTCCCACAAGGGGTTAATATGTAAATAAACGTACAATTACACAAACTTCAGTACTCAGTTCCCACCATGGTCAGGGGCATTATGTAGTTTTCAGTGGCCACTAGTGGTGCTGTTCTAAGATTGAAACCAGGTGTGTGCTCGTACGCGTGCTCGCTCATGAGTTCAAGCGAGCATAATCCGAAACACAACCACTTTCATACAGAAATCTCACATTAAACACAGAAGCCGAGCTAACGTGACTTTCTGGTGTGACTGTCATAATCTGAATCTCGTTTGGTCTGACAGGCTTCATCACATCAACCTTTATTGTTGATTTTATCCTTGCATGGAGTTTATGTTGGAGTCAATGTTTTATGGTGTTAGTGGACTGCATGTCGTTGTGGTGTTGTTGCTGTAGTCAGAGAGAGGCTCAGGAGCGCGCACAGAGCTGAATCCGACCCGGTATCCTCACATTTATAGCAAAATAGTAGCTGATGCAATCAACAGAGAAGTGCGTGCTTCATTTCTATGTGAGTTTTGAGCCCATTGACAATAAGGCAATGACAATTAGATTTATTAATAAGTAATTTTAATTGAAAAACTTACATAAAGCCCCTTTAAATGTAAATAAATGGAAAGAGAGTTTTTTTTACTGCTTAATACAATTTTCTTAGTGTGTAATAAAGCACTGTATGGAATGTATGGAAATGTGTTTAAAACTACTGAACACATACAATGTCACCAGCCTAAATGACTATAATGATGTATATAGTCAAGCATTCATTAGCTGTTAACAGTTAGTGAATGCTTGTGATTTTAACAAATAATGTTTTATTTATCATATTGACATCACTATACAGTAACATCAGGCAATTCATGGCAATATTCAGATTAGGTAAAAACAGTTCTTAGCAATACTATGTATACTGTAATATGTATATATTATGTATATGGTAGAGCATGTTTTTAAAGTCATCAGACTTTTGTGGGTGTATTAATGTAATCATTCTGTCCTGCGTGCCCTCTAACACTAAATAAAATAAAAAATATATAATTACTAGTGATTTTTTTTTCCTGCTGCCAATTTGCCCCCTGAAATGGTGTGGTTCTAAAAACCGCAGTGCAACCTGGGGAATCTTGTTCCTAAAAATACTTCAAACACGTTAAGTTCAGTACAGCACATTTTTCAACAAGATATCTCAAGGGTGTAAAGTCCTTATATCACTTAATAACACAAAAGAGTTTCTTATAAACCGTTTTATGTGCCATTTATCATATTATACTGCTTATTAATGCTAAATTGCGAGGGTTAAAGTGTTACCTATCGACTCAATATGTTTCTATAACGTTTAGGGTTAAGTTTGGCCCTTTTTAGATTAGAGTAGAATGTAGGTGAAGGTCAAGTTGTCTCCATCTCTGGCTGTCTTCTTCCTTCAGAGAGAAAGCTCTCTCCCTGTCCTCTCCCTGTCCTCTCCCTCACACCGATGGATCCGACTCAAAGACACCCCCTCATTGACACGTTCATTTAAGACTTTTTTTTTGTCACGGCTAAATCCACACCGTCTTCCTGCAGCTGTGTAATTACACATTCTTCTGAGGATCAAAGTGTGAAATAGCAACCCCCGACACCCCCACCACCGCCACCACCACTGCTGCAGCCCCACTGAATTTAGCTTCACTAATCGCCCCGCCGCTTCACCGCTCTCGAGTGGTGTCATGTTTGCTCACCAGAGACAGGGGAGAGGGAGAAGAAGGAGTGATATCGCTTTAAATGGTGGAGCGACTTAATGGTGTAATTTGCAGGGAATTTACTCTTCTAACTGTCACGGTAATTCTCCTCCGCTGTTGACTGACTGACTCCCGACTCCTTTTGTTTTTTATTTCACGGGAAGAGCTCAGGATACAAAGGGGAATTACCAGGGATTGACAGTGAGGGACTTCAGAAGGTTTTCTTTTTTTTACTTCCTTCTTTCCTCTCTTTAGATTACTTTCTCTCTGAAGTGTCATACATTCATCCCTTTTCATCACTAGGTAGAAAGAGAGGAAAGTGTCGTTCCTCGTGAGTTCTGGTGGGGGAAACAAGCACAAGTATGCCAGGTGTGCTTAAGCATGGCCTGCAGAGGTGATGCTAATTAACACTCGGGCATTGTTGTGCTCTAATCCACTGATGTGGATTAATCCTTCTCTCCCTTCTCTTAATGCTGGTGATGTCATCGCAAACTCCAAGCCTCGCGTTCCTTCCTCCTTTGCTGTTGCTGTCATACGCACACACTCTCTGTCAGAAATAAATAGTGGCAGTGGTATACAGAAGAACACCGGCAGTCGTTCAGGTTGGACCAGGTTTTCTGGTGATGTGTAATTGCTTTGCCCTGATGAGTCATGTACTCTGCTGGTTTCCATCTCACGTGTTGCCCTATAGTAAATATTTTCAAATGAAACTCTCAGAACTTAGGATTGTTATCTGACTTTTTACGTACATTTTGTGTCTCAGGTGAGTCACACTGTCTTTTTTTCTTTTCAAAATGACACAGTTTGACAAAGCAATCTTTACTTGTCTTTACATATGGTCCACTTGCTAGATTCTTTCCTTGCTTTCAACCACATATCACAATCCATCTGTTGATGAAGACCATGAGATGCAGGTGAAAGTTCTAGGAAAAGCTAGTAAGTCAACCTTGAGGTAATTTTTCCAAGGTTTAGTATAAACTGACAAACATATAATTAACTTAAATGCTCATAACGCAGGTTCATACTCTTTCTTTGCATGGCCTTGCTCATATTTTTTGTATAACTTAATATTTTGTAAGGTGACAGACTTCTCTGGGCTCTGGATCACTGCCTGTTTGCCTGTCACACAATGCCTTTACGAACTGCAGTGTATTTTTGTGTGCTAGTTGTAGTTCATTCCACTCGCTCTATCTCTCACAGCTCTGGCGCGGGTATTATGGTCACTTCTGAAGAAAGGGAGGTTCTGGCTTTATTCCTGTGATTGAAATCCCAGGCTCTCCCAATCATTTGATTTAAGAGAATGGACTTGGCCAATTGTGAAAGGCAGACACCCTCTTTTTTTTTTTTTTTTTTTTTTTTTTTTGTGCCCTGTAATTCACATTCGGATGCAGCAGAGCAAGAACCAGCCCATTCACAATGGGCTTCAGTGATACAGCAGAAGCTGCTCGCTGGGTACAGCCAAACTCATTCCAGCCTCTGAGGCTTATAGCCTATAGCTGTTAATTTAGCTGTTAATTTAGCTGGTAATGTAGTCTTGTGTTGCTCTTGACAGATTGCTTATTGGTATGGGCAGTTCCTAATGGTCATTTTCTATTCCACACATTGCTGGAAACGATAATGCTTATCAAAGATTTCTTTTCTATGTCCAGAAATGACTTTTAATAGAAATTGTGGAAAAAATTGCAAATATTTATATAACAAGACTGAATTGAACCCACTTTTATGCAATTTATCATTGTCCTCGTGTTAAATGGTTCACAGATGCACTTTCTCTAGGAGCTCTGCATAGCATAACCACAGTAGATTCCATATTCTGGCCACAAAAAGGGGAAGATGCCATTGTTCGTGTACTTCTCTATTGATTTTGTTGTGTAAATGGAACACAGATTTCAGATTGCAACCTAGTCAAAAGTGTTTGTTCTCTTTGTCAGTGGATTGAACGCCAGGCTCACTGTAGTTCCTGCTCTGTGGGGTGGGTTGACTCTGACCTCTGTCTTCATGGCAACAATGAAACCGGCCTGGAATGTGCTCACGACTGCTCCCCACAGACCAGCAAAACTGGAAAAGTTCCTGTCTTTTCCCCACCTCATTCTCACATTCCTATGTACAAACTGTGCGCCGTAAACCCAGGGTTGTGCATGCACTGTGATGTAGGTCATCTGTTCCTTCGGTACCTGCCAAACAAATAGGGAAACCTACTGTTGTGTCTAGATATTATACGTGTGGTTGTCATGTTGACTGGTCAGTATTGGGACACATTTGTTGCTCTAAACATAGTATTCAAATTTCCAATTTATTTAATACTTTATATTCAAACAATGACTAAAGCCTTTAAACAAAGGTCAATAAGAAGAGGAAAAGTTTAACATAAAAATGTGCGGAAGCCTGTATGAATCATATGACTTGTAATGTATTACATTTTCCTATTTTTGGCTAAAGCATCAATGATTAGTCAATTAATCGATTAGTTGTCAACTATTTAATGGGTCTGCAGTTATTTTGATAATTGATTAATCACTTTGAGTCCCTTTTTTTTTAAAAGAAAAATTCTTTGAGTTCAGCATTTATAAGTGAATATTTTATTTCACTGTGTTTCTTTGCTCCTCTATTACAAAAAGCTGAATATATTTGGTTCGTGACCTTAAAATCGATCAAGATTTTTCACAACGTAACAACTCATCGATTAATCGAGAAAATAATCAACAGAATAATCGAAAATGAAAATAACTGTTAGTTATAACCCCACTTTTGGCTGTTACAGCAAATGTCAGCTTAATTACAGTAAGGCAAAAATTCTCCTAGAATTCCAGTATTTGCAAGACGTCAAATGCAACAACTAACGAGATATTAAGGGGACAGATAACTCGATGTAAACAGCATAGCAAAATGTTTTTTCTTCCAGTTCTTACTAAAACCTATAGTTATCGTAAAATAATGTTCCATCGGAAAAGGCTGTTGTCAGGGTGGACATCTGTACTGTACACAAATGGGATGTTGTCTTTATTTGGCCTGATACCCTATGACAGTTATTGTAAGCACTGTTCTATAAATAAAGCTTTTGTATCTCATGAAACACTTTATTTCCTCCCATAGTTTGCATAAAGCATGTATAGTAATAGTTGTGTGTACCACTATTCAAATACATTGGTAATTCACAAGGATTTTGTGTGTTATTATTTTTTGTGCCTCTCTTCTGATTTTTTTTTTTTACAGTGGGAGCAGTTAAAGATTCTGTACACCCAAACTATACTGTAAGCTGATTGGTTGGTTAAGCTCCTACTCAAATGTGATTGGTTGTTGTAGCAATTCTCAGTTTAATTATACAGGATTCTGACAGTTATGTTAATTCAAATGAGTAAACTTAGGTAGGTAAATTTTAAATAAATCTGTTCTCTTTATAGTCTAGCCTTATTGTGACTTTATCATTTTTGCTGCTGTCTTTGTGTCCAGCATGGGGGGAGTGAAGTGAACACCCACCACTTAGAGTACGTTGAAGGAGGGATCCTGGACATGGACGACTTGCTGAGTGATCTAGTGGAAGACAAAGACAAGGTGAGGATGTCTTGATGGACAGGGTGTATGCTGTGCTTGAGCCTCAATGTTTTCTCTGATTTCCATGTTATATTTTTAGCATTTGGTTCATCTGGACTCGCACAGTGTTGCCCTATTGTTGTTCCTATCCCCACTTCAACACACAGACATGTTGAGACCTGATAGACAACAGTTGGACAGCTTGGCATAACAAAATGAGCCTTGACGCTGATGGCAAGCTATTTCTTGATTATTCTTACCTGGTGTGAGGTACAGTAAATTACAGCAGAGAATCCGTCATTCTTAGCTGCGCTTAGAGTCTGGTAGCGGATTTATTTTGACTCCCTTCGTGAAGTCTCCAGCCTGGCAGGATGACAGGATGTCCAATAAACAAGGTATTTGTAAATCCACACCTTGGTTAGCTTGTCACCGCTTGTTTGGTGTTCAAGCCAGCTAAATACCAAATGTGACAAAATGAGGTTTACTTCCTTGGTTCTGACCAAAGAAAAGAAACCCGGATTGGATTTGCTTGCGTCTTAATTCGCTGCATATGTGCTCGGTAAGGAAGTGCAATTATTTCCTCCTCTCCTCAAACCTCCTCCTCTCCTCGCATTCTCCAGAGAAGCGAAGAAGTCATAGTGGTGGCGGTGTTGTGTGTGATTTAGCTGTCATGTTTATTTTTACTAAGACAGCTGAAAGGACACAGTTTCAGATTTAAAACAAATAAGCCATGTGGAAGTTCACATGGAAGTTCTCCAAAAGAGCCGCGATGCAATGTCATAGGATTGAGTTGGGAGTTGAAGTTACTGCATTTTATACACAGACAGACAGTTGCCCAATTTTTAGAAAGTGCAAATTTGATTCCTCTTGCTAATTTCCCATAATGCATTCCTAAGATGTGCTAATAAACTGCCCGAAATCCATATTCATAAGCCCGGGCCCAGACGAATGATGAATTATCAACACTTAGTCAGCAAGAAGGCCAAATGAAATGGAAATGGAATATTCAGCCGACACTGTACTATACAATAACAATTGGTGTATTTAAGCTGAATGAACAATAGTGTGTGTGTGTGTGTGTGTGTTATGCACGCCGTCATGTGCATGTAGGACTGCAAGTCTGACAAAATACTCTTTGTGAAAAAGGGGACACAACTAAATAATAGATGTGTAAACCTAGTGGGAATCTTCAACAGAGGCTCAAAAATTTTTTTTTTGCAATCACAGAGAACAGAGGCTTCATTTTCCAGCGTGATGGAATTATAATCATGAGATCTGCATCTTATTTGTGCATAAGAGAGTGAGTCATAGATTTTAATGACTCATTTTCCAACCCTGTTTTCTCTCCCCGCACTCGAGTTGGAGTGATGATGAAGAGTCACAGATCAAATCCCGCTCTAACATTTGATCAAATTCTTTCAACAACTTACCGTGACGTGGGCTCTCTTTTTCCTAGCGGCAGTTCTTTCTGTGATTACAGGCTCTGCTGAGCAAACGGTTCACTGGAACCTGAACCATGCAGGAACTGTCCTATTTACCTTTTTGTTTCTTTACTCTTTCAGCTTTCACCCAATTCTCCAAACGCCTTCCCCGCTTTGATCTCACTTTTCATTTTTAGTCTTTTGTTTTTGCTGCTGATGAAAAGATAGCAGACAGAATAGGACGAGCGCACGTGATCTTCATAAAGTGCCAGTCATTAGACTTATCTTCGGGCTCCCAAATAGTGTCGGCTCTCGTAGATTAATGAGCCGTGCCTGGCATTCTTGATTAGTCTGACTTCCTTTTGTTTGTCTACGTTTTTATTACCTCTACACGACTGACAGATTCTATCTTTAGTGCTTTTCTTTTTTGTTCTGTTATTGTGGCCGACGCTGTTTCACCATCAATCATACAGGAGTGGTCCTATTGTGAGGGTCCTCCACCGCACAGCATGGGCCCTGTGTTAGCCACGGATGCTAATGAGAGATAATGGTTAGCTATTTGTACGCCTAGTGGTTAGCTTAGCCGTGATTCTAGACCTCTTTATCTGGGCCAGCCCCCGACCATTATTCAACACACACTCGTGCACACAGTCGCGCACACACACACAGACCACAGGCAGGCGTGTAGCGTAGCATGTTAGCACTGGCGTGTACGGAAGGCGCGCCACTGGTGGTTGATGAGGGCGGAGATGAGGCGGCGGCTGTGATTTGATTACAGTTCTGCCCCCTGCATCTGTGACAAGCGCTGTGCACACACATACACACTAACTGGCACACACACACACTCCATTCATTAGCATCCCATCTCGAGACACCGGCCACCAGCTTCCTCATGAATATTAATATCAATCTGATGAATGTGAAGAAGGCCATGGGGCGCTTAGGTGTGACCACTTATACACAGTACACACTCACAAAAGACACAAAAGACCACAATATAAAGAGAGCACTGCAGGTCAGTCAGTCATACTCTATGAAGCTCTCCTCTTCCTTGACCATTTACTGTGGTTGTGTGTGTGCCCTGCAGCTTTCAGATGACAGTTGGACGCATGGCGGTTGGAGTCATTGACCTGTCAGAAACCCCACTACTTTGTTAATGGTGAAGAGAAGTGGGCAGACATAAGAGCTTTTCCATCTCTTCTTATGTCATGCTGTTTTGGTCAAATCACTGTAGTTGGGAGTCTAGCTAACCTGCTTTACCCTCTTTATCCTCCATCAATCATCTTTTTTTCTCCAGTCACATACTTACTCACTCACACAAATTGTGGACTCGGATGTGGCTGCATGTTTGGGCGGTATGATGAGATATATCATGAGACTAAGGAGAATGCCTGATATCAGATTTTTATTAATATTGGATTTTCAGGATTTTTGCATCAATGTGATGAAGTATCTTGATATATCAGGTGTTCATTCTGCCAAAAACAGACATTTCCGTGTGCTGTTATGCCTTTACCTTCCTTTCCTTTCCTCTTTATTTCATCATCTCGCCCTCGCTTCTCCATCCCTTCCCTCTCCGTCTTTTCAAAAGCTATTACTAACAGATGTAGAGCTTTACCTCTACACGTTCGCCCATTTACCGCTACCAGAAATGTCATTCTCTCCCGTCATTTGGGATTCTGCATTAGCCGTGACCATTACTCCCATACGTCACGACGGTACACAGGAGCTGTCAGCGGGCAGTCTGTCCAATACCAGCATTCCATTGACATACAAGCCATACACCTGGTTTCAATTGGTGAGACCTCCCATATATACTGTATATATACTCCATATACATGACGGCTGCTGTTTCCTGTATTCATTTGAGAGATTTTGTTGTGTTCAGAATGCTGCTTAGTGTGACATGAGTGAAACAACAAAATGCTTGATTACAAGGCCCTCTCATTGTTCGTCTCACATGCGGCTGAAATTTGAATGTGCAACATGTGTGAGTGTCCCCTCTTGTCACGCCGATCTACTCCAGAATTGGAATTAAACTCAGTGAGCATAACGTCTCCTCATAAGTGGACTGTCACTCCTCATTCCCTGTGCACAGACACACATATACATTACTCCGCACGGACCTTGTTTTGGAAGGGGGGGGGGGACACATAAAAAGCTCAACCTTCCATCCCATGCAGCCAAACGAGAAATCTAATTTCATGGGATATTTAATGGAAAAAAAACTGGAATGATTTCCTCCATCTCTCTTTAATTAGCCTATTTTTTTAATCACTTTTAATCGCGGCCATAAACCTCATGTGCAAGTCTCTGGTTGCTGGAATGTAAATGGTAAGGGTGCATATCCCAGCTGATCTCCCTCTGAAATGTCAGTGCTTGATTACGAGGCCATCTCCCATCATTCATCTTTTCTGCTTGCATGTCACAGTGGAGGACGCAGTGCTAGAAAAATGAATTGCTCAGATGGAAATGGGTTATGTGTTATTTTGTGATATTTAAAGTAGGTCTGTGGTCATGAGCACTTGAAAATGAAAATGATACCTCTTTGAATAAGGACCTGTGTTAATGGACACCATGCAAAGAAACCTTTACTTACTTCATTTTGCAAAAAACAGATATGCATAAAAGTGTTGGATTTTTTTTACATGCACTTTTATGTATGTATGTATGTATGTATGTATGTATGTATGTATGTACAGTTTCTACTCTATTAAATCTATCTGATTTCTACAAATTAGCATAGCTTAAAATGTAGTTTTATACTTCTCATACTACATACATCTGATATTAATTAAACCAGTTAAGTAACTTGGAAAGTTCAAAAAAACATGACAAAGTGCTCCTGGTTGATCTGAAAGTAAACGGTGAGGCTGTTTTTTAAATGAGGTAAAAATGCGCTATTACATGCACACAGCTGAATCCAGCATAGGAATGGTGATTTTGCCATTACCAAAAAAAAATTATTAAAACATTACATTGAATGACTATTGGAAGGATTATAACTGTAAAGAATTGTGAACATGATATGTATTTAATGGAACATGTTACAGTTTTCTTTCGCCAGAATCATTCTGATTTAATTTGACATTTTTAACATCTCAGTGTGTATGTACAGTATATATACAAGGCAATGATACTGAAATTGTCAAACTAGTATTAGTTGATGTAAACAATCATGTTTTCTAAATATTGATATAAATGGACTTTGCAAATGGGTTTTTAAAGAAGGAAATGCATTCAACATGTTTGTTAGTCCTCACACAATGCATTTTGGTGGGAAGCACTGAATCTTAACATAACTGTCAGTGTTGAGCTTCAGATCCCAAAACTCACAATGAAATAAAATGATGCTGCTGTAGAGTTTTTTTTCCACGAGTTCCAGGAAAAGCCTCTTCTATGTTATGTTGGTTGATTTGCCTGAAGTCATTTATTACATGTCAGATGTCAGCCCCTCTGACAGGTGACAATAAAGCATTACTTAAAACGTGCTAACCCTCTGGAGAAAAAGTTTAGTGAATGGGGACGTGATTGCGAGGCACAGATGTGCTGATTAGCCTTTGACGCTCTGTGACATCTCGCTCCCTCACCTCCATTCCCCTCATTCACCGCTGCGCCGAGCCGCGTTTGATTGGCATCTGAATAGTCGCATAACTCTGCACGCTGTCTGAATGGCCAGTGATGAGCGGGAGCATGAGGTTCAAGCGCGCTGATTAAAAAATGTAAAGGAAAGTTTTATTTGTACGGCACATTCATACACAAAGGTGATTCAACGTGATTGACATAATGCATTAAAAACAAGAAAGAGAGAGGGAAACGGCATAAAACACTAAAAAGCTAATCAGAAGAATAGAAAACATTTTAAATGAAATAAAGTTAAGAACAAAGAAGTTGGTTCGTGATGAGTGTTTTAAGGTTCAGTCAAAGGCAGTGCAGAACATTAAAGTTTTTACCTGGTTTTAAAGGTGGTGCAAGTCTAAAGCTGCTTGCACACTGCCCAAACGGTTCCCAACTAACAATCAATTCATTTTGAGAACCTTTTAGTCAAAAGGTAGGAGGTGGAATCAGTTATTTGGCAAGTGCAAAACTGCATTGGCTATATGGGCTGTATTGGCCATTTAAATGTATTGCAACTGGTAATAAGGACTGATTGAACTATACTCTGTCTTTTTGGCAAGTACAACACTACAAACTACATATTTCAACTGGTTAAAAGGTGGATTGGTTGGTACAGAGCAAACAAAATTATAGTCATAAGGATAATTGCAAGAGAGACACTTCCTTTTATTTTATTTACAGCCTAACCCAGCCGTGAAACATGTTAATTAAAGACTACAGTCCAAATATAAAGAAGGATATTAAACATAGGCCTACCAAACACAAATTTAATCTGCAACAATAGGCAGATTTTATTACTTCTAATAACGTTACGTCAGGCCTGATAAACTGAAAACACTTCAACTGTGATTATTCTATCACAAGAAACATTAACGTTTTACAGAGACATAGCCTTTGCTATTACCATGGACATAAAGTGATGCTTATTTGCACGTTATGACTGTAGATGTATAGATGCTGGGCGTTACAGTGCTGCGTGCGCACCTGCATGTTCTGATTCAGACTGTGCACGAAGAGGAGAGGCTGATCAGACGGGTCCGTTGTCAATGAGAGAGAGAGAGAGAGGAGCGAGTAATTGATACCTTGCTAACCTATATTGACATCAAAGAAAGTCGTGCGCGCTGACGTTCTGCATGTGAATGTAGGCTTAGTTGTCATTGGAACACTCTAAGAATGTTGCAGTTTGTTGAAAAACGGCGCACATTGGTCCAACTTTCCACGACTCCACCCAACCCGACTAGACATGTCAAACTCTAGACTCCATCCGACTGACAGCGCACACTGATCCAACAGTTTGTTGGGGCAGCATGCAAGCAGCTTTATATCCTCTACATTTGTTCCAGCTCTGTGGTGCCTCTCCATGTTTAGTTTACACTCTGGGAACAGTTAGTAGCCCTGTACCTGATAACCTGAGAGGCCGAGAGGGTTCAAATTGTAAAAGACTGAGATATCTCTCATATGTCCAACACCTGCCAGCCTAATCATAACCTTTTTAACATTCTAATCTTGATCCATACATCCTTACCAGTGAAGGTAAGTGTTGAATATTAAGTACAAATCTTGCATGGATTTCTGAACATGCCTGGTGTAATCCGCTGTAGTTCACCGTTGTCCGATTGAACGGCTGTTCGTTGTTATGCTCCTTCTGTCTTCTGTTAATTGATTTAATTCTTGCCTTTTTCCCCAAAAAGAACATTTGTTTCCTAAGGTTTGCCATTGCTGTTGAAGCCTTGAGGCTCCAGACATGTGGTGCAATCTAGATTTGATTGTCTAAAACTACATTGCATAATGGAAAAAGGGAATTTTCAGGTTCAGTTGTTCGGCCTTGGCTCCGGTGTTCTCATTATTTCTGAATGTTTGTCCATTTTGCAAGACTGGTGTCTAATATTTCCAATTCAATTTTTCATGATTACAGAACAAACTGTACTAGATGTGGATTTGAGTTGCATGAATGTGATGACTTTCGGCTTGACTTGATACCTGATGAAGGTTGTTCAGACCAAAATAATGAGCTTGAGTTTCCCACTTTGTTTGTTATGCTGCCCTCTGACATAATGACTTGGTTTGGACTTGAAACATGAATTTTCAGACTTTAGGACTTGGCTTGGGCTTTATAGCCCTGACTTGCAAAACAATGACTTTCATAGGCAGGTCGAGATAATGGAAGGATGGATTATTTGTCAATGCTTTAACTGGAGTTGCCTGATAATCTGTTGTCTATATTTTTCATAAATATTATAAAGCTTCATTAAGATAAAATTTGTTGTAGAGCTATTGAGTTGGATGGAAGGAAGAGGTATTTGTGTTGCTTTATCCGCACCTTGTATTTATTGTGTTCTCTTGAACTTGATTATTTGTATCGCTGCTGCTCGATACCTTTTATGGGATTGACCGAAACAGCCCAGTATCGAGTAGAAGCGATACGTCTCCAGTCAAACCAGTATTTCAATCGATACCTAGGCCTACTTTTTTGTAACCAGATAGTGGCATAAATTAGGATTGGTATGGTTTAGCTTGCAGCCAAACACACCAAAAGGAAGAGAAGAGCACGCCTTTTTTCCCTTATGTGCCTGCACCATAAACTGTATAAAATTTTTTAAAAAAAGGCCTGGACGCGCCGAGTCCATGCATGATTTTAACAGCTGCTCACCTTCAGGCATGTTTGTCACTATTGCAAGTTTATCACCACCAGCTTGGCTTTCCTCGTTTTATACTTGTGAATGTCGTCTTTGGAGGAGATTTGCGACTCATCAATAAAGGGAGAAAGCACTCGCGAAAATCTTTCAATTCATTTTATTGATTGAAAGTTAACAAAATGTTGTTTACGCTCAACTAACGCATCAAAAAAATACCCTAAATTCATTTCCAAAAACTTATTTGGTCACTAAACTATTTCACTCCTCTCTCATTCAAATATAAAAAACTCCCCTTATAGGCTAATACTACTAGTGAGGATGACCTAATTAGGATGAGGAGGGATCTGATACAATTTCCCAATTCTTTTTATGTAACAGTTATTTTAAACAACAACAACAACCCACCACCAATCAACTACCATGGCTTCAACAGGTGGCATTTTATACAAGGTATCAAATGAAGTACTCTGTTGGTATCTGTATCAATTTAAGAGTATTGGTTTTGGTGATACCTTTTTTAAAATATTAAAATCTCCAGTATACATACAGTATATTGAATAAAGTTAGATTATCTCTGTGTCAGACTGTTGCCTGCAGATCAGATCCGATCACACCGGAGCGGTTGAATGTTTTGCCTGGCGGGATCCGGTCACTTGAGCTGATTTGATCATATCTCATCAGCCTCGACCTTGATTCGACCCCCCAATCTGAGCACCGCGGCAGCTCTTCATCTGATTATACTCAATTAACAATACCCCCTACAACACACATTCACCGAACCCCGTTTGATTGTAATTATGATGAGAGAACTCAAGGAAGGCTTAAGGAGTAAGAATTCTTGCTGTGCCCGTCTGCTTTTCATTTAACCGCATGCACGTTGGGTTTTCTCATAAAGTTGCACTTTGGAATTTTAATTCCTTGAGATGATCCATTGCTCTACCTTTTGACTTTGACTGATGGCACCTCTCCAAAGTGATCTGTCAGTTCACTGAAGCAAAAGGCTGGGATTCGGTTAGGATAAGGCCTGTTTCTGTATTCTTTGCGTAGGTGTGTGTGACTTACAGAGACTACGCTAGGTCATCACACCCTCAGATCTTATCCTTTGGTGCCTCTCCTGTTAATCACACAGACTCTGTGTTGCCCTCTGTGTCGCCATCACACCCCCCATTAGCTCCTAATGGAGTGAGATGGTCAGGGTGTGACCTGACCTGCCTGCACCTGCTGTGGTCTGGCAGCAGGAACCTGGGGAGGGGGTGCATGCCGAGGCCAGTGGGGGGCACTACGCTTTGTGGACTCACTTTTGTGACACGTGCAAATTATCAGTGTGGGGATGAGGCACGAGGCCGTCTGTGTCATGGTCTGTTTCAAATTCTGTGTGTAATTCAGAGCTGCAACTGTACACTCCAAAACCAAAAAGAATGTGACATGAAATATGAATTTTAGTTAGAACAGAACAGTCAAATTCAGTTTCAGTCGCATTTATATTATTGTTAAGCTGAAGCTTGTGTTGTGTTTGTCAGTATTAGCTTTTATTAGTTAGCAGTGATTTTTGGCAGCCTGCACTGGAGCTAATCACACCCAGCTAATGATCAATTATAGATCAACTTGTTTATAGCAAATCTACTCTCTGACCTAACCAGCCTCATGCCATCTGTTTTCCGGGATGACATTGCCCCAAACGTGTGTGTGTGTGTTGTCTGAGGTTGTGTGAAAGCGTGGTGTGTTGTCCCCTCTGCTCGCTGAGTCTCCGCTCACTCTAACTGCTAATAACTCAAATCAGCAGAAAGTCATTCCCGCGGACGTACGTGTGTAACAGTGTGTACTGTCACAGCGGCTAGAGAATAAGTGCTTGTAATACTGAATCCAACTCATTTAGGTAAGTAAGTATTTAATGATTTCTGGTTCAATTACACAGCCGAAACCACATCTGTGTCCATTGTTTTGCACGCACACACGCACACACGCACATTATTATTGTTATTATTCATTTTTCCTGCCTCTCATCCTCATCACCTAACTGATTGGCCTAATGAATGGAGCTCTGTGGACGGTAATGTGTCTGAATAGGCCACTCGAATCATTAGCCAAGCCTACATCTGACATGGGAGGGACATGTGGGAAGGAGGAGTGATTTTGTTTCACTCACATAAATTGTTTGGATTTAAAAAATGAATCTGCAATCTACTCTTGGAGAGCAAAGTGATTCATTACTAAAAAACAGTAACAAGTAAACGGTTAAAGGCAGTAAGTACCAAAAAAGCAGCTTTAGTAAAAGATTGATTAATGGTTCAGTAAATAAAATCATAAGGTTAGGTTCATGCCTAAACATTGATTTTACCTTTGTTGTCAGTAAAAGCACAAGACTTAAAAAGTTTAAGCCAGGCCCAGGACATGTTTCTGTAATTAATTACTACTATTATGATACCTTATGATAAAATGGCTACTAAAGAACAAAAGAAAGGAAAATTGTTGATTCATTTTCGAATGGATTAATCAACTAATTACTTCAGCTCTAAATAAGTATCAATTTTGCATTGATGATAAATTAGAAGCTGATACTTGCTGTAATGGGCTGAGTGTCCTTCATTAAATTGCTCTATAAGATTAAACATGCACAGTTGTTCTACTATACACATTGTGTATCTTGTGATGCGTTGTGCTTGTGAGGCATGTAATGCAGCACAAATCCTACTTTTCCCCTCCAGACTTTGAAGTCGAGTCAATAACTATTTAATAAGGCACGTTGTTAGGAACACATATGTTGATGGGTGCAAGAAAAATCTATAGGTGAGTGTTTTGTTTTTTTTCTCTCAAACAGCTTCAGGTTGTGAGTGATGCTCTCCATGCCAACCGCAAGCGCACTGAATGTCAGTAATGTATAGTTCATGTATATATCAGCAAGCTCAACTGTGGTGGAAACCAGAATGTTTACCCCTAAAGATGTAATCTGAACTGAAATAATCGATCAACAATCCTGGGAGGAATAGCACTTTTAGGACATGTGAGGAAAACCAGTAAATTATTAATAATTTAATGAATAATGAAAATGAAAAATACAACTTTTCCCTTTAAACCATCCTTAACATCACTTCAAAGCTCTGTCCGTACAAAGAAGAAGGCGACAGGCAGAAAGTAAGAGGTGACGTATGGTATGAAAGTCTAACGTCAAGGGAGGGCAGATGGAGAGAAGAGGAGGAGGAGGAGGAGGGAGGGACAGCCTGTGGAGGAGAGAGCCACAGGTGAGAAGGCACCAGCCTCACAGCTCTGAGTTAATCACTCCTTCTATTTCTCTGTCAGATCCCGGGAGGGAGGAGGGAGAAGGAAGGGAGGAGGAGGGGGGAGGAGGTGGAGAGGTTGGAGGTAGCAGCTGGCCCTGCAACGGCCACGGGGAAAAGAAAGCTGATTATTAGGCTCTGGCTCTGACTTTTGGGAAGGAGAGCTGGAACACGTGTGTGATTTCGTTCTGCATTAGTGTGTACGCGGGAACGTCTGTGTGCTTGTGCGTGCTTATGCACATTTATGAGAAAGAGGTTATGTCTTTCTGTGTGCCATGGGAGTACACGTTCATGTTCATGTTTATGAGTGAATGTGTGTGTGTGTTGGGGGGGGGGGGGGTTGTGTGTGAGAGTCGGTGTCTCATGTCCACAGATGCGGAACAGGACCAGTGTAACCACCACCGATGTGTTTGCACTGCGGGAATGATGAACGAGCCGGGTTGATATTTGTGTTGCCGGCCTGAGAAATATGAGGCCTGGAGCTCCCCTGTCACCCACTTCCCTCGTTCCTTCGCTCCCTCTTTTCCCCTCATCCCTCCTCCTCCTCCCTCTTTCTCTCTCTCGGCCTCTCGGGCATTTGTGATTTATGAAGAGTTTACCCTTTCCCTTTATGAGTGCGCATAAATAATAATGTGACTTGTCACCGTGCATACTCGACACTGCAATACCTCAGCTGGTGTGTGTGTGTGTGTGTGTGTGTGTGTGTATGTACACTATCATTGGCCGCACATATGCTCCATCACTGTGGCTGATGCGACAGATGTGAGTGTGTGGACTCGCAGAACGAGAGAGAGAAAATCATAACTCTTTTTTTTGTGCCATAAAGAACCTTTTAACTTTTTTTGGCAGTGTGCTTGAACTATAAGCAGCTAATAATGGTGGTTGAACCTTTTTTTTGGTTTTGCTTTTTTTAATCCAAAACCTGTGCCTATCATTTTTGTTTATGTGTGTGCGTGGGGTCATCTGTGGCTGTAGGTGGGGTTGATATTTTCCTTAGAATATATAGCATTTTTTTTCCTGGCGGAAAAAACACCGACATTTACATAGAATTGTTTGATTCTCAGAATATCAGAAGTTTGTATAGTTTCATTGTTAAGGCTTCACCTGTTGAATGTCACGCTGGTTTGTGAATAGAGGTCTGCATGTCTCATTAAGCCACTTACAACTGACTGGATTTTCACTACATTTCAAATGTTTTTCCAGATTAAATGGGAATCCCTTTATCTACGAAATATTTTGCCAAACATCTGGATTGTAAGTTGCCCTTTTGCTTTGAAAAGTAACTGGAAGACAATGATAATATCAGTAAGTTAAAGCTGGGGTAAGTGATGCTGGGGAAACTAGCAAGAGACAGCTATTTGAAAGTTTCTAAATGAAAAATATCCAACCCCCTCCCTTCAAACATCCCTCCAAGGCCACTCCCCCAAAGCCCATGAAATGTTTGGCTGGCCTACCTGCATGAACTCTGCATGCAGGTAGGCCAGCCAATCATTTCATTTAGACCAAATAAAATGATTGGACGTGCTCATTACAGTCCTGCAACAGATATCGGATTTTGTCAGAACATTTGATTTATTGATTGCTGTTGGGATGTGAAGATAATTTCAACAAATTATGCTACATTTGCCAAAAATACGATACAAAAAATGCTTGCTGACATAAAATGCCTACTCCGGCATTAACACAATAAATATATGTTCATCATTCATTCATCATTTACCTGATTTCCATTTTCTTACAGGGTACCCGCGGGGTCTTTAACGTATTCAAAAAAAACGTCTTAAATTTCAAATTCTAAAAATAAGGCCTTAAAAGTTTTTCATTTTCAAAGTATTAAATTTCTTTTACAAAGGTCTTACATTTTTTCTTTTGTAGGATTAAATACAGTGGGTACGGAAAGTATTCAGACCCCTTTAAATTTTTCACTCTTTGTTTCATTGCAGCCATTTTCCAAAAATCAAAACAGTTCATTTTATTTCTCAGTAATGTACACTCAGCACCCCATCTTGACAGAAAAAAAACAGAAATGTAGAAATTTTTGCAAATTTATTAAAAAAGAAAAACTGAAATATCACATGGTCATAAGTATTCAGACCCTTTGCCGTGACACTCCTATTTAACTCAGGTGCTGTCTATTTCTTCTGATCATCCTTGAGATGGTTCTACACCTTCATTTGAGTCCAGCTGTGTTTGATTATACTGATTGGACTTGATTA
The DNA here is from genome assembly GCF_014851395.1 of Micropterus salmoides. NCBI lineage: Eukaryota > Metazoa > Chordata > Actinopteri > Centrarchiformes > Centrarchidae > Micropterus > Micropterus salmoides. The sequence goes on from NW_024040040.1 coordinate 13,658,391, forward strand.
GGAAAGCCACACACCTGTCTATATAAGACCTTACAGCTCACAGTGCATGTCAGAGCAAATGAGAATCATGAGGTCAAAGGAACTGCCTGAAGAGCTCAGAGACAGAATTGTGGCAAGGCACAGATCTGGCCAAGGTCTCTAGAATGCAGGAAATTAAGTGTTTAACGTGCAAAGTTTTCTGAGGTAGGACACGAGACACTCCACTTATATCTGCATTGAATAATTCATCAAAATAGTGTTAAAATATTTTCTTGTCTTGTTCTCGTGAACCCAATATTGTGAATCGTGCATGTGAGCTAAGTGTATCGTCACACCCCTAATCTGAACCCCTATGTCCCCACCACTTTTCAACACAAAGTGACGTCCTTTAATTTTAAAGTCTGATTAATTTTATGTTATCAGAGTAGAAACACACCCCAAAAAGCTATAGTGTATTAAATTTGAATGTATTATAATAAAATGTTTTATTAAATTCAGATTTTCCATTATACGGCAGTGAAGTTGGCATTAAATTTCATCCTAGGCGGTAGGGCTGGACAATAAAACAATAACAATAATTATCACAATATAATTTTTTTCAATAACAATATAACAAATGTTCAATAAATATTCAATAAATGTTTGATTTTATTCACTTGAATCATACACAAATTAGGACTTAATTTTTTATTAATATGGTATTTTGTTGAGGAAAAAGGACTGGAAAAAAAGCTTAATTTTAGTCATGCATATGTGTTGAAAAAGATTTTATCATAATTGTTTTGAATGTTCTACCTCAGATTTGTGAAGTGATTCACTGTTTGGCATCAAGTGTCGACCATAAAGCTGAGTTTAAATCACAATTAACCATCAGGTTTCTTCAACTTTCCCTCAGTAGCAAAAATCAGCCTTTTAAACTCCAAAAGAAGTAAAGATTTGATACTTATCGTGATAATTATCGATATCAAAAGAGATTCAACTTTTTATCGTGATAACGTTTTTGGCCATATCATCCAGCCCTACTAGGGGGTATTAAAAAGGTCTTAAAAAGTCTTGAATTTAACTTTGAGAATCCTGGGGGTAACCTGTTCTGAATGGATGATAAAGTGGTGGTATCTGATTGTGTATGAGGATATAGCCTATATTACATTTGAAATATATCTGCTCACCTTTAATCTGACGGGAGACAAAACACAGCGGCCAGCAAGTGAAGGTGAAAAATACATTGATCAAAGACAGAGAGACACACTTGTGAGCTCACAATCTGATAATAATGTGTTTGGTGATTTGCACTTGAAAAGACGCCGATGTTAAAATACAGCAGAAAAATAATAAATTGTAGAATTGTTTGGATTTTGGCTCAACAGCAAACAAACATATGCTTGTGCCATTCTGTGTGAATGGTGGGAAAGGTGAATAAAGTTGATCTTAAAGAAGTTTTGTTTTGACACAGATGTAAAGTTCTGGGCTTTTGTGGGAGCTTTTCCTAGATGATTTCCCTTATCCATTATTTTATTATTTTTGTACTTGTATCTGTGGAGACAGGATTATCAGTGTGGATCTGTTGTCAGAGTATGTAATGTGTTTTTCTATGTGAAATAAGTGTGTTATTTATGTATGTATACTTGCTGTAAAACTTGTCCTTTATGTTCTTTATTCTACATCTTGGCCAGGTCTCTCTTGCAAAAGAGATTTTAATCTCAATGAGACCCACCTGGCTAAATAAAGGTTGAATAAAAATAAATTAATGTTGCATCCAGTATACCACTATAAACTACAGCCTCAGAAATGACAGAGTTGAGTTAACTCCTCTATAACATTGGACAGCAGTTTAAATTTTTCTGCCAACAATTCTTCCAGTGTGCTCTTCTTACTTTGTGGAAGTAGTGCGAGATCTGGGTCATCGTTTGCTAAATTTGCATGAATGCAAATGCTTAGACCGCTGCACCAACACACAGAGGAATTTACTTTGGTGTGTTTAGTGTTTAGATCAGTCTGTCAGAAGCATCAAAGGGACGTTATGTTCAATGTGGAAGCACTAGCTGCTATTTGGAACTACTGGCATCTCTTCAAACAGAAAGAAAGAAACATTTAGATGTTCATGTAACGATGTCTCTGTATATGATTCATTATTTTGAGAGAGTCCCTTACCACAGGCTTGACAAGTTGGATTGTGCATTGGTTTGTGTGCTTCAGTTCACGAGTGGGAGGCAGTGTATGTGTCTCTTCACCAGCCTTTGTGTCTGTAATCTTACACACTGCCCATGTGACTATGTATGTGTGTGTATGCAGGCCCAGAGCCAGGTGTGTGTGTTCCTGAGAGGTAATCCCCCACATCTGGTAGTGTGCTGTATAGATTCAGGCTGGAATAGAAGCAGGATTAGCCCTGCTCTCACCGGTAATGCAACCAATTTTCTACTTGTTTAAATAACGCAGGCCAAACATTCCTCTGATGGCCCCTATGGTGCCCTAGAAACGTGTGTGTGTGTGTGTGTGTGTGTGTGTGTATGTGTTTGTGTTGCTTGAGTATACAGTATGTGCCCTTGAACATGGATTAGTTTGTGATACATGCTTGAGTGGAAGTAAGTATATCTTTGTTTGTACTGTTTGTTATTAGTTTTGCCATTGACTTTTACAGCCATTTACCATTTATTGTAAGGTGTCCATTATTATTGGAACTGTATACACTAAACCAAATACACATTGGAGTCATTTTAGAGGCAGATCGCAGTATGTTTAGACTGGATATGTATACATTTGACAATTTAAGGCCAAAAAAATGTTTTATTATAAGTTACTAGGGTTCTATTGTCTGCAGGTCCTGTGTCATCCTGGTTGTATTTAACTTCAGAACAGGATTAGAATAGAATATTTTAAATAAAACTAAATGTTGTTTCTAAAGCAGCAACAGTCGGGTTTTACAACAGCAAAGTCATTATATAAAGTCACTAATATCTTGCTGGAAACAAGTCTAAAATGTCAGTAAAATAAATCACATTGCTGACATCAAAATACTGAGTGAAAAGAATGGAGACATCAGTTCTTCCTACTCCTCCTCCTCCCTCTGATATTGTGATTCACTGCCTGCAGATAAATTTTAAGGTACGTGGGAAAACTAAGCTAAACACTTACGCTACATAGAGACAGGTTTTGTTTTCGCTAGTTGGTAACAATTTGCTGTTAGCTAAGCTAGCAAGCTGTGCTTGTCCATCCATCCATCGTCAACTGCTTATCCTGCATACAGGGTCGCGGGGAGCTGTGCTTGTGTAAAACCAAAATACAGTAGCGGTGGATGAGACATGGAACAGACTAAAATATTGCTTTCTGAATGTTTATGCTTGTATTGACTTTTTACTCGCAAAGGTTTTATTGCACGTAATGAGTGTAGTTGTTGTCAGCTTAAGTAATCTTGGAGTTATCTTTACCGGGTTCACTTCACGGTCTCCAGCGTGGCCTCGCAGCTGTGTGTGTGTGTATGTATGTGTGGAGTAGGGCTGTGCGATATGGCATAAAATTAATTTCCCGATATAGGTCATGGCATATCGATAAATATCACGAACATTTTTTGTAAATTCAATGAAATATGGCATTTCCAACTGTCATTCCGGATATTTCTCTGCATTACAGAGGTGGGGTATGCGATTCTGGAGAAATCCAACACCATGAAAAATACCATAATAGAGTGAACAGCGACACAGCAAGTAATGTAACTAATGTTAGCTAGGTTGTGGATTAGCAAACTGATGCTACTTGCTGCTGCAAAGCTAACATGAGAGGATGAGACGGTCCCAGAGCAGCACCGCAGCTCCAGACAGCGACAGTCACAGCTCTCCTGCTACTACAGCAACACCATGTCTTGGCGAACTATAAAGTAAGCTGTGTGTCCGTGGGCAAGTCATTTCACGCTACCTGACTGACACACACATCATGGCTGGCGCTAGTGGATAGTGTTGTGTGGCTCGTCCATTATATTTAATGCAGTGTCTTTTCTGCAACAAGGGCATGCGGTGAAGAACAGACGGCAGTGAAGAGTTGATATGGATAAGAGTGGATATTAGTTTTACATTGGACATTCGATAGATGTCGAATTTCAACGTAAAACTAACTTCACTGCAGTGCAAAGCGCCGTTCCCCCACCAAAATATTACGGTAAGGTGTGGAATTTGTGACACAATGAAATAAATGATATACATTTTTCTATCATCAAACAATAGATATCGCCATATCGCACAGCCCTAGTGTGGAGGCACCAACACAGAGAGCAGGAAAGAGGCTGCATTTCTGGCAGTCTTTTGCCAAGTGTTTATTGAACATGTTTATCTCACGATTATGATAAAAATATGATTTATCGGTCAGAACTACTAGAGTCCATTTTCCAGTTCTTATAATATATCTATGCTCTTAACCTAAAACTAAAGCTGACCGCTCAATGTTAGTTCTCCGAGTGCTGGACAGAGGCATTCTGGAAAGTGCAATAAATCAGTGAGGAAAATAGTAATCAAAACAGTTAGTACAAAGAAGGTAGGAAATTATTAGATTTCATCACAGCATTGTGTGAACTGAACCTCAGGCAATGATAAAATTTTATACAGTGGTGTAAGTATCTTAGATTAGCCAGCCAGCAGCGGCAACCTCAACATCACTGCTCTTCATACAGAAGAGTATCACTAATTACAATTAACTGCTAGTCGATTTAAAACGGCAGATAACTGGCTGTGCCACATTTCAAATTGATTGCTGTTTCGCATATGATGCCATGGATATCAGGAGCCAAATTTCCGCTCAGTCAGGGCGAGACACGTCACCCCTCTGTACCTGGGCACTGTCAATATTCATCATGCTTTACAACCACGGAGAAACCCATTCACTACACATCATGTCTGCTCTTCGCTGAACAGCATTAATTCATAACATGGAGGGGAAATTTCTCCACTTTCTAGTCTCTTCACACCTCAGCCGCTTGAAATTTAGGGTATGAAAAACAACGTCAGATACACAAATGCACTGTTAGGAGCCATACAGTATGTTTTGTGCACAGTTCCATCAGTTGACTGTAAAATGCAGTTTGAATCCTTTCAGCTATCAGGAACATGTACACTAAGTTAGATCTTCAGGTAGTGAAGGCCTTCATTTTCTACAATCAAGTCAAGACACAGAGTGGGAGGTTTATTCTCTGTGATTCAGATTTTTGCGCTTGAAAAAGCAGACGTCTAAATAGTCTTTGTAAGCCTGCACTTTAGTGATGAAGCTGTGTGTGTGTACGGTATACAAGGGTGCGTGTGCGTGTGAGAGATGATTGGGTTACCATACTACTTTCAGGATGCTGCGTGCTCCTTCTGAATTATGCATCTCTCGTTCAAAGAAAGAATGAAGAATAGCGTGAGAGGGGAGAAAACAGAGTAGGGGGGGGGCAGTTGTAAGATAAATGACAACAGCACAAAAGCAGAGCATCTCAATAGACTGGTACCACACACACACACACACAGCAGTGCTAGACAGCGATGAGAGAGGGGAAGAAAAATGGGTTGATTAGTGCTGGCGAATGAAATGGGGAAGTGTGTGTGTGTGTGTGTGTGTTTCTGATACTTATGCAAAGGCTAGAGGCTTGAGTGGTACCAGCGTGCAATAGAGTTTGACTAAAGCAAGGTGGCACTGTTCATCCTCTAACTGTGAAAATTATTGTCTAATCCATTTGTGTATTTGTGCTGTGTATTTTGAAATAATGGCATTATACAGTATGTGAACATACTTGATTGCATATATATATGTGTGTGTGTGTTTGTGTGTGTGTCCATGTTGAGCATATTACTCTCTCCCTTGTGTTTCCCATACAGTATGTGCTGCATTTGGTTAATTAATTCTTAGCAAGTACATCAATTATTAAAAACAACTCAACTGTTCCATCTGTGAGTTGCAGCATGTAAACACCAACTACTGTTTACAACACCTGAGATTATTTCATATCCTGGATGTTAAAAATTCAAAAATGATAACCATGATGTGCGCAAACTCTGCATCTGATTGGCTGTTGGCTCTAACAGCCTGTGTGAAAGCAATAGTGATCATAATAATGTGTGAGTTTATTGATCACAGTAAAGAAATCCTCTTTCCTCTCGTGGCAGGGAGGTGAAAAGTCAGGCTAAGCTACTGTACAGCAGCCTGGGAGCGGTAGGGAGTCAGTGACCTGCACAAGGTCACTTCAGCAGTGTTTGGAGGTTGCTGCATGGCTTTACACCACCCTGCCGCCTGTAAAGAGCCATTTTTATAATCACAATATCTTGATTTACCATAGGTAAAAAAACTCCTCACACTTTATGTGAAGATGCTTGCTACCACTACCGTATGTAAACAATGAATTTCTAGTGCAGTATGACTATGACTGTAAAGAACAATAAAGTTTTAAATACTTTCATACTGTTGAAAAGCAGCTGCCATTTTATTGTGTAATGGTGTTGGTAATGGTAACTAATGCTTTGTTGATGCTTATGATATGTTGTTCCTCAAATGTAAGTTGCTTTGGATAAAAGTATCTGCCAAATGAGTAAATCAAATGTAAATGGTGTATTTTTCCTGATACCCTCAGATAACAGACCTTTTTAGCATACCATAGCAAGAAATGCACAGGTGTTAAATAAGTACTTTTATCTGTTTTCATTTGTATTTAGCTTATTATTAACATTATACTGTAGTTTATTAATGTAATGGTTTTGAATTGGTCCCTTCAGTGTTTTGAAGGTATAGAGGGGGTCATCCACTAATCGTAGCGTTGGGAGTCAAGTCCTGCATTGTCAGTGGTTACATCATCACCAACTGCCGATCACTGAAATAGACCGCTTGTATTGTCTGATACTGCTAATCGATCTGGTACTTTAATGGTATTCTCATCGATTCTCTTAATTGTTTTTTTAAAGAAAAAACAAAGACAAATTAAGAACGGAATTAACATTGCTTTATTTTCTGAAATGTAAAATGAATAAAATAAACAATTATTTAGAAATGGCAGTGTTTTGAACAAATCACTGTTATAGACTCTAATGTGTGATGATGGAAATGTAAAACAAACAGAATAAACAATAATTTACTGCAACAGAAAATAACGAGGTATAGAGCAACACAATCTTTAAATTGGTGATTGAACCACCCTTAGCCAGACAATCAGCTGGCAAATGGTTACTTTTAGTCATAAACCCATGTTTGCATAATTTAGTTAACTCAGTGTATAGACTCTAGGTTGCTGGCATACATACCTGACGAAATAGATGGGGCAACGAGAGATGAACTACAAGCTAGGTAGTGGAAAACGGTTCATTTCTCTGCCTGTATATTATGCACTTTTGGTAAATGTTTGGACAAATTACTCGTGTTTCTGCGAGAAGCGTCTGAGTGTGTGCACGCGCGTGTGCATGTGAGAGAGCACACAGAGAAATATATCTTCTTGATCGGGAATAGCAAAAATGCATCAGGATGATTGTCTTAACAAATTAGACACGGTTAGTGAGATTACGTTTATGTAGCAATAATAAATTTATTTTCTTAATTTCTGCAATACCAAAAGCAGAACCAATAACGTCGGAGCTTATCGATACTACAGCCTTTCATAATTTAGCACCTGAGGCTGGTTTAATACTAATACAGGGTTTCGGTACCCATCCCTACATAAGACACCCTATGCATTTTTGTGTGTGGATAAAAACTGTTTTAGATGGAAAAAGTCTCGCTCTTGATTTTACTATACTCCTGTCACTGTTCTCTCAAACTACATGTACTGACTGATGTACGTTTACTCCCATTCTGACACGCATTCTTGGAAATGTCCATTTCAGCAAAGTCATTTAAATAAACGTAGAAAGTCATTTTAATGTAAAGTATGTAAAACAAAAAGGAAATTACACGGATTGTTTGCAAAACAAATTGATATGATCTGAATAAGAGCATCGTTTAATCTAAATAAAGCAAAATAATAGTGTGTTAAAGTATTATAGGATATGTGTGGGTGGTTGTATACTACATATATTGCAACATTTCTTTAACTCTAAGCCCTAGGCAGTGTGTATGGGCAAGAATCCACACTGATACAGTCTCTTTCTGCTTTATGTTATTTTATATGGCTTTCATGTTTGTCATGATAATCGCTCTGGCTCTGCAACACACACACACACACACACACACACACACACACACACACACACACACACACACACACACAGAGAGAGAGTGTCCTCCCAGCTAGTCTGGTCACGTTGAATACACACGCTGCTTCGTGATTTACAGACGATTGTAACATATTAAGGGTTCAGCCATTTGTATTTGGCACGGGTATCAGCGTGTGTTTGTGAGCGTGTGTGTGTTTGTATGTCTTATGGAAATGAGACAAAAGGGGTCACATTATTCAGCAGTAGTTGACATGCAGGCTCCCCAGGTCCATATCAATATCCCCCACAGACGCAGCAGGAAAAAATAAGGCGATTTGTTTCCTAGAATACTAATCGCAGTCAGGAGGGATGAAGAGAAACCTGTGTGTTAAGTAAACACACTGTGAACCATTCAAGGTGGTGTTCTTCATCTTGGGGCGCAGGGTCTTCCACAAGAGCATGTTGTTGCTGTATTTGATTTTTCAGGCCGCTGTGTGCTTTTAAAAGGTACTCTTTCCCCCAGGTCCCCTTTCCTAATATTTCACAATATTACTGATTGTAGTCTGCAAGGAACTGCTGACTGATTGCTTGAGTATAATCTGTAATGAGATGTCCACAGCTGTGCCGTAACAACAGGGGACAAATCCTACAATATTGAAGGGTCCGTTCACTCAAATTACAGAAAAGAAAAGAACACAGCAATTTCTCACTTTTTACTCTTCGTAATATCTAGCCAGGCAGATAGATTCACTTATAGTTTGTTAAACTGTAGAAACTTTCTTTTCCTTCCACACCTTGTACTATTTTTCTCTTTTGTGCTGCTGTATTGGTTTAGCTTGTCAGAGAAAGTGCTCAAATAATGGTATCCTTTAAGATTTACCATCAGCATTTTAACATGCTGACACCCCTTTTCTCAACTCAGTTTGATCGTCGTCAGCACCCATCAGCTGTCAGCCATGTTGGCCCCCTGTTGGTCTGCATGGACCTGGCTCCATTTAACAATTATAAGTTTGAATTATCAATTTTGGTAATTAATCAGTGGTTTTAATTTATCATAATCTTTGACTGTCAAAAGAGAATACAACTATCAGGTATAGTGCCTTTTGATTGGATGTCACCTTCACTGGATAGGTTAAAGTTATAGGTTACAAAGTATATGAAATACAGTGCGTCAAAATGTCCACTTTCCTATACTTTTTCCAAATGAAGCAACACATGATTAATTTTGTTGATACTTTGTGTTTGATTGAGTGATGAGTGGAAGCAGCAGGGCAGCGTTCATCAGCATCACTCCCTGCCTGTGTCAGCCATAAAAAATAAACTCCCCCCAAAAAGCAAATCATCATCATCATCACCTCTCCATGCATTAAAAGAAAGTTGTTGTTGTTCGAAACGAATAAATCGTTTTTGAGGGGGGCTCATTGCCGTGTCTTTGCACGCGCTTGTTGGCGTGTGTGCTCGCACATCGCATTTTGCTCCGAGACTTCTTTGATTGATGCTGTCAGCGAGTTTGGAGAAAGAGACGGAGGCTCAGGGGGGCGGGAGGAAGGAGATAAGGAGAGAAAGAGGAAAGCAGATAAAGAAGAGAGAAAGAGCTCAAGAAGCATCCATCAAGCGGTGCAATCAGATTGTTTTCCTGGCGTTCAGTCTTTTCTTTTTCTCTGCATCTACCAGCCCCTCAATTCTTCATCTTTTCTTTCACTCACTCTCTCTAATGCTCTCTCTTTCATACACACACACACACACACACACACACACACACACACACACACACACACACACACACACACAAAAATACAAATGCAGTCGACGAATCTCCTTCGCATGGCACGAGCCAGGTGTCATGAGGATATTGAATCACGGGAGGTTGAGGTGAGATGGATGATACATATTTCACCGCCTCCTCCGTGCTTATTGTTTACACACACACAAACACTCTCTCACACTCACAGCCTCCGTGCTCCTTTAGTTGTTAATTGATGTCCTCCACTCGTCTGTTGTTTTATTTCCATCCGTCGTTCCATTGCGGTTATTGCTTTTCATTAAGTGGTCATTTCCTTCGCCTGCACCGTCTAATGAGAGCGTCACGCCGCCACGCGCCCATTTATCAAACTGCGTAGCCGTGGTGGCACGGCCCCGCAGTCAACACACGCACACACACATTCCCCTTCACTCTATCTGCCATCATGTCCCTGTCTCAATTAGGATTGTTTGTTGTCCCTCTGCCCTCCATCCCCTGTTCATTTGGCCGCCCCCGTCTCTTCCCGCCGTCTCATTGTGGCAGCCGTGTCATTGTGTTTGACAGCTTCTCATTCTCGTGTCAGATCTCATTTGACTGCTAATTTCATAGATACGTACCTCGCCTCGCCTCGCCGTATGTGTTAACTCCTCCGAACCGGGCCTGTGCAGAATCAGATTTCTTTTCCTTTTGTTCAAAAAGAAGGAAGTTATTGTGTTGCTGAAGTGGCATCTGCTGGCTTGTTATGAACTGTAAGAGGTTTGAGAGCAAATGAGCTGTGAATCCAACTCTGTTTGTTTGCGCGCGCGCGCACACACACACACACACACACACACACACACACACACACACACACACACACATACATCTGCACACTTGGCAGAACGAAGCAGGTTGCATCCCCACTGTTGGCAAGATAAATCACATAACAGCCTCACTGTGATCATGGCACAGTGGAGGCACTATATAACCTGGCTGTGTGTTTCCAAATTGTTCCCATGCCAGAAATCTCAATGTTTGGACTGTCATGCTTATCTTGAGGAAAAGCTTGTTCATATCAAATCATGTGCACATTATGTTTAATATTTTCGAATATATTTAGGACACAGTTGTGTGTATCTCTTCCAGCTCGTGGCAGTGTTCGACGAAGTCCAGCGCGGGAGGACCGACAGTCCCAGAGAGAGCATGTCCAACGGCTACTCCAATGCCGCCCCCAGCCCTGAACCCCTCCAATACTATCCCCACCTGCAGTTCCAGGAGCCAGCCAGAGGAGAGATTGAAGTCAACGAGGCCATCCTCAAAGCCAGTATGTCAGATCTGCTGTAATGTTTTCTTGTGCAATTGTTTTTTGGTTTAAATTTATAAACAAAAGTTTCAGCTTCAACTCATGAAAATACATCACTCACTAAATTATAGTAGATTTTTAAATGATAAGAATTCTATATCCTGTTGAGATGTTGCTGTTTTGAATGTAAGAGAAGTTTCTGCAAAAACATCTCGACAAAAACACCTGACGAGCTAAAGCAGTGCTCAATCAACACGTTCGCGATTTTTGTGCACATGAGAAAGTGTGTCTCGGTGAGACAGCCGGAGGTGTGTGTACATGGGTGTGTGTGAAAGAGTCAGAAAGTACATTTATGGAACAGCTGTAAGCTTGAACCCAACTGTGTAGAGGGAGATCTGTGCCTGTAACATGATGGCGTGTGAAAACAGATGCAGTGTTGATGCAGCGTTCTCTCCTGCCGTCCTCACTTAGCGTTCTTTACTTAGTTTGTTCTTGTTTTCACACGTTGCTCAGACTGAGAGCCTCGAAGGCAGCGCTTCAGGGATTTTTTTCATATATATTTAAGTGTGTTAAAACTAAAATGTAAGTCTAACTTCTGCTCCCTTCAGTGTACTTCTATATGTCTGTACTTCTGAGAGACCATTAAGTATGTACCACTACTCACCTCTGTCCTGCCGCTGCATCATATTGGGCCATGAAGTCACATTTTTGTAATCTATTAAGGTGAACAAGATATTAATAAGAGCCACGTTGCTCCTTCATTTTGTCTTTGTCATGTCTTTATCCTTGTTTTACTGACAAAAGCTTCCCTCTGTGCACCATTAAGGTGATGGATATACTCCGGTTCTGCTTCTGAAATAGTAAATATCTTGATAAATGAACGCTTAACTCAGTATGTCATTGTCATTTTATAGCCTGACCAAGCCCATCCAGGGATGATATGTACATGTGTGATTCTCACACCCGAGCTTACACTTATTCCAAGCCTCCTGTTGTACACTTTACGTCACTGCCGCTCTGATATAGAGACAGCTAAGCTGCGGCAGGGCAGTGAGAACTCAGATAAGAGAGCAACTCTTACAGGGAAATTCTGTGTTTGCTTGTAAAGTCCAAGGTTAGAGTCAGAGTCAAAAAAAATAAATCGTTAACTGTTCAGTGTGTTCAAGGTCACTACCACAAGGCGGGCACTACAAGGTAAGAGTGAGAATGACAGTTTGACAAATAGTGTATATGTGCGTATGATATAAAAATACAGCTTTTAAATTAGCTTAAATTAGGAAAGAAGGCCATTTTTACTTTTAGTGAACAAGTAACCGGGTCATGGTGCATCTCCAGTGGGAGACATCATCACTTGCCTAGTCAGTCAGATGCCTAAGGGAGCCTCTGGGGAAATATCTGCTCTGTCTGGGCTACAGTCTGTTCTGGCTATATATACATTTCACTGTAAATAATCTAGAGCATGAATTTAGACGTGTCATTCTTTTTCAGTGCCTTGTATTAATTACTTTTTAAATGACGAGAGACAAAGTGGAAGATAAAGGACAAGAAAAAGGATTTTATGAGCTTGAGTGTGCTTTAGGAAGGGTCTATCTAATCACTGGGCCACCCTGTCTGTCACCCCCTTTCATTTTCCTCTCTCCATCTGTTGACTTTAGAAAAACAGTGTGACTCTCCTCCTCCTCTCACATACACACACATTACACACACAGCTGCCCTTTGCCATCCCTCTCCCTCTGCCCACTTTGCCCTATGCCCTATTATCTGCCCCCCTCTCCACTCCACTAAGTCATTTCTTGCCTACTCTACTATTCAGCTTCAGCCACCTGCCATCCACCTCACCACCCGGCCCTCTAGGCCCTGACCCATCACCCTCCACCCCAACCCGATACCTTCTCCATCCCAACCCTCCCGTTCTGCCCTGCTCTCCCTGTCTCTGCATGGCTTAAAGCTCTAACTAGATTATCACTGTAGCCTGTTAGCATACCCGGGGTCCAGCCGAGAGTGAATGGACTAATTCCAGCAGCCCCCCACCCCCACCCAGTGGGACCTCTTCTTGCCTCCACCCTCCAACCTGCTCTTCAGCCCTGTTGAACCCTGACTAACTTAGTTATGATTTGACCCTGTGACGTCCCTCCTACAGAGCCAGACTGATGTAATAAAGCAGCTTTTGTCATCCGGACATGCATGCAAGCACACACAGGAACACGCACACACAAACAATTTGACAAAAGAACTAGCACACATGCAAGTTAAACAACCCAACACACCCAAAACCGGTCACCCATCCTCTGCTGGGAAAGCTCTTAGGGGAGTGTGTGTCTGTGTGCGTTTGCGCTCCCTTTTTGCTCTAACAAGATTGGTTGTTAACTGGGTGTTACATCACCTGTTGTATGCGAGCCGGTTGTAATAACATAATTTCCAAAGGGATGGAGACAGTCAGACAGGGTAGATTTCAAGATTTTATTAGTGTAGTACTTGTGTTTGAAGACGTGTGTGTGTGTGTGTGTGTGTGTGTGTGTGTGTATGTATGTATGTATGTATGTGTGTGTGTGTGTGTGTGTGTGTGTGTGTGTGTGTGTGTATGTGTGTGTATGTGTGTGTGTGTGTGTGTGTGTGTGTGTATATATATATGTATATATATGTGTATATATATATATATGTATATATATATGTGTGTGTGTGTGTATATATGTTGGGACAATTTTACTTTTTCAAATTGTGTGAGAAGGAGCACAAACAGCCAACCGGTTAAACAGTACAGGCTGACGGAACATTGTACTGCAGCTGTCACGTATGTTAACACTTTAACTGGGTCATTGTAGTCAACGTCAGTAAACATAACCGGCGAGCTGTATCACTGTGTCATTTTCAGAACTTTATTCCAGGCTAGCAGCTGTGGGAGGAAAAAGATGAGTCAGGTAGGCTACAACTTGTCCTTCTGGACATTAACCCTTTCATTAAAAAATCATGTGAACTGGGGTTACTGGGAAAATTGGGTCACTGTGACCCACATGAATGCTTTAATCACACTAACTAACCAATTAACTTAATGTGATTATTCACAACAACCTGGTTATAGTGTGCATGTAATCGCGCTGAATGGTGGTGGACAGGAGAAGAAGTAATTCAGTAATCAGTCAGGCATCAAAGTGTTTGTGTGTCAGGTTGGGCTGCTTGTTTGAACAAGGTGATTGGACTTCACACTGCCCCAGTGGGATGATTAGACCTGCATTGATCTGCTAACACACACACACACACACACACACACACACACACACTCACACTCTCTCTTCTAGGAAGAGAGTCCTTATCGCATCATCCCATGAGCAGCCTGAGCTGGGTTGCTCTATCGATTGAGAGAGCAACAAGACCACCCTGGCCTGTGGCATGAAAACACACACACACACATGCGCACACACACACGTGCACACACAAACAACACACATGCATACAAATACACACAGAAGCACAATCACTGTTCATAATAAATGTGTATATATAGTCTACACACTTGCATGCAAACAAAGGCACACGCACACGCACGCGCGCGCGCACACACACTCAGACAGAAACATGATGCATCCTTGTTTCCTGCCCTGGCAGTGAACTAACACTGCAGCGTTACAGAACTTTCACAGAACTGAAAACAAGGAGGAAATTCTTAAAATAAACCTCTGTGTTCCCAGAATTGCATAAGCAGCCTAGTTAGACAGAGAGCCGCAGATGGAGAGTTGCAGTCAGATAAACACAGAACTGACGAAGTTCACAAGGGCTCTCTCCAATTACACAAATCTCAGCGGAAAGATAAGGGAGGAACATAACTTGGGTGTGTTTCAATGGGTTACCATTTGTTTTTCTGGCCTTGAAGTGGGCACCGAGATTAGTTTGGTGGCCGGGGTCTATTTAAAGCTGCAGGGTACCTTGTGGTTGTGGCTGTACAGTTCCATCAAATTAGCGAACCTAAAATACATCCAAAGTTTAGTGCTTCCCCCTCCTCGGCGCCCATTTGGCAGTAGACTGCATGGTAAAGTTCGTAAAATAAATGAAAATTCTGCTCACATAGGGCTACAGACACTGCTGCTCTAGGACTGACTTTTAGACCAAATCTAAAACAATTTGGTCGAAAAGCGCTTTGAGATTAAATAATTCATCATTCAAAGTAAGCAATTTCTTCACTGTATGTGTAATATTTTATATATTTCATTTTTAATTTTAATTCGGTTTTTTTTTTTATTTTTTTTTTTACATGCCATCTGTCATAGAATTTTTTTCTAATGACTCAGAAAGGCCGGGGCAACCAGGGCCCGCTCATAATGTGTAACACAAATTGCACAAATAAAAGTTACCAAACCCAATGTTAAATCTCATTAATCTCATCCTTTCAGTAAACATAACGAGATTCATGAACACTAGCAATTGTAAGTGCTGTGGTCATGGAGATACTGCAGTGCATAAGAAGGCCCCAGTGTTTTGATTAAACTTTGGGCGGCACGATGGCCCAGTGGATAGCACTGTGGTCTCACAGCAAGAAGGTCACGGGTTCAAACTCCGGTCCTCCTGGCCTTTCTGTGTGGAGTTTGCATGTTTTCCCCGTGTCTGCGTGGGTTTCTTCAGGTACTCACCACCAAAAACATGTTAGGGTCTCCAGTCAGTGCCATTGACCAGATGCTGAAAAAGAGAGCTGGTCCGCAGGCGCTGCAAAGTGACTGTTCCCACTGCTCCCACTGCTTGAGGTTAGACTGGCAGTCTTTTTAATTACATCACCACCTTGTGCCCTTTTCTTCTAATGGCACCAGACTGAAGAATTAGTGTCAACAGCTGTTAATCAATGCAGCCAACTCCTAATATTTGCATAACAGTAGTGGATTGAAATGTACAGTAATTCGCATTTTCTTGATTAAGCGTCTCGCTACATTTGGATGGAAACTTGACGGTAGAAGGTGTTGTAATACAATGCGTTAAGAAATGTGTAGGCTAATGATAAACTTACTAATTAAAATAAAAAGAAACAAGATTTATTGCACATTGATCTTTGTACAAGTGCAACTACCATAGTCGCAGTAAATAATTAAGAAACAGATGGGCTTTGTCAGGTATGTGAACAACACATGGGTACATTCTATGAAAGTAGGAACCCATGTAAACCCCATTTCCACCAGCCCTGTCACCTTTGATTAGTAAAAGCTCTGAGGCAATATTGTTTATGTCCTTCCAAACTGTGGCTGACCTAAGAGAGTTACAACTGTCACTCTCATCAATATCTCTGACCCTCTGACACTACTTAACCCTCTATAGGTCAGTGCGGGTCAGAGGTCAAAGCTAGTGACCCCCAGGTTCCTTCACATGGCCGGGCTCCGGGCCCTAAGTGGTGGGAGGATTGATGG
Organism: Micropterus salmoides; assembly: GCF_014851395.1. Classification (NCBI taxonomy): domain Eukaryota; kingdom Metazoa; phylum Chordata; class Actinopteri; order Centrarchiformes; family Centrarchidae; genus Micropterus; species Micropterus salmoides. The sequence continues at coordinate 13,674,909 of NW_024040040.1, forward strand.
AGGCAGATTTCACTCCAATGGATAAATGGGGAGGGATTTATGGTACTGAACGCTGGGTAAAGGACCCTGACTGTGACCATGGAGCGGCCTTGGTCAAGTGTCTATATGTGTGTATGGGGTGTCTTGACGTGGCTATTTGTGGAGCTCATTTTGAAAATCCATTATAGCCACTTTGGAAATAAGTTGTTTCTTTTAAGTATCTCTAAAATCTATGGGATCAGGTCCTAACAGGTGCTGTTATTTCATCCAGCTGGCCTTGCAGTAGTGAAATTATTGTGGTACTTAATGTACCTATTGTCCTTGCAGTTTGATTTAATGTTGTGCAGACCAATGCTGTGTAAGAGTAGGTTTCAACTTTTCCCTATATGGTGGGAATATTTTTAGTATTACCTTAGCAGACCTGGCTCAAACAAATGTGCGAGTATGCATGTGTTAGCATTTACCTATTTAAAACCTTATACCTGCTTGCTGTTCAGTGTACGTGTGTGTGTGTGTGTGTGTGTGTGTGTGTGTGTCTTTGAAAAAAAAATCAGCATTCACTTCCCATGACTGTACTAAACAGGTGGTTGCAGGAGGGAGAGCAAGAACCACCCATTGAGTTTTACTGCTTTCTATTCATGGCCCCTCTGAACTTGTAACCCTTTGAATGTGTCTGTCTGGTAAAATGTAAAGAAGTAGAAATTGCGCTTTCCGAGGTTGCATTGTTTGAACGAAAGTGTTGGCGTTCAAACACCCTGCGTCTAAAATTCACTTTGTGTTCAGTCTGAACACGCCTTAACAAAAGACTCATTTAATGACACTGAAAAGTATCTGCAGTGTTTGACCTATTTCAGATGCATACAAGATTAATAGACAATCTGATGGGGCGATCTGAAGCCATTGATATGTCTACAGCGTCTGATGTATTTTTCTGATGCCTTTTGATGCCAGCTCTGAGAAGATACCTTTTTTTTTTCTCCCCCCCAGATGTTTCTGTGTTAAATCAAAGCACATTTCATTATTGCAAATAATATTGTTTTCTGTGTAGTTCCCACATAAAGTCTGCTTTTCAAAATCAGATTAGACCTCATTCTGTTGATTTCCTCAGTTAAGCGAAAAATCCGAAACTGGAAGCTAGAGGAAAAACCAGAAGAAGACTTGAGTCCTAATTAAAAGACGCCAACATCTTGAAGCTTTTGTGCTTTTTGACACCTTTTGAATTCCCTCACATCAGTGATAGTGAGTCAGCGTTGCGTCTTTAGACTTTCAGTGTTAGCAGAAATAGAAAGAAAGTGTGAAAAACAGCCAGATGGAAGGGGCGCTAAAACCACTCCAGCAAAGAATAACTGATCATTTATGATAATTAATAAAAATGATTAGACAAACCTGAACACCACATCAGATGACCCAACATGTAGATTGGATTGTTTGAGCCCTAAAGGATATTTGTATGTGTCTGGAATGGTTGGAATCACCATTTTTCATCTGTCTGCAATCACAAACCACACACACATACACATGCGCACACACACACAGAGACCCCTGCCAGTTCCTTCTTTCCTACTTGTTCTCCTCTCCTGCTCTCTCTATTCTGACCACGTTAGAGTAGGACCCCGTCACTGACCCTCCAAAGAGAGATTGATTACAGGAAAGAATAGAATTTTGTTTGCCTTCTCTTCCTGTGTCTCTCAGTTTTCTAGGTTTTCTCCCTTCTTCCCTGTCACTGTCTCTAAGCTCTCTCCTTCCCTTTTTGTTTATCTCACACACTAACCCCCACCCCTTCCCCTTTCTCTCCCCTTTATTTTCTTCTCTGTCAAGTTAAATGTGAAAACACCCTGCTACAGGTTTTACATCCACAAATACCAGTCTGCTGCCTTTGGGGTGGATATTAAAAGCAAGAGGCAGCGCAAAGGTCCAAATTAGATTCTTTTGAATTGTTGTATTATGGATTCAGACCTGCCCATGTAACCTCTCCCTCTCCAAGCTCCTTTGGGCTGTGGTAAGTGTGTGTGTGCCTGTAAATGTGTGCGTGTTTTGGGGCATGGAGGCAACAGCTGGTCGTATGAAAATGTACACTGTGGGTGTGGTTGCGTGAATTGTGAGTCATCTAAAAATGTATTACAGCCCTTAAACAAAGCGCTTACCCATATACTTTTTCATCATATAGGGACAGATTTGTTTGTATAAGTTGTTATTATACTTTGTGTCCCTCATCATTTCCTGCATCCGTTGTTTTCAGAATTTCCATTAGCTTTGCTCAATCAGTTTCCTTTGTTTCATTTTTAGGTGCTAACAGACACCCTAAATGTTCATTTTTTAAGTTGTTTTGGTGTCAAATGTTTTTGGAGAGCTCACAGAGCCTCAGGGGTCTGTCTTACCCACTGAGCCTCGCTGATGCTCATTTCAAGATGCAGGCCAGCTGCTTAGTGTTAAAGTTGGCAAAAGACAGAAGAAAATGGTTTCCTCCTCCTCTCACTTCCCTTACTACCTCTCTACCTCCTCCGATGATCCTCAGTGCGTTTGGAATTTGTGAAATCAAACGTGATCAAACAGTCAAATAAAATACATTACTGCATCATGGCAGCAAATGATGCAGGTGAACAACGGACTGACCTCCAACATGTCCATCTTTTTCCACCCAGACACACCTCTGTTCGTGAGGAGCAACAGTGACTCTGGTTTGGCCCCGCCTCCTGAGACAAAGGCAACACCCCCACCTGTTGCCAATAGCAATGGATCTCCTGAACCGGTAAGCATAGTCACATTGGCACTGAAACCAAGGTGTGGTGTGATTAGTTGCTAGCCAGCTAAAAATGCTAATGTAAATCAACCATTTTTATGTAAACTAGTAGATACATTATATTCCTGTTATTTGAAGAATACATTAATTTAATTATTTAATTGTTTTTTAAGGGGGGAAAAGAGAGAGAAACACTGTTTGTTCTATTAAAATATTCAATTTCCAGCAGCTGTTCAAAAGGAGCAAAATACTTTAACCAAGGCAAGAGACAAAAAGGAAATAAATGAAATATGTAAAAAGGAAGAAAAAAAAATAACGGAGAGACAAAAATATTACATTTTCCATTACGTCTCTGGTGTGTGCCATGCCCTTGATGAAGACAGAGAAACCCGGTGACTATTCCTCTTGTGGTCCAGCTCCACGCCCCAGGCTGTCCTTTGAAAGGGGTCGACTTTTCAAGTGCTTTCCTTCTATTCCAAACAGGCTGCCATTAAGGAGGACTTTGTTTGCTGCCTTTTCTTTTCCCTCAGTGGGAGAGTGGGCAGGACGGAGGCTGTGTGAGGTCACACTGGTGCGTGCGTGCATGCGTTAGGGGAACTCACGTAGACGGAGAGAGCGGGAGGCCTGTTGTTTTCCCCTGCCGTGTTCGACTAAGCAGTGACTAAGCAGAACCCAGGCATCAGCAGGCGGCGAGTAAACACACTGACAAATCCCATATTCCCTATCCAAAAAAACGTCAGGCCTCATATGCTTCAAACCGCACGGCCGAACCTGAGCGAACAGGCTCATTAAAGATGATTTAAAATATCTGTTTACAAAAATCTACATCTTCTGCTGCCTGACAGATGAAGCCGCGCTTCAGACCTCAGCAGTCTTATTTAAACCCAGACAGCTGCTCTTTAGCTCACTGGTAGATGTTGGTATGGCATTGTTTTTGAATATTTACAATGTTTTAAAGGCATTTCTGGTTTATAATATGGTGAATAGAGAAGAGACAATGCACATGTGGGGAGTTTTATAAAACTCCTGAGACCTATTACCACAACATTTAACATATAGAGGTTACAATATTTTTTATAATGTTAATTATTTCAAATCTAGTCTGTCAATCAGCCCCCGCCCCTTCGGTCAAGACTGAAATATCTATTATTAATTAACTAAATTGTGCACATTCATTCATGGTTCTAAAAGGATATGTCCTGCTGACTTCGGTGATCCCCTGACTTTACCTCTAGCGCCACTATGAGGGTGACCTACCAGAACGTCAGCATGTCAGTTGTGAGCATGTTAGCAGGCTGATGATAGCATTTTACTCAAAGCACTGCTGTACATAATACAATCTCACAGAGCCACTACAATGTCTGTAGACTCTTAGTCTTGTTCATTTATTAATAAAGACAGTAGTTGGTGGTATGTGTAATTGGACTAGGTGTCTTCATTGATTTTGTTTTTGTGACAGGATGCATCTGTGTAGGTGCTTTTCCAGCTTTCTGGATTGACGTTGTGTCAAGTAGCATTAAAAAGCTATTGAGTTAGTTTGGCATTTAGGAAAGTGCAAATACAGACAGATATGATATTTTCATTTAGAGTATGTCAATACAGTGATGTAACCTGATTATGGCAAAAGCTGAGATTAAGAGGAAAGTTTGATTTACACTAACAATAACTCAAGTTTCCAAGAGATGCTTTTATGGGTTTTATCATTTATGAACTTGAAGAATACCTTAATTTCAAATCACTCTTAATCTGCATATGTAATCAGAATAATTAGTGTGTATGTAAATGCGATGGATGACATTGATGCTCACATGCAACGCTAATGAATCAGATTTTAGTAATTAAATCCTTTAGTTGAAAGATTACATGCTCCCATACCTGCTGAGAAAGCTGAACCTTCCGATCCACATCAACTGGATAATATCAAGAAGCTGTCGTCCAACTGGTCTAAAAAGTTGACACTGTGGAGGTACAAGGCATGGCACAGACAGAATAAGAATATTAGTTGCTGTGTGTGTGTGTATCTGAATGACCTGGAGGCCGTCACAGCTCTTGGACATATTGAGTCCTGGGCCTGATGGACTTCCATAGATCAATACACTATCACTTCATCGTCCGTCATCCACTGTACTGCTCCTCTGCAACACCCCCCCCCCCACACACACACACGCACACTCACTTACTCATACACACACGACGCACACTCACTTCAACAATTACAAGTACCACACACACTTCTGCCCCTTTTTGTCTTGAAGGAGGTATTGAAAGCTAGATAAAGTGTAATTAAGGCTGATACAGTGATAAATTTGTGCCCTGCCCCTTTAATTGATTTTTCTGCCTGCTATGGTGAAGGCCAAGGTTGGCCCACTTCTCTCTGTCTTTGATTCACATGTGGTCTATGCACTTACCTCTCTTAGTCTTTCTCTTTATCAGAAGAGCTAATGAAACTGGCTGAGCAGTGCTAAACATGCAGTCGGGCCTTTAATTGATTTGGACTTCCAGCCGTGTACGAAGCTAATGAACGAGACGTTTAATTTTACCGGCTAACAGCAATAACTTTTTTTAGTCCTGCTCCTCTCACCTCAATCACCCTCCTTTTCTTAATCCTCATAATGTTTTCCTCACCCACTCTTTCTCTCCTGCTCCCTCACTCTGCCTCCCACATTTTTGGCTGGCTTTCAACACCTCGAGTTGCAGTGATGCAATACATGTTAACACAGCAGAAAGTCGGACTTTAATGCGTTACACTCTGTCCGGCGGTCCCTCAGCCGTGATGTAAAAAGCTGACACCTTAACTGGCTAAGATAAATTCTGCTGTTTTTCTGTGTCTGTCTTTATAGTGTGTGGTTTTCATGCTAGCAGCTGGATGCTGTGTATCTGTGTGCGTGTCCCTTGAGGGTTGTACTGCATTTGCGTGTGTGGCCACTGCAGTCACTTCATGTGATGGATATAACAAGGGTCAAGGAGCACTGACTAGTACACTGAAGCTGTGGTCCTACAGTATATAACATACGAGCAGTCTTTCTCATTCACACGCTGTTTCTCAACAGCCTGACGTGTAGCAGATGACTACAGCACAAATACACAACAGAAACACACACCTCATTACTCACCTGCCTGACAACCCCCCCCCCCCCACACACACACAAACACACTTGCACACAAACACCTCATCTCTCATACAGTATGTCTGCACACCGCCCTGTCACTCACACACACCTCAGACTACAAACAGCACCCAAAACACAAAAACATGGATGGCAGTGTGCAACACAATAACAGCAGCAGACAACTTATTAGTTAGATGGGTTTCCAGACAAGTTTCACAAATTATTTTGAGCGTTCATCCTGGGACCACAAAGCCTGCCACATTCAAATCATATTATATAAAACAAAACAACTAAAACTGCGATTTAAAATATACATGTGCTCACGTCCGCTACAAAACTGCATTTGAAACGGCCTGAATGTCTCACAATTTTGATTATTTGGAGCTGTATTTGTCTGGCTCTCATAGTTTAAGCAGCTAAAGTGAAAGTGTAAACCCAAAGTAAAAGCACTGTACGGTGTTGAAAATGTCAGCTGATTTGATATGTAACACAGGAGGGAGTCAAAGTGTCAGTAGCAGTAGCCACACTGGTAGAGCTTGGTATTATTATGTTTTTTTTGACACAAGAGCCAATATAATATTGGTATGCAAACCACTTTACTTTGAGGACCTTGTTTTTCTACAACCCCTTTTTTAATAGAGCAAAAGATGTAATTTAGTGAAGAAGAAAACAAATCTGACCAGACTACTGGTAGTGTAACTTAGACGTCATATACTATTAGTGCTAGTAATAGTAGCAGCACAATTAGTAACAGTTGTACAGTAATACTCACACAGGCACTCTAGTCACACAGGTAGCCGTTTTTTTGCTACTCAATTTTTGAAGAAAGAAACTGAACATTTTGAAATGTGTACCATAAAATTTCAGTTAATGGCCTAGTCCCATTTACTGGTCTGGTGTGGGTACACATTTTGAGAAATAAACGCAAGTCTCCATTAGACGCCGGGTCTGATTTTTATAGATGTTCTTTGGATGAATAAAAGCCCACCAGATCACCCGCTTTTGCTAGTTCTAAGCTCTTTAGAGCGCGCACACAAATATAAATGTTTAAACTTTTGTATGTATGGACATATACATCGTTAGATTCTAGCTTGTTTTCGTTACCTTGCTGCCTATAAAAAAAAAAAAAAAATTAAAAAAAAAGTGCTTTAACTGTCTATCGGAGCCAGATCAAATGAATGATTTGTATTGATATGTTATTTAATTTTTATACAAGTAGTAACAATAATAATAATAATAATACATTTTATTTAAGGCGCCTTTCCCGGCACTGAAGGACACCGTACAGGGATGCAAAGATTTAAAAGCAGCAAAACTAAGAACATTAAAACAAGCTAAAAGCAAAGAATTTACATCAAATGAGGTTGGCAGTTTTAAACAGATGTGTTTGGAGTTGCGATTTAAAAATGTGAGAATGAATCGATGTTTCTAAGTTGGGGTGGTAAAGACTTCCAGAGACGGGGGACAGAGCGGCTGAATGCTCTGCTCCGCCTTGTGGTGAGATGAGCGGGGGGGACAGACAGGTGTATGGAGGAAGAGGATCTAAGGGAGCGGGTGGAAGCTGGACCCTGTAAGAGATCAGACAAATACGGAGGGGCAAGGTTGTGGATGGCCTTGAATGTTAACAGAAGGACTTTGAATTGGATACGGGACAGGACCGGGAGCCAATGAAGCTGTTGGAGAACAGGAGTGATGTGGTGGATGGAGGGTGTTCGAGTTACGATGCGAGCAGCTGAATTCTGGACCAGTTGAAGTTTATAGATGGGGATTTAAGCGGTGTGAAAACGCAAGATGAGGCTCAGATCAGAACGGAACATGTGATATAACTATGAAGGCTCAGACAAACAGTAGTGCCGGCAGATTGTAAGAGTATTCCGTATGAAGGGAATTACACTGTCCGATTGAGTTATAGAACCATAAGGTAAGTCTGAAAGTTAAAAGATACGAGGTTTACCGGCGAGCAGCGGCAGCAAGTTGCGCCAGCGTTCACTCGCATCCGGGTTACGAACTGTTTTTCGTCAAAATTTCAACTAGTAATATTCATACTAGTTGAAATAAACTGTTTCACCGTAGCCCATTTCACATCTTTGCTGGGCAAGAGTTTTGTGGGAAATTAATTTAAAGGCCTCTCCCAAATATAGGTCAGGTCAGTTCAGTGATTTTAGTGAATAAAAGCCTGGGCTATTAATTTAAGTTTAATGGTAGTTTGAAGGTAAATGTGTGTGGAAATTAGAGTGGATGGAAAAAATGCACGCTAATAAACATAATCATAAAGCTATAAATATGTAAGTGAAAGAGTGTGTTTTGTGTTAGCACAATAATAACTAATCACACCCATACAGTGCTGCAATCAATCTAAGGTTAAGGACATAAAGGTAGTCATTTCACATAGTTGGAGGGATGTGTTAAGATATGAGCAGAGAGCGGTGCGAGCTGTTTGGCTGAGCACCAGCAGGGTGCCCAAATTGGAAAGCTGCTGTTTTTATGTCTAGATAAACAGGAGCGCTCTCAATCAGGGATTACGCTGGGCATTATGGCATGATCTTTTTATTTCAGAGTATTAAAGAAAGGCAGGGTAGTGTATATATGCGTGTGTGTACATCCCCACATGACATCTCTTATATAATACATGTGTTGTTGTAGTGAAGAAGACATACAAGGGTTTCATGTTATTGTATAGTATTGTAGTTTCACAGTGCAATTCCTATAAAATTGGATGTACAACATGTGCAAATGTGTTTATGATGAGCGCATACATGTGTTCACTTGCTGTCCTGCCAACTGTGTGTTCCCAAACGTGTCAGTACCTTACGCTGTGATGAGGATGTGTGTGCGTACTGTGGGGAGGAGAAGCGTGTGTGTGTGTGCGCGTGCTAATGGCGTTGCGGAAAGATGCACAGCAACAATGGAGCCTCCAGCTCATCTTTCTGCCCCCGCACACACACACATGCTCTATTGTGGGGTAATCTCACACTGCCCAGATAAGTGGGTCACTATTTGTACAGGCGGCATATGTATATATGTGTGTGTTTTTGTGTGTGTGTGTGTATTCAGAAATACACAATTTTTTAACACCAGTTTGCAGCTCTGCAGATTCGATATATGTATTTAATGTTTGAAATGTATGCGTGGGGGTCTTTTAGAGCATATATCTACTCTGTGTGTGACAGAAGGTCCACTGGGGAGTTGGGTGTGGCGGGGGGGTTGCTAAGGAGCGGGCTGGTGGGCGGGAACTTTTTAGCCATTAGTACTGGTGACACAATGAAAGTGACAAGGCAGAAAGACCTAATTGCACCCTTCTTGTCTTTAGTGATTTGGGGCAATTTCTCTCTCCCACTCCTCGAGTGTGTTTTAGTGTCTCGCAACAGTTTGATGCAGCCGTTTTCTTTCTTCATTCCAACGTTTCTCTCTCCCTCTTCCTTTTTTATTCGCTTCCCCCGGGGTTGTTGGTTTTGCAGACTTAAAAATAGAGCCTTGCCTGACACAGGGCAGGGATGGAGGGAGGGGGAGGTAGCCAGATAGAAATAAATGTAGAGTGAAGGAAGGACAGCGGCGCGTTGTAGGGAACTCAGCGTCCGGAGGTCGTTCTCTCTCTGCAAAGGTGATTGATGGTGCCGTTAGATTGTTTTGCTAATTGGTGACTTGCCTCCTGGGTTCGCCGAGTTGCTACTGTTTGTTGAGTGTGTGTCTATGTAGATGTAGAGACTTCATTTTTTACTGCAGCAATTATCATCATGTTGACTGTATTGGTCTGTTTATGTGTGTGTGTTTTCTTTTAAACAGGAAATCAACCATACGCTGAAAGCAGTTTCGGACCGACCGCACACAGACAACCCCCCTGCAAAAATGAGCCAAGTTAACTTCAGGTAAGAGTGTGAGTGTGTTTTTATGGATGTCCTAGAGGCATCAGACAGGTCATGCTGTAGCTGGGCACGGTGCAATGATGGAGACTAGGATTAACGCTTCCAGTCTTTGTTTGACAGCCTGACACTGACTGGATTAAACAGTCTCATGGGTGTGGGCGGCAGTCTGCTTGTCTGTGTAGATGTGTTGCAGTACATGTTGGGTGGGCTCTTATCTGTACAAGCTGGGCCAGAGGTGTTCCCCTACCTCTTTCACTTCTATAGGTAGACACCATGAGAAGTGAAGGCAACAGTGAAGCATGGTGGAGGTTCGGGGCTGCATTTCTGCAGACGTAGTTGGGGCTTTGTTCAGAAATCACACACCATGTCAAGACTGAGCACAGCAACGAGACACAAGGTAGCTATACTGCATCAGCAAGGTTTCTCCAAGCCAACATTTCAAGTAGGACTGGGTTTTCCAGATTTTCTGTTCAAGCTCTTTTGAAGAAGCAAGAAGATGCAATGGTCGTCTACAGAAATTTATTGCATCAGATGAAAGACACATCATGCTTACTTCCCTTTGCAATCAGAAGGCGTCTAGCAGTGACATCAGCTCAGAAGTGGGACCCTGCTACTCTCATCTAATGTCTGGAGAAGTCTGATCAGAAAAAAAGCCATACCTCTGACATGGAAAAACAAGGCCAAGCAACTCCAACTATGCACAGGAACTGGGGTGCAAACAATTGGCAGCAGGTGCTCTGGACTGATGATTCACTCATCAGTTTTAAATATGTGGCTGCAGCAGAGGGCAGCTTGTTCGCCGAAGGGCTGGAGAGCGATTCAAGAAGGACTGTCTGCAGGCAACAGTGAAGCATAGTGGAGGTTCAGGGCTCCATTTCTACAAACTGAGTCGGGGATTTGGTCAGAATAAAATTCTTTACTCAATGACATGTACTTATCATGCAATATCATCATGGAGGCATCTGACTGGTCCAAAATTTTCTCTGCAGCATGACAAAGGCCCGAAATATAAAGTCATTAAAAAGAATTGTGAGCATAAAGAAGAACAAGGAGTCCTGGAAGTGATTGTATGGCCCCCACAGAGTCCTGATCTCAACATCATTGAGTCTGTCTGGGATTACATGAAGAGAGAGAAACGACTGAGGCTGCCTAATCTACAGAAGGATTGTGGGTTGTTCTCCAAGATGTTTGGGCCTACCTACCTGCCGAGTTCCTTAAGTGTACCTAAAAGGATTAATGCTGGTTGATTTAGATTTTTCTTGTGTTCATTGACTTTGCATGTTGTTAATTGATAAAAACATACTAAAATGCCTTTTTTGAAAGCATTCGTACTTTACAGCATTTTTCAACACCTGCCTTTGCACGGTACCGTATCTTACATACATACATTTAAATGGGTGCATATAATACAGCCATTTAAAAGTATGGCAGATTCAGATGTATCTTTTGGTTTTGGACTATCAATTAACAAAATTGCTTCTAATACTCAATTTGTTTTCTGTCAGTCCTCTACTGAATTAACTAACTAATCATATAAGTTAGTAAGTAGTAAAGAGATTAGTAAAGAAAGTTATTTATCATTTTGTCATTTATTTGACATATGAGCTCAAACAAGTGCTAGTGTGTGAAAAGCATCAAACAGAATCCGTTGCTCCAGCAGCACCACTGGTTAACCTGTTAAAGCTAGTCTCACTTGTCAGCGCTGTGTGTGTGTGTGTGTGTGTGTGAATGGGTGTAATGTACCTGGATGTGCAAAGACAACTCACCATGGCTTTGGCATGATGAAAGTTTGGGAGTGGGAGTTTTATCTTCATTTCCCCAGGCTGTCAGTCACGCAGTAACTATGGCAACAATTAACACCTCTATCACAACCCCGTCACCGTTCTCGTCCAGCAAGCCCCGTGACGAGAGTAGAAGATAATCCTGCAACATCCTCTGCAGCCGACTGATCTTCTGACTGTGGGTGCTCAGGAAAAGACTTGGCCGCAGTGACAGATGGTGATTTTTCAGCGTTTTACAGTGCAGTGGTGTCTTGACAGTACTGTGATACAATGGAGGCACAGCTCTCACAGATAGTTTGCCATGGTAACAGATGGTTGGCAGTTGAAGAAGCCACGGTGAGCGAGCGAGGGCGCATTTTTTAGCGAGTCCCGGCCGCGATTTTGTTAGGCACCCGGCCTCCGTTGATGTAGAGGAAGTCAACCAAGAGTGGGAGCTCCATCTGTCTCACTCCTCGTTGCTCTTTTCATCCGTCCCACTGTCCCTCGCCTCTCTTCCCCCCACCCCCAGTGGAATGACTTTGTTTGTGTCAGTGGGATGCTAAAATGGGTGAGCGGAGCTATTCTGCATATTAGCGTGCGGCACTAACAAGCTACGGTTGCCTCTGATGAGCTTGTTTGTGCTGCCGTTTGTTTTTTATATGAATGTAAATGGGCTGAAGCTATGCGTGTGTGTTTGTTTGTGCCACACACACAGTGTGAATACATATACTTGATTCAGGTCCAGCATTGTACGTGAGTGTGTATATCCAGTCCTGGCCTGACTGTTTACCATCACTAATAGAAAATTCAGAGAGTGTGTGTGTGTGTGTGTGTGTGTGTGTAATTCGTGGGTTGTACACATGTGTAATTTAGATGTAACTGTGTTTTCTAATAGATGTAAATTTGATGCATGTGTGTATCTGTGAATTCAATTTAGAGGAATGTGACTGATGGTGTTTGTGAGCATGCAATAGATGTAGCAATAAGAATGCAAATTGGATGTGTGTGTGTCTGTGTGCGTGTGTGTGCGTGTGTGTGCGGGTGCGTGTACAGTACATCTGTGACCCTGGCAGAGGTTAACAAGAGCGGGGTGACAGTGACAGAGGAGTGTGTTATAATGATCCCAGCTAGTCCTTGGGCTTGTGTATGTGTACGAAAGCACATAAACCTTGAACTTCACTGCCTTTGTTCTCAGACTTTCTTTCTTTTTGCATCGTAGCTTTGTTAAAGCTATGCAGAGAAACTGTGGAGGAAAGAAAACCTTCATGTTCTTGGCCTCCACCTGAGATTGCTCCTTTTGGACTGTTCTTCATTACCTTTCTCACACGCTGTTCGGAGGTTGAAGGAGAAAAGTGGATGACAATGCCGAGAATGTCTTAGATGAGATCTGAAAAATGCAAGAATGAGAAGTAATCCTTTGAGGACATGGAAGGACTTTTTCTCAACCTGTTCCAGGATGCAGTGGCTGGTTCTAATGTAGTGCACTTGAATTCTGCTACTATTCTAAACAAATTATTCACAGTGACACGTCTGCCAGTAATTTTTCGTTGGCCTAGGTTCTAGTCATTTACTGCCTTTAACTACTGCAGCTCACTCCTTTGCTGTCTGTTGATGTTTCTGGTGCTAGCTTACAGGGCAGTGAAGGGAAAAGCCCCTTCTTACCTCCAAGCAATTTTGCAGGTGTTCTCACTTAATTTAGTCATAGCTTTCATCAACAGCTTATTCCCATATTTTATGAGGTTCTCATTGCTCATAATATGGACATTATATTGCATTCATTTTGACCTACAATTTTCCCTCAGGAGCAATTTGGATTTCAGCATGTAGACGGGGGGAGCTGGGGATCGATCCACAAACCTTACAGTTCCTGGCCAACCTGCTATAGGTAGCAATAATGAGAAAAAATTGGCCAAAACTTGCTGTAAATAAAGTTCAGAACTATTCACCAAATGCACGATTCTTATCACAGACATACAGTTCATATTAATATTTGGCTAAATAGCTGCATGAATGTAGCTGTACAAAAATGTTGAAACAGACTTGGTTAAATTTGCATTGGACATTTAAGATGGCAAAAAGTGCAAAGTCTAGTGCGGGAAAAAAAAACACCTGCAAACATAGTCTCGAGACTCAAATGCAGAAATGATCCGTATGTATATGTAGTATTAAACGTACAGACAGAGATTGTTGTCTCCTGTGATCTTCCTCTACCATGCCGCCATCATGCAGGTCCCCTCTCTTAGCCCACCAGTATCAAAAGCAGCCCTCTTCTTCTCTATCTTTAGTAGTATTGTTTATCTGCTGTTAAAAGCCACAGTTCAGAGCTCTGCTGAGATTATTAGAGAAGCTCATTCTGTTTCATCTGTATCTGCCCATCTTTCTCTTTTCCTCTTTTATCTCCTGCACCTTCTTTTGTCCATTGGCTAGATTGGGTTGTTGAGAAGCAGGTAGATAAAGGGTGAAGTAGCCACCTGCGTCCCAGTGTCTCTCTCTCTCTCACACACACACACACACACACACACACACACACACACACACACACACACACACACACACACACACACACACACACACGTTATTCTGATGTTTGGCAGGACCTGTAAGCTAATTTGTATCCCTATCTGTGTAGCCCGGAGCAAAATGCAAATGGATTTTTTGAAGAGCTTACACATAGAGAAGGGTTGGGAGTGCATGTGTACAGCTGTGTGATACTGTTTCAGTGTTTTTATGATTGTGTACATTACATTATGTACATCCTCATTTTCAATATCGTTAAACATGTGTGCGTGTGTGTTTATTTGACAGCACCCTGACGAGGACCGTAGAGTTTCCAGGGGACTGGGGCCCCTTGGGTATCCATGTGATCCCCTACTGCTCCTCTCTCAGTGGACGGTAAGCATACACCCACACGGCTGCACACATATTGTGCAAATACAGCTACAGGCTCTCTTCCCGCCACATCCATTCGTAATCAATCAGACATTCATAAAGAAAGGCAGATGGCAATGTTGACTCATACGAATGCATAAAAACAGTCAAGCATTGGCATGTAATCATATGTGTTTACCTTCCATTCGTATTCATATTTGCTCTATACTCTCTGTGTTGCAAGGGCCCTGGGCCTTCACATTAAAGGCATCGAGGAAAAGAGTCGCGCCAAGAAAGAGAATCTCTTCCAGCAGGATGAGTGTATCGTCCAAATCAACGACACACCACTCCAGGACAAGACCTTCACACAGTAAGTGTGCTAGGCTGTGTGTGTTTGTGTGTGCATGTCTGCAAACAAGTAGGTATAAATAATGAAACCCAGAAAACAGAAACGAGCGGCCTAGGGGTTTTCAAATTTAGTTAGCTTTCAACATTTGTTAAAATTTAAGATATAAATAAGAAGAACTCCAAAGCTTCGGTTGAGATCCAGTCACCTTGTGTTGGCTGAGGAGGCACAAACACTGCAGTTTGGAGTGGCAGCCTAATCCTCTGTTTTTCGGGCACTCCCTGTTACACTCATTAACACATCCATCCTGAAAGCTGCGCAGTATAACTGCTAGGGGTGTGGAAAATAATTGATTTTTAGATGCATCGCGATGCAGACTTAGACACTTATGAATCGATTCACAAATGTCAATTATCGATTATCTAGAGCTTAATTGATAAGGTAATGTTGGCGGAACGAAAAAAGACTAACTCGGAAATGCGGAAGTGCAGCTCCGGACCGACTATGTGATGCACACAACGGAGACATGTGGTTCTTCCTGTTCGGCACAGACAGACAGCTGTTGATTGAGTGACTGCTGCTACTAAACCTTACACATGATCAATAAAATCAATGCACAACTAACGTTAATGATTTTAACCCGCACACTGGTGCAGCATGGTAGCGCTTACCGAGCGTCCTCTCTTCCTTCTACAAAAGACAGCTACTTGATAGGCGCCAGTAGGTGACGGTGAAAGCAGCGGAGTAGAGGAAAAGATGAGCGCTACGTTTCAGTCTGGCAGTAAATGTACAGTGTAGGTCACAGCGTGTCTGTTTATGGTGGTATTATGCTTTTTGGCTTTTTCCCTCTCCTTTATTGAGTTATATATCTTTTTGTGTAATAGGTTTGTGAAAAAGCCCAAAGTCCAGCCCAAAGGGAGTTCCCATCTCCCACAGAAAACTGCTTTGAACTGCCTGAAAACAGCTCGTTTGTAGTCAAACCGCTTCCCTTTCATCCTTATGACGTCACAGGGAAGAAAGCTAAATGCGTCTTGTATAACGCTCGCCAAACGGCTAGTCCGACACACCTTCAAAAACACCGGTGGAAAAACACAGAGCTGCAGCACACACCTCCTCTCCCTTGCAAACACTAGCTACCCTCCAGGCAGTCAGTGGGTAAAGTTGTTAAGGTGATGTAGAGACAGAGCTCTGTTATAACTTTATGGATGAAAAATACTTTAGTTACAGATTAATAACTCACCACTCTGAAACTCCTGCTCCAGTCCATGTAGCCTACAGCTGAATCAAAGCTGTTTACCGTCTTTTGGCTGACCCGCCCTTCTCTGCTTCTGATTGGCTAGTAGTCCTAAACTAGGAACTGTGCATGTGCAACTCCCAACAAAGATCATTTAGAGACAAGATGTATCACTCCACAGCTAAAACGAAGCCTTCAACACAAGGTGAAAAGAAGAGCTGCAGCAATGTGCAGTATGGAGAAAAAAAAAATATGGTGTTGAAAATTACACCATGTAAACTTGTTCTGGCACAACCCCTAAATAGGATTTTGAACCTGAAAATGAGCATAATATCACCTCTTTAAAGTCTGTCTGTTGTTTTCCAACTGCTGGATAAGTTAAGGCATGTAGCGCTAACATTAGCAAACATCTCCTCTTCAGACTGCAGTCTGGAAGCTGAGCAGGACGCTTTTTGGCTGCTAGTTCAATTTCATTTGTTGTCATTCATCCACATATCGAGGACACAATGAACCCAATGCATGGTGCTCAATACAAGATTACAATAATCAACTTACAAGACAAGAAACAAACATGTAACTACACTAGACAAGACAAAAAAAGGAACAGATATATTAAGGTGGAGTGAACCTGCTTTGGCTGGAGCATTGTAAAGTGCGTAGTTCAACCCCCATCTGACTCTATACTAATAACAGCAACATCAGAAATAAAAATTGCAGCAGCAGAGGTCAGTAATAACACTGTAATAATGTAATAATGCTATTCAATGTTGGCTACATTTATATGAAGTAACAATAAATATCTGTATTTCATTACTACGTACTTGTTTGGATTGTTGTTAAATAGTTTTACTTTTTAAATGCTTTAAAAGCACCAAGTAGTCACACAGTGAGAAAAATACATCTTTATCCAATTTATTTTACAATCGCATCGTAGCACACATAATCGTAATGAGGTGCCTAGAAATTCCCACACTTGAGGTGATGCATCGAGATATCAAATCGAATCGTTGACCTGATGATCATAATCGAATTGTGACACCAGTGAAGATGCACACCCCTAATAACCGCAGTCTGGTTTGCTGGTGCCTCAGTCATGGTGATGAGGGAATGGCAAGCAGTGCTCTTCCATTTTGCTCACCAAGATTCATCATGCCAGCTTTTCTAACCCTTATGACACAGAATAAATTAATAATTATTGTTTTAATTAATTCATTTGTGCACTGTAAATACAACCTAAAATATCTTTTCAGCTTCTTTTTCGCTATACCTGCTCCAAATACTGGAGGATCCACTTCAAAACTATTAAATTGACTAACTCAATATCTCAATATTATATGCATGAAAGTTTAACTGGAGCATTCTGTCCCCTGACATTGATGGGGCACAATCAGCTCGATCATTTCACTAGAGAAGATTCACCACACTGTAGGTGTGAACTGCACTAACAAAGTGGAGAAGAAATTGTAGCTAGCGCATGATTATCTAGACAAAAGCGAAGTTTAATTTACTTAGTAGTATCCGCAGTTGACGGCAGCTAAAAATGAGAAGCCTGCTACCTGAATGTTTTGTACATTAATCTCGATCATTTGCTACCAAAAAATTACGAAATATGTTTGCCCAGGAGCTTAGCAATCATGGTGTTTTACCAACCTGGAATGGACACAAAGAACTATCTGTTGAAACTAAGCCTAGAAATGAGTTTCTGTGTTTCTTTACAATTTCTTTGGTTATGCGCATGTGTACTCCCACTCTCCCTGCCACCATTGTGGCAATACCTCACCTGTCACTCAGTTTGCCTCCTTTATGAGCCAAAATCAAATCCTTCTCCTTCTCTGCCATTACTATTTCACCACCACATCTACAGTGTGTATCTCTTTCTTTCTCTCTGTTCCTAATTTTTACAGCGCACACACCCTACAACCTCCTGTTCTTTCTCTATTTTCTCTCTCCTCTCTGTGGTGAAGAGGTCTGAATAGGTCCATTTAACTGCATCCCACTGTGTTGTCTGTGTTGTGTGAATGTTGGACTGATAGTAGTCAATTAAAGCTGCAATAGGGGCCTGCTGCAAGGTCTCCTCCATCTGATAGGGACCACAGTGTCCCAAACCAGCTGGAAGAGTCACTCTGTGCTCGATCCAAATTGAAATACAGCTCCATTAACAACGCGCAAGTCGCATTCACCCTCCTCATTCTCTGCTTTCCAACTGTCTCTGTTCTCCTTCTGTGTTCCGCTTGACATTCTTGGTCTATTATACTATTTTCTGCTTTTGTAGTGTTCCCACAAGCAAAAACAAAAATATTTCTAATTTCCTCAATTTTCCTTTCCTTTCCCTAGGTCACAGGAAGTATTCCGGCAGGCTATGGGCTCCTCTTCTGTGCGTCTGGAGGTCCTCCCCGCGGCCAGCAAGCCGCGCTACGAGAAAAGCCTGATAGGGCAACTTTTCTCTGCCGATGACAAAGTCTCCTCTTCAAAAGCAAGTCCGATCGTGGTCCGCACTAAAACCGACTCCCAACCAGAGCCCAAACAAGATATCAAACCGAACACCAAACTAGAAGTGAGGCGACCAGACGCACGTGCCAAGACCCCAGAGCCAGCTGTGGTAAATCCACTACCAGTGGAGCTCCAGTCTGGACATGGCTCCTTGGAGAGAGTCTCTCCTACACCTGCAGGCAGGGCAGTGAGCTCCTCCCCGACACCCAGGACCCACAGCCAGAGCCCCCTGGCCAGTAAGAGCCCTGATCTGCCTGGCCTGGCCAACCTTACCAGCAGGAAGGGTGGCAAGAGATTAAAAATTGACTTGAAGAAAGGTAACTGTGCCGCGTAATACCGGTTTAACTTTGTATTATATCAGTGATTTCTGATAATGGGTAAAAATGGAAGGGAGTACAGAAAGATGAGTTTACTTGCCATGGGTAGTACTACACGTTTTTAAAGGGAAGCCTGCAGTGCAAACTGTGGTTGTGGGCTTTGAAAGATTTGGGCGTTAACTTTTTTTCAAACTGTTTTATGGGAGGTGTAGGATTAAATGTTGGACAGAGGACGAAAAGGGAGGATTTCTGTGCTTCTGCTGCTTTGATGTTGATCATTCTTTTTTATTAATTTATAAAGTGCATTACTAAATTACTAAATACCTCTTTCTTATTAAGAATTAATATATAGCTGTTGTTTTTAACATTTTGTAATGACTCATTTTGTTTGTCTCCTGTGAATTGGATTAATGAGGCCTGAACATTCTTTTAGATTTTGCCCTTTTGAGTTTGAGTCTTAGATCACTTATATCACAACAATAATCTTTGTTTAGGAAATGTTACTTTTTTAACTTTAAATGTAAAATTTTGCTTCTCTCATTCCTTTCTTGTTCTCCTCTCCCTTGCTAAGGAACTGTTGTCAAGAAGCAAAATAATCCACACTTTATCTTTTTGTCTTTTTGAGGACACCCATGCTTATTTATAGTTTAGATCTTCCAGATTTGTTTTTCTGATGTAATGTAACAGGTGACTTTAAAGCTGTTGAGCAGCTGATTTGAAAGTTCTGGACATTATATTCCTCACCAGCACGTGGATTTTTTAATTTATTTATTCTTATTGATTTTTTTTTAATTCAGGCAAGGAAAGAGTCCTATATAAAGCTCTGGACTACTGAAAGCAATTTTCGTCCATATTGAAAGTAACTTTCCATTGTGAGGATATTTTTCATTTTTTATCTTGCGGGATAACCTTACATACCTAGACTGCATCAGTCTAGCTTCCCCGGTCGCCTTATCTCTTATCCCTCTAAAACACATCAGTGCTGGAGCGCTGATATGTTGATAGCACTGAAATAGGTTTGTGTGACTGAATAGGCTCTGTTCTAGCAACCTATAGTGTTATGGGGGCATTGAAAGGATAGCAGTAGTCGGGCTACATGCACACACGCCCCCACGCACACATACTCGCTGCAGGTACCCAGAGAAAAGCAAGAAGATACCGAGATGAAAGGATAGAAGAAATTGGGCTCCACACTCTCCAGCTCTAGCCCTAAGCCCTGTTCACGGCTGTTTTATTGTTAGTTTCTTTCTTTTCCCAACACCTTTTCATCCCTCCCATTTTCTTTTCCCTCCATCCTTCTTTTGTTTGATTTTCTTCCCTGTCTCCTTCTATTCTTTCAGTTGATGCAAGATTGCAGAGGATATTATGGGGTATCTAACACCCTCTCCCTTGGCAACAGGCTCTTTCTCTCTGTGATTGACAGGCGGTGAGGTTTAGGTGTGCTAATGTAGGGCAGTCAGAGGCTTAGCTTGGAGACCAGATAGCATCACTCACCGCCTTTAGTATGCCACGCCGGCTTTGCTCTCTTTTCACTCACACACACACACACACACACACACAGAGCATGGCACATTTCACTCATGGCTTGGGGCTTGTGAGGCCGTGAAAAAGGAGAGGGTGGAGGTTCCGGGGGTTGATGGCTCATGCTTATGTGTGTGTGGCCTCCAAAACACACACTTGTAAATATATACACACAGATAAACGTAGGCTCACACCCACAAGGAAAATCTTTGTGGAAATCACATTGCATCCCCAGGGAGGGAAGCTAGAGAAGGGAATAATCAGGTTCTTCTCTTCCCTCTCTCGTCCCTCTGCCCCCACCTTCCTTCCATCTTCTCCGTCTACCTCCCTTCATCAGCCACCGTTCGGCCTGCTCACACGTGAAATTAAAGGCAGAGTCTGTCTAATCCGGCTAGTAGAGAAACCTTCTCCCGGTGGCTCAGAGGTCGAGCCAGGCCGCAAACCCCCAAAGGAAAACAGGCACTTAAACAGAAGTTAATGTGGAGGAGATACTGAAACCGCAGACCGGAAGACAGGAGAGGAGGAGAGGGGGAAAACTCTGTGGCGAGTGGAGAAGGAGAAAGAAAGGAGAAAAGTGACAGAATAGGGAGACGAGAAGGAAAATTAAATTAAAACAAAATTAGAAAGTCATAAAATGAATAAATTCAAGTCTTGTCTGCAGGGGGATTGATGTCCCTAATGCACAACGTGACGAAGGCTGCTTTGTTCCCGCAGGTGCAGAGGGTCTGGGCTTCACTGTGGTAACCCGGGACTCCTCTGTGCATGGGCCGGGGCCAATCCTGGTGAAGAGCATTCTGCAGCGCGGCGCAGCAGTCCAAGATGGCCGCCTGCAGCCTGGAGACCGCATCCTAGAGGTAAGGCAGACCTCAGCCTGTCAATCTCCCACAGAGTAGAAAACCAACAGTCACAGGAATGGCCTCTGTTTGCAATAACAGGAGCAATATCATCATTACTAACAGGACATTGAGCTCTGTGCACCCCTGCTGGTTGAACTCAGCCTTGTACATGAGTACAGAGTGAGCTAATCAGAAATGACCTTTCTATTTTGTTTTGAACTGCATAGTCAATGTCAAACACCAGCTTAAAAAAATCACAGCAGTGGCTACTCTGGATAATCCACAAACCTCACTGTGAACAGAGTTTTTGTCTTCTTTCTACCAAAGAAATAGTCCCTCTGAAAGTTGTGGTGGAGGCGGAAATGTTAAAGAATATATCAAAAAACAAAGACCAGTAAAACCATGGATATGTGCGAAAATATGTTGTCTTCATGTTCATTTTTCACAAGTGAAATGACCCTTAAAACACAGAAATGTCCATGTCTGGTCTACAAGTGTAGTTGGATACGTGTTAGTGGAGCACTGCCAGTGGATTATACACTTCACTTTAATCTACTCCACTGTGTGTGTGTGTGTGTGTGTGTGTGTGTGTGTGTGTTTGTTTGTGTGTGTTTTCTCCTTTGTTGTGCATGTGTGTAGGTGAATGGAGTAGACATGACAGGCCGTAGCCAGGAGGAACTCGTGGCCATGCTGCGCAGCACCAAGCAGGGAGAGAGTGTGTGTTTGGTGGTGGCGCGGCAGGAGGACATCTTCTTGCCTCGGGAACTGGTAAGAGAGTGTGAAGACACAAAAACACAGCGTCCATGTCCTCACACAGCCTGCTGAAACTCGGCACAGTGTCCCGTCATTTCTGCCTCTCTTGTTCATCATTTGTCTGCCCTGGAGGTCTCCGCTTTGTCGTTTTCCCGTCCTTTTTTAACATTTCCTTCACATTGTGTCATTTTTTCCTTTTCCTCTCTCAAAAGGGCAAACCTCTTTATGTTGATGCCCTTTTGCCGACAAACACCACACATGGACACACACACAGACAAACCCGATGCACACTCCAGCCTTTCCTGTCCCACTGTGGTCTGTTGACACAGCAATGCCAGAGGAAGTCACACACACAAGTCACAGCGGCCCCCCCAGGAAACACGCGAGCATGTCCACACGTGTCGACATGCCGCGGATGTTAAGGGACCCGCTTACCTGCAGCGACTGACGGGGTTTGACTGTGCCTCACGAGGGGACATTTTATCAAGCCACGCTTTTAAACATATACACACACTGCCAGGTAGCCCCATTAAAGTCCCCCGCTCTCTGTAAATGATGTATTCGCCCGTACGCTTCTTTTCTCTCCCCTCTGTCCTCTGTGGTTATTCTGATTATTCCCTCTCTGTTACTTCAAAGAGCTCTGAGAAAGACACGCAGGGCTTTGTAGTGACTGATGCATATTCACACCTAGAGTGGCTGCGCGCACACTCTTGCACACAAACTCTTAAACACGTAGTCCTTGATAAAAACTCGAACATGAGTACTCATTCTCACACGCACACATGCACAGACGAACACATCTCACAATCTTTAAACAGCCAAGTTACTGCTTCCGAAAATAGTTTGCCCTCATTAATGGCCCAGCAGTCTTGGCATAACAAGTGCACTTTGAAGAGCCTCTACAGTCTTCATCTAACGCTTGCTTGTATTTGTGCATTAGAGACTTAAAGATGGGGGGGAGGGGAGGTGTTATAGTGGAAAGGCTAGAGAGCCTTCATTCCTGTCTCTGTTGAGGCTGTTGAAGTTGTTGGTGCCCCGTGAGATCCTGCCCTTATCTCCAGCACAGTCCTCCACCTCAAAGACTGTTTTGATGTCCCCTGAGTGCACAAACACACAGAGTTCCCTCACATATTTACAGAACACCACACACAGGCACTCTAGAGGTTAGGCGTCATTGAATTTAAATGTGCAGACCCTCAGAAAGTGAAGGATTACATAAATACGCAGATGTGGAAACTGCCACCGAGAACATCATTAAAAGTAGCCAAATGGGCAAATGCAAACACACACAAAGCAAACCTGACATAAGAAAAAAATGCAGCTACACGACTGCTTCTACGGTAAACACGTCCCCACCTTTCCAAAATCTACACGCTAATGCAAAATACACGCCAGCGAAGAATGTTTTCCTCCCTTTTCTCTTTCTCCTCCCTTGCCTGTTTTAATTGCTAGACTCTTTCTTCCACCGCTCTCAAGTAGTAAATTGTAGTGGAAATTTATGTATAGCACTAGCAAGGACCGTCTCGCAACGATTTGGTCGCACAAAAGATGAAATGATGATGGAGACGCATTAAGTCAACGTGGCCATCTGCCTCTGCCATCGTATGAAATTGTTTGTGTGTAGGTGTCTGTCTGCATGCCTGTGTGGGTGCTCATGAATATTTATAAATGTTTGAGGGGCTGTAATATCTTGTAGAAACTGGCTTTATGTATCCACAGAACTATGGTCATATTTGTTTAAGATAACTATCTGATGGAGATCAGCAGTTCATTATCAGTTTTAGCTTCAGTAGCTGTTGAGATTAGTTGGCTTTTTCCTTGACTAAGCCTTATGTTGCTTCTTCAAATGGTGAATCTACAATATCAACTTAATTCCTATATCAAGGTTTAATTTGGTCTTCGATGGGAACATTTTGTCCAGCGGCAGATACAGTGCCTTGCGAAAGTATTCGGCCCCCTTGAACTTTTCAACCTTTTGCCACATTGCAGGCTTCAAACATAAAGATATAAAACTGTAATTTTTTGTGAAGAACCAACAACAAGTGGGACACAATCATGAAGTGGAACGAAATTTACAAACTTTTTTAACAAATAAAAAACTGAAAAATTGGGCGTGCAAAATTATTCAGCCCCCTTAAGTTAATACTTTGTAGCGCCACCTTTTGCTGCGATTACAGCTGTAAGTCGCTTGGGGTACGTCTGTATCAGTTTTGCACATCGAGAGACTGAAATTCTTGCCCATTCCTCCTTGCAAAACAGCTCAGCTCAGTGAGGTTGGATGGAGAGCGTTTGTGAACAGCAGTTTTCAGTTCTTTCCACAGATTCTCGATTGGATTCAGGTCTGGACTTTGACTTGGCCATTCTAACACCTGGATATGTTTATTTGTGAACCATTCCAGTGTAGATTTTGCTTTATGTTTGGGATCATTGTCTTGTTGGAAGACAAATCTCCGTCCCAGTCTCAGGTCTTTTGCAGACTCCATCAGGTTTTCTTCCAGAATGGTCCTGTATTTGGCTCCATCCATCTTCCCATCAATTTTAACCATCTTCCCTGTCCCTGCTGAAGAAAAGCAGGCCCAAACCATGATGCTGCCACCACCATGTTTGACAGTGGGGATGGTGTGTTCAGGGTGATGAGCTGTGTTGCCTTTACGCCAAACATAACGTTTTGCATTGTTGCCAAAAAGTTTGATTTTGGTTTCATCTGACCAGACACCTTCTTCCACATGTTTGGTGTGTCTCCCAGGTGGCTTGTGGCAAACTTTAAACAAGACTTTTTATGGATATCTTTAAGAAATGGCTTTCTTCTTTCCACTCTTCCATTAAGGCCAGATTTGTGCAGTATACGACTGATTGTTGTCCTATGGACAGAGTCTCCCACCTCAGCTGTAGATCTCTGCAGTTCATCCAGAGTGATCATGGGCCTCTTGGCTGCATCTCTGATCAGTCTTCTCCTTGTATGAGCTGAAAGTTTAGAGGGACGGCCGGGTCTTCGTAGATTTGCAGTGGTCTGATACTCCTTCCATTTCAATATTATCGCTTGCACAGTGCTCCTTGGGATGTTTAAAGCTTGGGAAATCTTTTTGTATCCAAATCCGGCTTTAAACTTCTCCACAACAGTATCTCGGACCTGCCTGGTGTGTTCCTTGTTCTTTGTGATGCTCTCTGTGCTTTAAACGGACCTCTGAGACTATCACAGAGCAGGTGCATTTATACGGAGACTTGATTTCACACAGGTGGATTCTATTTATCATCATTAGTCATTTAGGTCAACATTGGATCATTCAGAGATCCTCACTGAACTTCTGGAGAGAGTTTGCTGCACTGAAAGTCAATTTTTCAGTTTTTTATTTGTTAAAAAGGTTTGAAATATCCAATAAATTTCGTTCCACTTCATGATTGTGTCCCACTTGTTGTTGGTTCTTCACAAAAAATGACAGTTTTATATCTTTATGTTTGAAGCCTGCAATGTGGCAAAAGAATTGAAAAGTTCAAGGGGGCCGAATACTTTCGCAAGGCACTGTATCTGGGACCATTTATGACACTATGACAATTTGGTGATATGATCAAATAGGGGTTGTTTACCTGTTGGAATTCACTTTACTCCTGACTGTGCAGGTGGGACAGTATTAAAGACACCCAGTTTCTGCGCTATAGTTTAATCATGAAAAAGCTGTTAACGCAGCTTTTTTTGGTCATGATATTTATATCCATGTGGTGTCAGTGTCACAGCAGTATAGGGGGATGAAAAGAAAGATCATCACTCACAGCTGTGCGTCCTTGTATCCAAAATAATTAAATCCAACGTCTGACTAAACCTGAAACATGCACAAAAATAAATAACTCCAAGGAAGTCGGCTTTCACAGCTGAACAGTAGATTGTAAAATTCAGACACATGTGCACTGTAAGGAAAAAGTTTGTGCTCTAACTATTGACGCTGCTCTCTCACTGCTAGTCCAACAAAAAAATTCAGTATCTTATATCACTACTACGCTCAAAAATATGGTAGTGGAGAAATCTCACTGTAATGTACACAGGGCTTTTACAGTGACCCATATCCATTCTTAGCTGTTTCTCCTACTAACCTGGTTTCCTGTGTTCATGCAGTGTTCAACAGCTTTGAGCACTCCTGTCCCTAAAAGAACTTAGAATATACAACTCTAACCCACAATTAACTGTACATATTGTACTGTGTAGTGTACTTTACATGCAGGAAACTCCAACTGATAGTTTGATTCACTGATTGTATAGCAAGACTGAGAGTCTACAAGGCTGTACTGAGGCATAGCAGTGCTTTGAGCTAAATACTTATGGCAGCATGGCTACATGCTCACTATTACAATGCTAACATTTCAACGTTTAGCAGACTTAATGTTTACCATGCTCACCATAGTTTAGTGTGTTAGCATGCTAGCATTTGCTAATTAACACTAATTACATAGTACAGCTCGGGCTGATGGGACTGTATTAAGATTTGCAGGTGTTTGGTCATAAACCGTTAGTATGCAAGTACAAGACAAGTGAAAGTTTGACCTGATGATGAAGGTGATTCTGGAAAGTCAGAGGATCCACTAAGTTTTTAATTACAATTCATCCTGATGGGGACATGAATGTGTGGACCAAATTTTAATCCATCCAAAAATAGCCTGGATATTTCAGCCTGGACTAAAGTGGTGGAACGACCAGCCAACATTACCATCCCTAGAGCTCTGTAGCTAGTGTGGCTAAAAATAAGCGAAGGAGGAGGGAATCCACAACGACTGAGGCTACATGTGCTGCGCTGATATCCGTAGAAATACTTGACTGAGTGACACTGGGAGGTTAAAGGTGCGATCACGGGATTCAATTATTTGCCAAAGGACACTTCAGCAGAGCAGACACATGCTGACATGGCAGTTTGAACACACGTTGCCCAATTAAAAGGCTAGTTTCTGTTCTCACTGCACCATCCTGGTGCCAACCTACAAGATTTATATTATCTGCTCCAGTATTCATATAATTTTTTTTTTTTATCTCCCTTTTACAAGTAAAGTAGACATTTAGGGGAACTAGCTGCACTGCTGATTGATTAGTTTCAATAGAGAAGGTATTGATGTTTCAGCTGAAGCGTGTGGTTCTGTGAAAGCACTCGGCAGTGCTGGGAGGCACACTGGTCTCTTTCAGTCAAAAGACTTAACAATAAAGCCTGTGAATTAGCCGCATTATTAGGACACAAAAGGACGGCGATTTTCTACCCCATCTCCTGTACTCTCACGCACTCTCTAAGTAATTAAAAAGTGATAACTTCTAATCACAGTTTCATTCAAGTCAGCATTTCTGCTTCTCTGACGCTCGGTGCTCTCATCATTTCACGAGGCCTCGTTTTGTTTCAGGGAGGAGATTAGAGAGATGCTTTGCGATGTGGAGAGTTTATTTTTGTGGGGGGGTGGGTTGGTGGGTTTGGCGGGAGCGTGATATGTGTGTTTGTGTTACTGAAAGTGTGTATTTGCAGCAGTGCAGAATTATGAGTTTGCCAAGGACAGGATGAAGGGGTCACTCTGCACATGGTTGACCCTCAGTTGCCAGCAAGCCTAGGCCAATTCAAAGGAAAACAGGGTCATTAGGCAGAAAGGGGTCAGCCTGAAGGGCAACTTTGCTATGTTGTCAGCTAGTCCTCTCTGTCTTCTCTGTCTGTCTTAGAGCTGAAGCTCTTCTTTCACTTATTTCCATTTTATTATCCTCCCTCTGCCTCCAACACACCCGTATTATCCCTCAATCAATCATTTTATTTTCTTTTCTCTTCCTTGTGAGGTAAAGGTGTAAAGCGGCAAAGAAGCAGACATTAAGGCGATTAATTGGCAGCTCCAACGTCGTCTCCGAGCGCGGCGAGATCTCATCTTAATTGAATGTCGCTCTCACCGCTAATCCCACCGCTTTGAAACCCCCCATTTAGAAATCCAGAGTGACAAAAGGCTCTGTGTGTAAGCGCTGTGTATCACCCCCACCTCACCACCCACCCTGGGGTAAGAAAAAGCTCCTTTTTGTCTCCCCATTTGGGTGTTGATGGGGTGGTCTTTTCTTGCTAAAAGCTTGTTAAAGAGCCATAGCTGAGGGCTAACAGCGGAGGGAGGAGGGGTCGCAGAGCGGAGGCAAGGGGTCTTAACCACCCTGGGGACACAATCTGCCCCCAAGGAAAGGGCATTAAAGGGGATATTGGAGTTTGGGAGTGTGTGTGCCTGTGTTTGGACCACCACTGAGATTCAGTTGGTTCTGTAAATAGATTTAAATTGGTAGTGAAATACAATAAATAAACATGTTCAGTTTGTGTGACTTAACATTCTCATAACTTTCCAATATCTAGGTTTCCTTCCAGAGCCTTCAGAGCCTGCTGCGCTCTGATCTGGCCACCGTCACCTTGTGTGTTACTGCAGCTAGATCACAGAGGTATTTAAAACCTCCCAGGTTGCCATCTGAGTCTTCTCAAGTGTCTCTCGAGCAGGAAGTGGCGGATTGTCTTTGTAATTCTTTCTGGTTTCGAGTAACAGCCCTCTGAAATGCCTTGTTGATAAAAATAAGCCCTGACTGAAAGTCTTGTATTATACTGAAATAGAAAATAGATTCCATGACTTTTGAAGGCAGCGCTTTGCTTGATTTGTCTTGCTGTCATCATATCAAGGAACTAAATATTAGTAGGGACCTGAACCAGCACCTCAACCCATAGGCCACCAGAGTGCCCCATAGGTGTTGTATGCATTCAGTCACGTATAGTTTATGTACAGAATAATTGCACTGTTCAAAATGTAATGTTTATTCATTTTTATTGTCATTATTAGAGACTGTTTTCACCAGAGAAATGACCGCATTTGTTGTTGGTTCACACGCCTAAAATGATCTGTATTGATGTTTACCTGACAAGCGATCTTTATTGGCCATTTAAATTATGACTTCTGTGTCTCCAGAGCAGAGGGGAAAAAGTAGCATGAAGTTGTTGAAGCCACTGTAAAACCACTTACGGAGGTGGTTAAGGGACAGCTTTGACACCAGAGACCTCTGTCCAGTCAAGGTTTCTTTTACACATGGTCTCGATATTGCTCTAATCTTAACCAAGTAGTTTTTTTAAGCTTGACGATGAAGGTTTCCTTTAAACCTGACCAAACCTTAATCATAGTTTTGGAAATTAGTCATTTGAAGCATTTTGGTGGAAGCATTTTGTAAGGTACTGACAAATTATATCGCATTGTATCTAGTATCTGTCTGCCTCTAATTAATAGGCACTTAGCTGTCATCTGTTTTAAAATCCAAAGTGAACTTAACACAGTGTGTTGGATCTGTATTTTACAGTAGCTCAGGATTTTCTTTACTCTAATGCAGAAGACATTCCAGGTTTGGTTCCTTTACCTTTACTGGGCTGAGAGCTCTGACTCACACTTTGGAACAGAGTGTCCCTCCTGGCTGTAAGGCTTTAACAGGCTGCTGTTTTAATTAAGCACCTAGACGAAGCAGCGCAGAGCAGTGCTGACAAAGGGAGACAGAATTTTGGGGGGCTGGAGGATCATAGCGAGGTTCAGAGTGAGCTCCTGCGGTTATGAATTCTGCAAAATGATACTAGGGGACATGTTTGACTCGCACATCCTCCAGCATTGTGCCATGATGAGAGAGGAAATGTGAACATGGATTCCTGATTCAGTGGCATGCGAGCTGCCTGATGTAAGGCCTTCGCAATCCTGGTATGGGTACTCAGATCTTTAAAGCTGTGACACGTGGTGTGGCGGCTGTAATGTATATGCATATTCTGACAAAATTCACTTGACGTTTTTCTTACTTTGAGTGACTGAATTTGAAATAACCTCTGAACTGCCTTTAGTCTCAACCAGAGCAAGAAGATCAGAAAAAAGACATGCATACATACGCACCCTCTTAACCTTCCATCCTTCCTCTTTAAAGAAAATAAGACTTGAAGTGAAGTGGTGTTGAGGCGGGCCCCCCCTCCTCCGTAGGCCCTCTTTTCCCTGGGTGACTGAACCTGGCATGTTTTTCCTGCTCTCCATTTTGCCATCCTCTAATGACAGACATTTTCCTTTTCTCTTCTGTTGCCTTTTGTCTCCCTCCTGTTCTCTGCCCCCCCCATCTTATTTTCGGAGTAATGCCGCAGCCACCATGGTCATTTTCTTCACATTAAATAGCAGTGGGCGAGCAGGTGAAAGATGTAGAGAGAGAGACCTGTAGAAAGTAGAAATGGAACGGGAGTCTGGGGAGGAGGAGGAGGAGGAGAAATTGAGAAAGAGGAAGAGGAGAGGCAGCGAAGGGAGAGATGTACAGTAAGATTGAGCGATTAGGATGAAATGTAAAGAGGGAGGAGGGAGGAGAGGGGTGTGTACGAGAGGAGCGGGTATACCTTAGGGATGGGTGATTTACTTTTAAATGCTCCTCTGCGCCTCCATCCTCTTCTTTCCTCCCCCTTCCTCCCCCACAGTGCTCCAGGAGGAGGTATGAAAAGGTTATTATGTTTCCTTTAGAAATGTCTCGCTCTCCGTCTGCGCCTTTCATCTCCAAATGGAATAACCTCTCTACAGTAGCTTTCGTCTTTTTCTCAATACACCTTCATCTCTCTTTCCAGTACACAACACCTGCTCCTCTCTTCCTTTTTTTGGCTTTCTCTTACTCTTTCTTTTTTCTTCCCCTCAGCCTTCTTCCATCTGACTCTTTAATCCGATTCTCTTCTCCTTTTGTCCCCTGTTTTTTTTTGGTGTTGAGTATAATCAGAGCGGTGCATGTGGAGCATGCATTATCAGTCAGTGCATTAGATATGGTGCTGCTACCTCAATCGTCAGTGATCATACACAGTACGCAGTTATTATGTAAAGTAGGTATTAGGCGTGTGCACGAACAGGCTTTTCCTGTCTAAAATGGTAGCGTTTTACACAACATTTCAGGAAAAGCCTGAACTTAGAAGAAAGTAAAAGTCTTAAATACTCGTTTAAATGTGGTCTACCTTCATCTATCCCTCCTCCCTTCTTTTTCAGAAAGGTGAGGAGGTTGGCAGTCTGGTGATGGAGGACGGCATGGAGCAGCTCATGTACGAGATCCCCCTCAATGAATCGGGTTCGGCCGGCCTCGGGGTCAGCCTGAAGGGCAACAAGTCCAGAGAGACTGGAGAGGACCTGGGCATCTTCATCAAGTCCATCATCCATGGAGGGGCTGCTTACAAGGTAGAGGATCCTCAGCTGTTCCTGTACTCTGCAAAGGGAACATTAGCAGCAATTTTTTAAAAAACAACTAAACAATTTCAGTAAAAATATCAACATCCCCACCCCACAAGAGCACTACACTGATTGAGCATTGCACAAAACAAGATTGAAATGGAAAAGAAATAAATACATTTCAGTGTTCATTGCCTTTTATATTTGTTCTACTATTCCAAGCATTAATCAGTTTCCTTTTACTTCCTTACAATTCAGTTAATTCAGTTCAAAGAATCTCATTCATCCCCAGCAGGGCAATTGAAAAATATTTGTAGTAGCGTACATGAGGATGATATCAGTAGAGTGCGTAGTAACACATCAATATGAAAATCTCTTAGCAGACTTTGCAGAGCCTGCTAAACCATAGCAGTAGTGTTTACTACACATAACATAACACTGTACCCATCAAGTCAAGTATTAAAGTCTAGGACCTCAATTGGGAACACGAGCAAGAAACAAAATCGGATGACCATACAGGTTTTAAATTATTCTGAAGAGAAAATGAAAGTGAAGGGGTTAATCATTACTTAAACTGTCCACTGTAAACATCCATCACATTTTATAGACCAACTCCCTGCTCACTTTCAGTTTTACCTCCAAGTAAAGGAGTTTAGATAATCTAGGTAAACAGCTGGCTTATCAACAACCTGATTGCCTTGACTTCTGGTGGACGGCAAACATCTGAACTATACGTGGTATGGTCCTTTAAGGCGAAAATACCACAGCAGTGACTTCTTGACACCAAAGAAGAAATGGTGTCCTTAAACTCCTTAAAAAATGCATCAAACACAAGAAATGAGAAGCATTGCAGGAGCATTTAGAGATCCGCACTGCTTTCTTTATACAGATTTGTGTGAGTCTCTTCTTACTTAACTTATCAGGGGCTCTTTGAATTGTTATTTTATCCTTAGCCGCCTCTCCAACAAAGATCTGTTTTTCTTGTAGGAAGCTTAGCAGCAGTGTTTCTTTTTTCTACTTTTTAGATTTTTTTCACATGGTTGTATTTGTCCACACTCCTTTCCGCTTGTCTGATGTCTTTCTCTGTTGTTTCCTCTCATCTCCTCTTCCTTTGTGCCTCTCCATCTCATTTCCTGTCTTTCTCCGAGGCCACATCCCCTCCCTCTGCTCGCCTTCCCTCAACCTTTTGACTCCCGTTGACCCCGAGTGGCCTCGTCACATCAGCGCTGTGGCCGCCTTATCTATATCACTCAGCGCTCACTTTAAGTTGTGACTGCGTCAGGAAAATGAAAACACCCCGTTTCAGCGCTTTGGAGATTCTTCCACTTGGCCCTGGTCACATGTCACATCTCCTCGTGCTCCTTGTTGCTGCTCCCAGATCTGCACTGCAGAACGAGGAGGCACAGAGATGAGTGTGGCGTTGTAGATAAACGGCTGGTTTGGGATCAGGGCGACCAGACAGCAGCTCCCCAAAGTGCCTTCAGAAGTAGTTTTCCGACAGCTGCTGATGCGGATAGTGCTCCGACGGAATGGCCTAGTAAGATCTCCGGCTGGCTGCGAAACAGGTTTCTGGGACAAGATCCCACATAAGAGGAAGAAAGACATGAAGGAAAAGAGGGACGGACAGTAGCGAGGGAGGGAAGAAGCCCACTGAAAGAAGACAGCGGGTGAACGAGTGTGAGAAGAGAGGGAATCTAAGAGGGGAGAAATGAGTGTTATCGAACAATAGAGAAATGGAAAGAGGCGGACTAAGAAGAGAAAAAGAAAATTGAAAAGTGGCGACACTCAGCAGGAACACAATACATAAGCGGGTGTGTGTTTGTGTGTGTGTGCGCGCGTGTCCTCCTCGATGTTGATGCATGCTAATGAAAAGCAGCTAAGGGGCCTGATGAGGCTTTGCTGTGCCAGGCCAGTGCAGAGGAGGGAACCCGAGCGTCCCCGGAGTATGACTGAGACACGCAAACACAGGCAGACACATCACACAATCACAATCACACAGAAAAAAAGGGAGGAGATGAGGAAGAGTCATGGAGAGATCTAACCTATTTTCATTAAAGAGTTTTGGCTGCTCTCTGGGCCCAGGGCCTCAATTATATAAAAATAAAATGTTCTCTGACTTTCTCCCTGATCCTGTCATACGATAATTTCAAAGAGTATGCTAGAGAAAACAAATTAAAATTACATGTAGCGTGCTGCTGCTGCTTACATGGAGAATGAAGATATTAATAGGCAATATCACAGACACCCGCTGATTTTGGCATAAACATCAATTTTTTACGACATCCTTGGGTTTGATGGAGGCATGCAGGGGTATGTGTGTTTGTGTGTGCGCGCGTATGTGTGTGGTGTCATTCGAGTCCACATTGTAGGTCAGCCCAAACGGTGCCTTGTTAATGAGATGAGGTCAAAGGGCATGGCTGACCATAATGGGCCGATCATGACTCTACACACACACACACACACACACACACACACACACACAGTCTTCAGTATGCCTTAAAGTGTCTTCATATTTATTGTTCATTTTTAGTGTTTTGCCCTATGCATTGCTTTCCCTCATTTGATCCTCTCTCTCTCTCTCTCTCTCGCTCACTCATCCTCTCGCTCACTCATCCTCTCGCTCTGCCTCCCTCTCTCCCTCTAGGGCACTATTCTGTGTTGCCTCTATGAGAGGCTGCTATTTAAAACACTTAGAAGTGATTTAGTGCCCACGGAGGCTATTCCATTAGCTGCTCTATGTATTTATCATGGCTCTCCCACTCAGTAGATTGCTAACTCTACAATTTTCTTGCCTTCCTCCTTCTTCCATTTTCTCTCTCTCTCTCTCGCTCTCGCTCTCTCTCGCTCTCTCTCTCTCTCTCTCTCTCTCTCTCTCTCTCTCAATTCAATTCAATTCATATTAAAGCGTATGTGTGTTTCTAAAAAAAAAAGAAGAAATATTAAAAATTAAAATAAATAAATAAAACAGTACAGTAGTGTGTGTAAAAAAAAAAAAAAAATAGACAAAACAGTAAGCGTGTGTGTGTTTGTATGTGTGTGTTAAAAAATAAATAAATAAAAATAAATAAACAGTAAGCGTGTGTGTGTGTTTAAATAAATAAAAATAAATAAACAGTAAGCGCGTGTGTGCGTGTGTGTGTGTGTGTGTGTGTGTGTTAAAAAATAAAAATATATAAAAAAATTAAATATAATAAATCTCTCTCTCACACACTCTCATTTCACACCTCTCCCAATTTCTTTTCTCTATTCTCCTGTCTTAAAACTTTATTAATGACTCTTGCATATCTTATTTTATATAAGATTTGTGATTAATTAATGATTTTTGAGCCGTTAGCACAAGTGACATGAACCTAAAAGAAGTTCTCCAAAATGCCTCAAACACCTGTTAGTGCTGCATTTCCTGTGCTACTAGTTTGGAAAATTGTGCTTTTAAAAAAAAAATCTCTGAGTTTGATAATTCTCCTATTAACATAAACTGTATGGTTCACTGCTAATTTACCATTAAGTGGTTTGTTCTTTAATTAAAATGCTGATAACTTCACGGTCCTCTCCCAACAGGACGGTCGGTTAAGCGTAAATGACCAGCTGGTCGCAGTAAACGGTGAGTCGCTGCTCGGACGCTCCAACCACGCTGCCATGGAGACGCTGAGGCGCTCCATGTCGTCGGAAGGAAACGCCAGAGGCACCATCCAGCTCGTAGTGCTGCGACCACCCAGACAGGTACAGAAGATATAATTTGAATCTCTTTATTCTCAAACATTTCTGGGATATCATGGAATTTTGAGAGGTGTATTCAATGCAGTTTTATGTTTTATGGCTGTATTTTAAACATTTGTCACTTTCTGTTAGATTATTTTAACCTAGCTGGGTAGGAAATCAGAAAAACAACATTAACAGAAGAGAATGACATTTTGAGGTCATGGACATGTTCGAGCTTCATTTTGGAAAGTCTTGGAAAAGGCAGGAAGGTTTACATCAGTGGGATGGCAGGAACCATGGCAGCTATATCAGTTGAAAGAAAATAAATAATTCTATCTTGTTGATATTATCATAATGCAGTTTTAAAACCTAATATTCAGTGTACAGCATAGTGTTGTCTTAATTTAGAGAGAAGTCTCATACTTGTGTTAAATGTTTTTTTGTCAATAAATCCCAAACCTGTATGTTGTTGTTACATTTCTTATAACCACAGACTTTACGCCTGTTATTTACTTCAAGTCCTTGCTTTTGAAGCTTTAGTGGATATGGGGCAACATGTTAAAATGTTTGGTTATATGAAACATTTAGGAATGCACATGCATTATGAAATCCTCTGCACAGCCTGATGTGTTTAAAGATTATTCATAAGTAGCTACCAGAGTTTTGACAGCAAAATCAATGACATGTATCATCCACATTAGGATAATTTCTCTCCCCAGTTATCATTTGAGGCTCACAGTAAAGCTGTACTACTGTACACACTGTGTGGCTGACCTACATGCATGTCGGCGATATTAAATCACGTTGAAGCACTCCATCATCTCTTTACAAACCTGATTTTACTGATTTTGTTTGCGATATGGATTGTGCTCTTTTTTTTCTATTCCCAGTATTCAGTTATTGTAGTGAAGATTGGCAGTGCAGTTTCTGCCTAAATGTAAACACAGTTGGATAAAAATAATGAAACCATCACAATAAAGGCTCCCTTTGTGACAGTGACTGTCTGTATGATTTGAATGTTAAGTTTATACCTTTTGCAAAATCTATATTCTATGTCAGTTTTCTTGCAGAAAAATGGATGAGTAGGCGATTTAAGATTAAGTTGAAACTTTATCAGAGAGAAACTGTTCCTTTCATATGTCATGTGGCTGTCTGACACAACAATGGCTGCTGTAAAGGATGAAACAACTGAAAGGTCTTAGTCACTGTATCCACTCGTTAATATCCAAGACAGTTTTTTTAGTTTTCCTCCATATTCTTTTTTTCTATAGAGTGGCAGTGCCAACCCTGCACCAAGCACACCTTCAGATGTGTCCACTACCCATCAACCCAACACCCAAACGGGCTCCAGCAATCAGGTACGAGCGGGTGACGCCTTCCACCACCAACAGCCACCTCCGCCTCGCGACTCCTCCTCACTCCTTCCCACTCTGAGGAGGCGAGTGTCAGAGCCACTGCCTCATAGCCACAGGCAGCGTTACACACAGAGGCCAGGGGAGACGTACACCAGATACACCTATGGTTTTAACCAAAAGGATAGGTGTAGTGGTTACACATTTGTCTTCACACAAGGGGATATTGAGTACAGTGATGATGAAGAGGGGTACACACAAAATGATGTGTACAGACCGGCTTTGAGGTACGAGTTTGGGTTTGTCCCTCACAGCCAGACGCTAAGCAGCTTCAGCAGATCCACGGAGGGAAACTTAAACAAGGGAAGGTTGGATTATGGATACACACATGGACACACACGCAGTCGAACACTGGCAGACATGCAGGGCCGCACCACAGCCGATAACACACACTGTCACACGCCTAGTGACGCTCAGGGAAACACAGATGGCCGCAAGTCCAGGCACTCACGCAGCCGCACACACGACGGCGTCCACAGACAAGATGGCTCTCAGGGTAACAGTTACACTGAAAATATCAGAGCAATGGCAGGCCAGATGTACGGAGACCCACCCTCACACAGCAGGATACCCACCCATTGTCCAAACAGAAACACACACAGATCTGCAGACAGATACCTAGACGCACACTCTCACGACGCACACACTCACAACTACGCACACAACCGGGTTCTCACCAGACACCACCACCTCCAGTTATCTGGTGGACTCTGACTCGGTCTGTCTGTCTGTCTGTCTCTGTCTGTGCATGTCTGACAGTCTTTATGCAGGCTACTTTGCAAAAAGGGTACAAGTGCCGTTTTCGCTGCAAATTAAGAACATTGTTGCGCTCTTGCTGGCGGGTCAAAGAGCACATTTGTAACATAACATTAAAAAAATGGGAAAGACTCAGGTGTGTACAGAAACTCTTACTGATATGAATATCTTAGAATGCATACATTTAAAAATTTAAATCCATCCCTGTAAGATTATGAATGACTCCTATGATGTTATCTTTTGAATTAAGTTATGCAGAAAATGGCACTTTTCCTCTTTTGCACCAAATCCATGGTGTGTAAATTTTTAGTGATCGATTGCGTGGAAGCAAATTAATCTTGCTGAAAGCTTTTCCCTTTGCCAACACCACAAACTGTCACAGCATTAACTTTTAGCTCTCTCTTTTTAAAAAATATTACCCATGAACTCAGCGAAATACTAAATGCTTCACTGTCAGCCTCCCTTCTGTCACATTGGTTTTAACTCACTAAAATTAGCTGTAACTCTGATTATGTTTTTATCGTTTCTCTTCAAACCACTGCAGACTGTAAAGGCTTAATGTGTTCTTTCCTGTTTTGTCTATATATGTAAAGTTTTATATTAACTTTTCCTTTTTAATTTCCATATTTTTAAGGGAATGCTTGCTTTTCTGTCTCACCTGCCTGATTCTCCTTTGTTAAATAAAGCTATTCTGAATCCTCCTGCATGCCTGTCTGTTTGTTTCTCTGTTGGGTTTTCAGCGGCTGCCTTCTCCTCTGCTCCTCATCCCAGTTTATTAAATGACATTTGGGTCCCTGCTCCCTCTCTTTGGGCCTCCGAGTCTCTTTTCTTTTCTGAATTTTCTTTATCCTTTGTTAGACACTACAAGCAGAAACCAGGACATATTTCATAAGAGTTAAACAACAGAATCTTTCCACTAGGCAAACATAAAGACACATCACGATTAATTTGTTGAACCTAAACATACCAAAATGTAATTGTCACACCAAGCGTAATACACTCACAACCATATAGGGTATAATGAACATATTTCAGGAGTACAATCTGAATTCATGAATACTCCATGTAGCTGTGAACACACTGCTTTTTAGATGTGATAAATGTGTTATAAATCAGACTGCATGGAATGTGTGAACCTTTGCTTATTTTTACCTCTTTCTCTTTTGTGCGTTGAAGTGCTGTTTTAAAAAAAAAAGCAGTTTGAGTGCAAGTCCCTGCAGTGTCCTCACTGCAGTTACTTTATTCCCTGGTGGTAAACGTGTGAGCAACATTAGAATCAACCACAAAGTCACACAAGACATTGTGTTCAACTAATGCTTAAAAAAGCAGCACAAGTTCCTCGATGGAACAGACTGATGAAGATATCAAGCATGACAGATGGTGAAAAATATCTGCTTCTTAGTTAAGTATGTCTATTCAGCTCCATGTTGAACCGTGACTGATTATTTCAAAACCTTATAAAGATGTTTCACAGTTAAAGCAGATGCTTAGTGATTGCCACATTGACTGCCACTGACCTGCCCATTGTGGCATTTACATCTCATCTACGCCATACTCCTATCAGTGTGCGTGCATTTTAGTCATCCAACCCTGCGGATAAATGCTATCAAACCCAGTTCAAAGTTCAGTATATATCTGCATAGTCTTTCTCCTGTCATCACTTAACAGCCAGTCTGGTGACACCGTGAGACGGCGTGATAACATATATGCTCCCTAAAGCAAGCGTCCTTTCTTTCTATCACTGTCTCTGTCTGGATCTTGCTTTCCATTAGGAGATCCTTAATGTCAATAATTTTCCATGCAAGTATGGGGCAAGATGTAGGGCTAGGGCAGTGGTTGGCAATAGGTGGCCCGCGGCTCTGGCCAGATTGCTTTGATTGCAGAAAAATAAATAAATTGATAACGGCTGGTGCTGAAATGGATCTCATGACAGCAACAGTTTCTCACATAACCACTTCCTCTTAAGTGATTGTGCCTCTAAAATAAAAGCGCAAGAATGTATTTTGCAGCAATGCTTCATGTCGAGTTTATTAAGAGCTTTTACTTTGAAGAGTTCTGAAGGAAATTCAAGAGAGTGTCTGGCCTGCTTGACACACCTCTGAAAAAGCCGTCAGTAAACGTGTGAGTGGATGACCCAGAATATTCTCAGGGAAATGAAAATATCAACTGCACTGCCAAAAGTGTCCATAGGTTTATGAATGCGGATCAAACGCCGCAACGCACATACACTGCAGCACATGCTTTATGTGAGCCTGTGTAAAAGTGTCCTTTTATTCAATTTGTCTAACAAGGGAGAAAAAAATATCCGCAATAAGATGGAATCGATCTCACAACCTACCCTTTGGGCATCCCGCACTGCACCGACTGAGCTAAACGAGCACATGATTTCATACGGTTTATTCTGGCCTGCCATAGAACGGCTTGGACCTCTGCTCTAGGGAGAGGAATGGCAGTAACGGTTAACCACGGTGGTCCAGACTGAAACTTGGATTAATTGTAATGAATGTGGCACAGACATTCATGGTCCTATTATACGGTCAAAATGCTGATGTATCCAACACTTTGGTTTGTGACCAAAGACCTGCAAAACGGACATTCCCATCAGCCTCATTTGTACTGTGTTTAGTGCTAATTAGCAAATGTTAGCATGCTAACACACTAAACTGATAGCAGACATGGTAAGCATTATACACGCTAACATCAGTATGATAGCATTGTCATTGTGGGCATGTTAACATGCTGACTCTTTTCACAGACAGGAAGCCTTTTCATTTGCTCCATGTGATGCTTTATTTTTGGAAAACGTTTTGTCTTTCTCCCTTATTTTCTCACTCTTGATCATACTGGAAGATTCTTTACTGCCACAATAACATCTCTAATGAAACATAATTGGAACGCTCAACCGAAATTATTAATTCTTTTATCACTCAGTCCTTTAGTAGAAAGATAAACAGTAAAACAATAGGACACTCATGCACACTCAAACTAACTAAAGATGGAAATAATACTAGAAATGGAAATAAAATGTTTCTTTTGCTGTCCATCCCGAGCCAAGTATTTATGTGGGTGGGGT
The DNA here is from genome assembly GCF_014851395.1 of Micropterus salmoides. Lineage (NCBI taxonomy): Eukaryota > Metazoa > Chordata > Actinopteri > Centrarchiformes > Centrarchidae > Micropterus > Micropterus salmoides. The sequence goes on from NW_024040040.1 coordinate 13,714,846, forward strand.
GGGTGACACAGTAGGGTGAGGCAGGGCTAAGCCTCTCAGAAGCCTATTGTATGCAGCTGTAGGTTGGGGCTACCCTCCTCCTGTTTAGTTATTGTTGTGGGATTAAGATATCTGACTGCCTGTCTGCTAGGCTGCTTTTATAGCCTGGGGCGAATCGTCAGGTTGTGAAGACTGAGGGATGCATGGATGGATGGAAGGATGGATATATGGATGAATGGAGGGCTATGATGTGATTTATATGTCACTGGCACATGAAGAAGAGCTGTCAGAACTTTGTGTGCAAATGCATACGATACACACATGAGCTCAAAGTGATTGACGGCTATGATGTGGTGACATTAACATGTATGGTATGTACTAATAATACCTCAGGGACTCCATGACATTGTGAATACATCCCACCCAATGCTTTGAGATGACACAGATATTGGAACAGCTTTCTTCTTTCTTCATTATTGTTCAGTGTGTCTAAGAATTATTTTTTGTAATGCTTAAATAAGTGTAGGGCGTATTTGTGTCAGTTTTTACTTGGTGTGTGTACGTGTGAGAGACAGCTATAGCTCCCATCTCTTTGACCAGTAAAGGCTTTTTTCATCCTCCACGAACACCAACACTTCGAGTCCCTATCTCCATCTGTGGTGTGTGGGTCCTTTGTAGTGCTGAATGGCTGTTCAATAACATGTCTGTCAGTGTTCTCACTAATTACTATGTTTCCAATTGTGCACATAAAGAGAATCACCCTTTTATATATTGTTGAAACCAGTTTTCAGAAGGACTGACATAGGCACATCAGTATATATTTATCTTTTCTTGTAATCATTTTGTTCTTGAAATGCGCATTCCACAATATATTTTCCTCTATTTTGACAAGATTATATTTAATATTTTAACATTCCTCCATTAAAGTTAATAAACAAAATAATATTTAGGTACAGTACTGAATGTGGAAAGGGCTGACTTGTGACCTTGTTGCTCCTGTAAGAGCATTCTCCTAGTGAACGTCTAGCTGCCATTAAACAAAGGGAACTTTTTTGTGGGAACGGATGACAAATTTCTTACTCAATTATGATCAACTTGACTTTTTTGTGATATTTTATTCATCACCCATACTTCACATCTATTCAAAATCCTCAGAGGATTGTTCTAAATCGGCTCCTATTTCCTGAAAGCTTTGTTCCCATATCACCGTCGTGAATTATAATTGATTGGTTGCAAGACATGATTATAATACTACAAATTGAATGTACAGTTGAGGCCAGAATTATTAGCCCCCCAGGAATTATAGAACATTTTCCTAAAATTCTTCCCAATGTTTGTAGCATTGATAAAACTTGATATAATCAAACATTCACCAATGGTATTTAGTAGCTTTTGGTACATTTTAGAATATAAAATACATTTTTAGGCTTGCTTTATATCAAATATAGTGAAAAATGGGGTGGTCAGAAATATTAGCCCCCATATGAATTTTTGCTCTCAAAACACACCTAATTAACCAATCAGCTTTCAAACAACATCTGTGCAGTCAATTGGCTTCCTAACAACACCTGAGCATTCAGTCAGCATAAAAGGACTCCAAGGAACAGGGCACTTGAACACATTATTGAGAGGCTACTGAAAAGACTACTTTTACTCACCATGCCAAAGACAAAGGAGTCAGTGATCAGTCTTGATCTCAGACAGAAGATAGTGGAGGCTCATGATAAGGGGGAAGGCTAGACTGCCATTTCCAAGCATTTCACAGTATTTAGAACCGCTGTACGTTGCCTCATTGCCAAGTACAAGGAGACAAATTCTGTAAGAAACAAAACTGGGCGTGGTCATAAGCAAGATGTCGAGGACTCTGGAGAGGAAAATAGTCAGAGATGTCAGCAAGAAGCTTATGTTGCTTATGTTTGGCGAAGAAAGGGAGAGGCCTTCAACCCTAAGAACACAGTTCCCACCTTTAAACATGGTGGTGGGAGTATCATGTGGGGGGCTGTTTTGCAGCCTCAGGCACAGGGAGCCTTGTTGGGGTGCATGGCATCATGAAAAAAGAACATTATGTTGAAATTTTGAGGAATAATCTGCAGAAATCTGCTCGTAGTCTATCCTTAGGTCGTCGCTGGGTCTTCCAACAAGACAATGACCCAAAGCATACATCGAAATTGGTCCAACAGTTCCTGAAGGATACCAAACCAAGGTCCTGGAGTGGCCCACACAGAGCCCAGACCTCAATCCTATTGAGAATCTGTGGCGGATGCTCAGTGATTGTCCATGCTCGGAAACGACGCAATTATTACCAGCTGGAACAATTTGCAATGGAAGAATGGGCCAAAATCCCTCAGGAGACCTCTGCCAGCCTAGTAAAGAACTACTCTAAGAGGTTGTTGTCAGTTGTGGCTCAGAAAGGCTACACTATTGACTATTAATGGCCTGGGGGCTAATAATTTTGGATGTCTCATTTTTGCCCTTTCTTGTTTCAACTCAATGCATCAATAACATATCCTAATCAAACTTAGTGGACATGTAGTCTTTGTTATGTTGGAAACAAATACACTATAAACACTCGCTGTTAATGGTCATTTCATGGAGAAATCAAGAGTTTTGTATAATTTCATAAGGGGGGCTAATAATTTTGTCCTCAACTGTAAAATCCTCCTTTTTTGTAGAGTAGTTGTATGTTGGACTAAACTGCAATTGCACTCTCCCCAAGAAAAGTCAAGATTTACTTTTTTTGCTTTCATAAGAAGTGAAACTACCGGTGATATTAATGTAGAATAGATTCTGGATATACAATGAATCATCATCGATAGTAGCTAATCCAGTACTGTAGACTGCAGTTTCTCGTAAGCATTGTTGGATTTGTAGAGTTTCATTCTTACAGTAAGAATGATATCAATGCTTTCACACCTAACCTGTATGGTGTGGTTTAAAAAGGCACTTGTGCATTTGCTGGTTTGGAGCTGTTAAGGATGTTGTGAAAGCTATAAATCTCTAGTTGCTGTAGTGTAGACCAAACAACCTGCAACGAGGCTGCTTGAACACACAACAGCTATTTTCCCTGAAATAATGTGACAGCTCTTTTTGTTCTGTTTATACCTGTTGGCCACAATTTATGAAATATGAATTCCAGTTGTAGTCCTGTCTGTTAACAGGGCTTAAAGTTCTCCAGCACTGTGCCGGAATTCCGGCGCGAGGCGTTTTTGTATTCGACTATCTATATATATATATATATATATAATGTCTGTGGAAAATATTCTTGCATATTTTTTCAGTGTTGCGTGTTAGGTGTGTGTGAAGCAGCAGTCTTCCTCAGCACAATTGGTGGCTCGGTGTCTGTGTATACCGAAAGAAAGGGGACTGGCACTTCCTCGCAACGTGTACACTCATTGGCTATTGTAGGCAGTGAACAGGGCATGGAAGTTTCTTTTGGGTCAGTTAAGGTGTCACTCAAAAAGTCAATGTGTAGACGCGTTTTTTGTTTACATGCTAGCTGTAGTTAGGCTAATATATCTATCAATCAATCAATCAATCTTTATTTCTAAAGCACATTTAAAACAACCAAGTTGACCAAAGTGCTGTACATTGAAATGAAACAATAAACATACAGTTCTCATGCCAGATTAAAAGCCAAGGAATAAAAATGTGTTTTAAGTCGCGATTTAAAAAACCTAAGGCTTAGTGCCAGTCTGACATGAATTCATTCCACAGTCTCGGGGCTGGGACTGAGAAAGCTCAATCCCCCCTGCTCTTGAGCCATGTTTTAGGGACAACAAGAAGAGATTGGTTCGCAGACCTTAATGACCTTGAAGGAGCATGTGACTTCAACAGATCAGTGATATAGATTGGAGCTAGTCGATGAAGGGCTTTAAAAACCAACAATAGAAACAATAGAATTACGAGTTCTATTAAGGAGACGAGCGACAGCATTTTGAACCAGTTGTAGTCGAGAGAGGGAGGCCTGGCTAACACCTATATACAGAGCATTACAAAAGTCAAGGTGTGTTGTGACAAATGCATGTATAACCTTCTCAAAGCCTGTGAGGGATAAAAAGGGCTTAAGCTTAGTAAGAAGCCTAAGTTGAAAGAAACTTGCTTTCACAATAGAATTGATCTGCTTCTCCATTTTAAAATCACAATCCATTTTTTATATATAATATAAAGTGAGGCAATAGCAGTCTGTGTGTATTTATTGAAATAATAATGTGTTTTGGACTAAATATTTCACTGGATTGTAGGGCTGCAGCTGATTTTAGTATTCGAAGCTTTGATAGATTATTTCAACAATTCATCGATGCGTCGTTTAAGAAGTACCCTCGACCATAACGGGATCAGCTGTGTATGTTTATAGGTGATAGATATTTATTAGTCCTTTCGGAAATTCATAATGTGTCATACAGCAAACATCAGACCAACAACTAGACAGCTGCTTTACAAACACAAAAATCACCTGAGTGCTATACAAGTTATTCTAAAGGCTCGTGCCGTTCACACAACTTGCCGTAATATGACAGCAGTCTTGAAGTCCTTGTGGCGTTGACATTATGTGACTGATTGGTGACAGGGACACACAAACACTACAGGATCTGTCAGCGGCTATGGCACCCGACGCTTGTCTCCAAACCACATTTTGTCAAGAAAACACACATGAAATGGGAAATGAGCGATCCTGCACACGAAACACCTGTTGTTTGTTGTTATAAAGATGGCGATAATAAAGACAAAGAATATTGGTGAAAGGGTCGATTAGTACATGCAGGTGGCAGGGATTGTCTGAGCTACAGAGAGAGCTGCAGGCGAGTTAAAAGGTGCAGCTCTGCAGCTTAACTCTTGACTGAGGTTACAACTCACGGCCCAAAAAGGAGAACAACAAACGCACGTGTGTACATTTTCAGCTGAGGACTGCAGCCTTCAACTCAACAATCAATCATGATTTCAGTTAAATGCTAAAGTTGCTGTTACGGTTACCTTGTCTGTGGTCCTCTGGCAGAACACCGGCTGCTTTTTGTTCAGGTGCCATCTTGCTGTTGCCGAGGCGACATAAGTTTCATTTTACAGTGGACAGACGTTAACATTACAGAGTTGTTGTTTTCTTTAGCTTGAAATAATCCCATACTTTGGACACTTTCTTCTTTGTCCCTCGCTGTTTTCTCTCTCTTCCTTCACTTTGCAAACAGCTCCATCATAATCATGTCGTGTTCACAGCGTAAACGCGATGTGCGACAATAATAAATGTCCCTGCGAAACACTGCTGTATAGTTACATGGATTAAACGAAGCATCAATGCAAAGAATTTGTGTTGATGCATTTTATTAATCGATTTTATAGATTTAATCGATGAATCGTTTCAGCCCTACTGGATTGGATCATCTTGACCTTTGCCAACATAACAAGGCCATTTTCGTGATATGTATTCCACTGGTGGAGTAAGGCTTCACAGATAAGTGGTATCAATTTTGACAATAGGCAGTGCTTGAAGTGGGCCACCGATACCAGTAAGTTACTTCTAACGTTACATTTTACTCTTTGGCGTCACGTCCGACTTTTCTTGCGTAGGCTACTGGTGGGCTCTATGTGGCGCTAATCTGTTCCCATTCTTGCCTGTTGGCTAATCTCTGTCGGCAGAGCAGGTAGAAGCTCGGTGCCTTTCATGTAGCCGTACGCTCCCATGTGAATGGGGAGCAATAAAACAATGATAATTATTGCAATATAATTTTCCTCAATAACAATGTAACAAATTTTTAATAAGTGTTTGATTTAATTCATTTGAATCACGAACAAATCAGCACTGTACTTTGTTGAGGAAAAGGGACTGAAAAAAAATTACTTAATTGAAATTTAACGTTACTTTATCATAATTATTTTGAATGTTTTACCTCAGATTTGTTAAGTGATCCCAGTATTTCCCACAGAATGACAGTGTAACTGTGGCACCAGCTATAAACAATGTACTAACCTTGACAACCCAGCTGTATTCTAACGTTAACTTGACTCTTCTTATTAGCTAGGCTCCTTGCGTGCTTGCTAATAACTTTTTTTAAGCTGGGCGTCCGACAGCGTTGTGTTGGACAGATTTGTGCAGTGGTGTTCATGAGGGAGAGAGAGAGAGGGACCTAAATAGGCCTAGTAAAAAAATTGGAAATCAACATGTGGCAGTCAGCGTTGATATTGTGGCAGGCGCCACAAATAAATGAACGTATGGGAAACACTGGATCCACTGTTAGGAATTAAGTGTTTGTTCTGACCATAAAAGTAGTTTCAAACCACCATTAATCATCTGGTTTCTTCAACTTTCACTCAGGAGTAAAAATCTTCCTTATAATGATTTGACATTTATCATAAGAATAATCGATATTGAATGATGTGAAATGTTTTATCGTGATAACATTTTCAGCCATATTGCCCAGCACCTATATTTTCCACTTAAAGCACTGATTATAGGTGGTGCCAGAATGCTGTTTAAAACTCAAAGACCCCCCTTCATATATTTCCAGATTGAACGTTTTATCAAACCAGTGTACAACTATCTTCTTGTCTTTTTCTTGTGAACCCAGAATTGTGTTTCTTCATGTTTCGCGAGCTAAGTGTATGTCAGAACCCTAATCTGAGTCCCTATGTCCCCTCCATCTTTCGTAAACCCCCGAACACATTTCAGGCACAGAAAAATGTCTTGCTTTAAAACCTGTGTTAATGCTCATAGTCAAGTCAGTTTTTTTCTACAGGTGCAGCAGTGACCATATGTGTATCAATTTTTTTTAAATGTCACCAGAAATGATAGTAGGATTGGATTAACACTGTTAGATGCTGCTAGTATATTTATCCTGTATTTAGTAGTAGTGGACAACATTAGCTGATATGTGACAAACTAAAGAAATAAAAAATACATTAGCCCAGTCCCACTGGCTAATAAAATAAAGTATCTTCTGATGTATGAGGCAACATCATTCATTTTTCATAAATGACAATTTTAGCTTAAATGTGGCCCAGATTTTTGCATATGAGCCCTTAATAACCATTTTTTTTGTTTTCATCTCTTTGTTGACAGGAGCCTTGGGGCCACAATGCACTCCATGGACCCTCTGTACCCTCTAGACATCCAAACACAGGGCCCACCATGAACGGGGCAAGTCACACTCCACTGACGACCAACAACTCTGCATACAGCAACTCTGGGAGTGGTGAGCACACACTCGACAAATCACACGGTGCACAATATTTGTCCATTTGCACTGTCAGATAGTCAACATTAGGGTTGGAGTGTTTGTGTACTCCCGTTATCTTCAACCGAGTGTGTACACACAGTGTATTTGTCAGCCTGTGTGTGTATGTGTGTGTGATTTATATACATACGTGTGTATGTGTTTGCAATCACTGCACAGCATGACACCTAGCCAAGGCTCCTGACATTTTTGTTGTTGTTTTTTTTTTTAGGTCACTGTAGCAGCCCCCCTAAGCATCTTATAGCACTGCATTACAAAATTGTCCAAGCGCCGTCTTTATATCCCTTTTCACTGTCGCCCCTGCATATTTACAGCGGTAGAAAGGGAAGTCATTAACTATGTTTTTCTGAACGCGATGGTTGCTTTTCATGTGCAAAAGATCTGACCTTGGAATCATTACGCTGATGAAACGGCTTCTAAGTGGGCCAGATTTGCATACAGGGTATTTTGTGGCATGCGTGCTGTCGTGTTAAGAAAAGAAAAGGAAAAAAAGACTAACAAACTGTTTTAAATTCATTCTTTATCTCTCTCCCATCGCCTCCCCCTCCCTCACCCCCTGGGATGCAGGGAGCTGGAGATGCTTTTCTCGCTGAGACTCTGTCAGCTCTCCACCAGACTGGAGCGACAGTATACTTCCAGTCATTTTGTATGGTTTGGGGTTCAACACAAAGGCTTTACAGTGGGGAAATGATGCGCTCCCGGGGTTTACAGTTTAGGGAAATGTTGTAGGAAGAGTTGCATGGAACTTAGAATGCAGCTTTTGTATGGAAATAATTATATTGTGTGTTTTGGTTTTGTTTAAATGTGCATTGTGTATGGGGTGTTTTTATTTGTGTATTTTTTTTATGTGGAACATGTGCTTCTGAAATGTCTGACCTTGCTAAGCTTTGTATTGATCCTCAAATGAAGGACACACTGGTCATTGCGTCTGGTGTTTAAATATCCCTCTTTATGCCGTGTCTTGTCACATCTGATGAATATAGATAATAAATAATAAAGCAATATTTAGAAATATAAAACACTGAAGACTGGATATCATAGTGTACACACACTTTCAGTATTGATTTAGCTTTTATTGCCTTAAGGACTGACATTAGAACAAATTCTCCTTTACTTTTGATAATCTAGCCAGCAAAATCAAGGTAAATGCTCAAAACAAAATAACCATAACATAACAAAAAAATCCAAATGCTACTGAAAATGTGTTAAAATGAACACCTTGTCTGTTTTTAAATTTTTCTTTGATTCTACTCTGACAAACAAAATCATTGTTTGTTTTTTTTGCCCGGTGGATTGTTTGTGTTTCTCCTCAGCTCCATATCCCGCTGCGACCACCAATGGCAGCTACGGTCACTACGGCAACGACGATGAGGAGTTGCAAACAGGCTTCCCCCCGCCTCCTTCCCACGGCTCTGTGGAGGAAATTAATAGAGACTTACCTGTAACCCGCCCACGCCACAGGTGCCCCCAACATAATACACACTCTCACACACACATAATGTACAGCACACTGCACCATCAGCACTCACATTAAACTATACACAGGTCTAGAGTTAGTATATTCTAATGACACTCTTAATATGGGTCGCTGTGTTATGAGATAAAGAAGAGCCATTACACTAAATATTACAACTCACATATGCATTGTTTAGACTATACAGTCTAATTGCAATAGCCTATCTGCATTATGCATAAGTAATTATGGTAATAGCACAATAGAGTAAATTCTGTAGGAGTTATATGGCTTGGAAAGAGCTATGATGCTTCTGTTAATATCCTGCTGCACAGCCTGCTGTCACACTGACACTCTGCAGCATTCTTTACACAGCACTGCTTTTAGTTTTTAAAGCTTTGGAAGAATGAATGGGTTTTCTTTTTAGTTTTAAACCTATTATGCACAGTCATCAGCAGGCCTCACCTTTGTTTTGAGGTAAAATCTTAATAGGAAAATCACAATATGAAAACCATGTGATGAAGATTATTACCCCTTACGAACAGACAAGAAAATGTTTTTTGAAATATCTAGTTATTTTTTCTTTTCTGTCTTCCTAGAGCTGTCTCACCACCATCCACAATAACTTTTGTCCTGTTATGATCTGCTCTTCTATTTCCTATTGTGCATTGCATTGTGGGGCAAGTGTACATAACCAACACTCAAAAACTCAAGCATCTTTATATGCATACTGACTGCCCAAAACCTACTTAGACTTAATATGTAATATGGAATTGGGGCACAGCTAAAAGTCCTGAAATTCACTTTAAACTCCCTGAATTTGATGTCTAGGTTACGGACAGATTATACTAGAAAAGAAGTGTTTTGTACAACGTGTTGTCCGACCATCTTGGAAATGTGTTTATACCTGTTTCAAACTGCCGGACTTGAAGGTGGAGTGAGAAGCCAGTCATCATAGAGGGGGTTGAGGCATGATATCCTTTAAATACGGCCATAAAAGTGCACATTTTCATCAGAAATGTAGGAACATTTTCAAACATTTACACTCGGTAGTTCATGTGAAAAATGACAGAAATAGTGTAAAGAATGAAAAGAAGAGAGCTAGAGAGAGAAGTTGAAGCCCTGGCTCCTTCATCACCTCTGCACAGCTGACCAATCAAGGTGGGAAGTGGATGTGAATGTGGGACAGGCTTTTTGGAAAGTTAGAGAAAGCCCCTCCTAATCCAGTGTCGGAAAAGTGGTACAAGGAGGTCCTCCTCAGTGTTACAGCAGGTCATCTGACCTGTAAAACATACCACATTCAAAGAGAGTTAGTCTAGTCACTGATAATCCCATAATTAGGATCTAGTGAAGAAACTACTGAATGAGTTTATTGGAAGATCATAAAAGTAAGGGACTGTTTTGCAAGATTCTGTGAACAGTCTTGAATGAGTATGTTTGAAAATCTGCTGTGTGTGTGTGTGTGTGTGTACAGTGTCTCGTGTAGCCAGAGTCAGAATCTGGCTTCAATATACTTGTTTTCCTGTAAGTTTAATGGAGACAGCACATGCTGTTGTTTTACTGAATCATGCCATCTGGAGTAGAGGAAATTGAATGATCTGTTGTCTGTGTGAATTTTAAATTTAATTTACTTCTACTTGTTTGGGTGATGCAAACAAGTCACTAACTATGTCTCAAGACCTGTGTACTTCTGGCTGCACCAGTTCAAGAGTCAATACTGATCAGTTGATTGATTAATTCTAAGTACTTGTGACTGTTGTTTTGCAGCGAGGTTCAGAAGCCGCCCCACATGGATGCAGGTTTATATGCAGGCAGCCATCTGGCCAATGACAAGGACAACATGCCTCGCAACAGAGCGTCCAAGAGCATGGACCTGGGTGAGTGCGCGTGCGCGCGCACACACACACACCTCATCATCAATGAATGAAGCGGTTGTTTTCACTGGTATACAACTGAACGTATGTTGTCCCAACCATCACAAACCAGCCAAACATACGAGGCTAATCGTGGACCCAGACTGCACACACACACACACACCAGCGATCACATGCTTCTTATCGGTTCATTTCTCTGTTGTGATGTGTAGCCTTCCCCTATTATCCCCAGCCCGAGGGGATTTGACCTCCCGAACTCATAAACCCAGGGGCTTTCCAACGAACTGGATGAACACGTCGTCTGGTGTGTGTGTGTGTGTGTGTATGTGTGTGTACATGTCTGTGTGTGCCCTTTCTATTTGTTATTTGTGTGAATGAAATGCGTGAGGTTTCCAATCTCATGGCTTGCTGTGTCTGAGTGTGTGTTGTGTGTGGAAGGCAGGAAAGAAGAGGCTTATTTCCTTGTGTTAACCCGAGCTGACCCCTCCTTCCCTCCTCTCCTTTTTTGTCTCTCTCGAATCTTCTCATCTTTCTTTATCTATTACTTTTCTCTTTTTGATCCTTTTCTCCAATGTTCTTGTTATCCCTGGCTACTGGGACATGGTCAGCGCTCTTTCTTTCTTCCCCCCACATCATTTTTTATTTATTTATTTTCTCAGCATTCCCTCCATCTTTGTTTATTTCTTTTTTTCTTCTTTCAGCACTTTGGTTCTCTGCTGAAAGCCGATGAGTTCATTGCTCTTGCTCTCCTCCATCTATGTCTCTTTCTTCTCTGCCTCTCTCTGATTTCCAATCGCGGTTCATTAGGTTCAGTGGATTGGCTTTCTTCCTGCAGCACACGCCTCTGCCACCCAAGCTGATTGGCTTTCATTATGGACAAGGGTGGTCTGCACACGCGGCCGCACGCAGACACACAAACGTACACACTGTGTGCTCTATCCCACTGAGGACCCACTCCAATACCCACCTCTGTCTATCTCCCCTCTCTGGCCATCTTTGGCTGTCGCCCATTTCAATCTGTTTTTGTTTTCATTTTTGTGCCATGTCTCTGCTTTTATTCATCCCTTCCCTCTCCAGTGCTCAGGGCTGAAACAAGGTAGTTAGCAAAGCTGTGTGTATGTGTGTGTGTGTGTGTGTACATGTGTAAACACGGCAGGAGCTTTGAACACAGAGGACCTGAAACACTGACCCCGTCTACACGTTTTGTATATAAAGAGCCAAATGCTGTTTTTTCCCTCATGAGAATTTCCCACATGTTAGTCTTCCCAGTTCACATGTATGTGAGCTTTAGCCGCAGCACAGGGCAGGTTAGCTTTCATTAAACACCACTTGACAGGCAGAGGTGAGCTTCTTTTATTGACCCTGAATGCCTTAGCAAATAGTCTGTTGACTCAGAGTTCCCACTTACCCAGAGAAATTCTGACACACACCGCCTGCCCATGCCTATATGAATAGAAGAGTCACTGACACTAGAGCTGTACCGAACTCAACAAAGTGATGGGGATTTTGTGTGGCTCCTAGAATGATGAATCTGTTTTTTTACTGCCCCACAAGTGCCTGAAAGACCCAAAATGAAGGGTTTTGCTCTCATTTGCATGATACTATAAGAAACATGAAATAAAACATTGTAATAGGTAACTTATTGAAGCATGTCTGACAGTAAGTTTGCAAGAACCAGCAATAATGGAAACTAATTCATTTATCAGGCTAAAAAGCTATGGTCTGCTTTGGAAAATAGTCTGTATGGATTGGCTTTAAGATGCTTAAAGTGCATTGAAACATCAGACCTTTTAGGAGACATGTGGCCTACTGACTATACTTTATCTATGTTGTTTGGTGTACAGTGACAGATTAAAAGGAATTAACTGACAGACCTTAGATATAACGGACGCTCTCTAAAACACAAGTGTAAGTCATTGAATATAAGATAGCTGCCCTACCTGGCATCCACTGGAAATTCATGCTCTGACCTTCATCCTCAGTTGGTATTGATGACCTGTAACTAATGCGCAACGCGCAACGCGTATAAAATAAATAAACGTACGTAAACGTACAGTTTGGATCCATAAAAGAGCAAATGGAGACTAGGCCTAACAGCCTCCAAAGCGTGTAGACTTTCATTCTGTCAGAGGCCAAGAGGTCTAATCTGGATGTGAAGCAGAACCCGTGAAAACCTCCAACAGTTCCACCACACGCACAGCTAGACTGACTCTCTCTGTGTCTCATTATCTCTCTGCTTCTCTCTCAGTTGCTCGCTGTGTCTGTCTCACCACGTCTCTCCGCTTCTCTTGATCCATCCCTCTGTCTCTGAATCGCTCTTTTTTCCCCTCACCCTGTCTCTTTTATAGTTCCTGTCTTCCTTGCCCCTTTCCTCTTTTCTTCAACTTTTTTGCAATGTTTCTGTCCCTTTTCTGTCCTTTTTGATGCTTCCTGTCTTATGTCTCTTGGGTTTAGTCCTACACTTTATCTCTTTCAGATACTCTTATTTGTAAGTTGTTTTTAAATGTCTCGCTCTATCCTGCGCTTTCCCTACCTCACTTCCAAGATGATGATTTGCCCAACAATATACAGTAGTATAATGCTTCTGCATGTTTGTTTACATGACATTATGGAGTTATATTACCTGGAAAAAAAGAAGACATATATGAACAGTAAGGTAGCTGTCAGGAGGTTAAAAGAGGGTTTCTACATTTTTAGCCTTCCACTGTGGCGCGAGGAGACACATTTGGCTGCTGGTCATGCAGACTTTTATCTTTACTCCACAGAAAAGGAAGCTTTTCATTATCTGGCAGGGTCATGGCGCCTGTAAAAGTTTTTTTCCCCCCAAACTTTGAAATTATTGAATTTAAAATGTATTTTATCTGGCATATGTGCACAAGAAAGGTATTTCTATTTCTTTGTCTTGGTTGCTACTGATGTTTCTTTGCAGGGCTTTTTTAAACCTGTGTTTTTCTGACACACCCTGTCACCCTGTCACGTCTTGCTCCATCTCCTCGCAGTTTATCGCTTTTCCAGTCTACCTTCTTCCTCTGTCCCTTTAATACTCTCCCTTCCTCTCATTTTCTCTCACCCTCACCCATCTGTCCGCTGGGAAAATTGACCTCATAAAAAATGAAAAGGATTATTTAAGAGAAATAGCAGCGTAATGAAAACCTATTATTGTATCCCATGGTGTACCGCCTGTGGCGGCTGCTGCTGGCCGACCGCAATCCTGTTTAGTTAGATTAGGTGGTTCTCGAATGTGTTCGGGGGCTTCTTGTTTTCTTTTTCCTCCCTTTATTATTTCCCTCATTGCCTCACCTCTATCTCCTCTCATTTTCTCTCACAATCACAATATCTCTCTTTCTTCTGTTTTCTTATATTTCTGCTTCTTTTTCATTTCCTCTTTCATGCTGTCTCATTTTGTCCCCCACTCGTCCTCCTCTGTCTGATAGTTCTGCAGGGAGTCATTTACAGCATGTGCCAGCACCAGTAGATTCCATTATAACCATTTACAAATGCTCTGTATTTCAGTATGTGTGGCACTTAATATTACATGCTATTTAGTGTGTGTTTCTGTCTGTTTTTTTGTGTCCTAGTGGCTGATGAGAGCAACATAGGATCACTGGTCAGGCAGAGAAATGGTAAGTGCTTGATATAATATACATGCATACTCTCAAAGAAAAACACTCTGCTGTTTAGTTTTCAACCCACCAATCTTCCACATATCTCTTTTTCTCTCCTCCTCCAGTTAAGTCGATCGGCACACAAAAAATTAACCTACTGTGTGAAGATTCAAATTTTCCCTGTTTTTCTTAAATATTCTCAAACATTTCTTGATTCCTCACTCTCCTTTGCCTCCCCCCTCCCTCCACTCCCCGGCTGACAAAGTTGAGTTGTGAAGCACTTAGTGTCGGAGCTCTCACTGCTTTATAGCCATCCAGGTCAGCAGGCCCACAGTGCTCAATCCTCACTCAGCTGACAGCAGCTGCATTGCATTACAACGGCTTCTGCTTCAGTTATTTCTCTACACTCAGTTCCGCCTTGTTTTATTTGAGAAAAGTCTGGTTAAAGTAAAAATATAAAGTCAGTTTTACTGTTTTCATTTACTGAGTGACATTACACAGTAGTAGTTCAGACTAAATCTTGTTCACTTCCAAGAACTGAAGCACTTTGCATTTCTGACTGCAGGAACTGCCTGACTAAAGCCACTTTCAGACATCCACCTTGTTACACAAATCTGATGGCAGTTTAACATGTCAGTTTCATGTCCCCAGTTACATTTACATAAAAGTCCCGATGACAATCTGACCTCGTAACACTTCCATAACACTTCTGAATTGAATGCCATCAGACTAATGTAGAAGTTAAAGACACAGAGAGAGATTAAATGCATATCGTGTTGGCCTTATTAGGAGCACAGCAATATATTTGCATTATCACTATTTGCTTTGCTCAAAGAAAATCTGTTACATAAACCATAAAGCACAGTGTATTAGCTAGTTTAAAGTTGTTCAGGTGATTCCTTTAATGTCTTTAATGATCGCCCTCATGGTGCAGCTGGAGCAGAACAACAGTAATAATCATGCCAGCATTCCTTCTCTATATTTCCATAATGCCAAGCATGGGGCGGAGATTGGGGGGTGGGGTCGAGCATCCCTCGCGCTCAAGATGATCAGTGATTAAGGCTTCAATGGAAATATATGTTCTGTGTTCTCCCGCAATGCTCCCCCTAGTGCACCAGGAATGAAATGTTGTGTGTTCCAATGTCTCTGTCTATAGAAAAAGGCATCATGGTGGAACCCACATTGGTGGGGGCTGGAAAAAATATCACAGTTTGAGCTGATTACCGGTTTAAAATGCGTGACCTAATCCAAAGGGAGTGTTGTGTTCTCATCAGGTATGATGTGTCTTGATTATATTTTCTGTATGTTATTAAATTTGTGAAATAATTGACTAAAGAAAAGCCTGTGGTAGAGGTTTGACATTAGACAAAAATGTAACATTGGTTGTAAAGTTATTGTGGTGTGTACACACCAGTTGCAGGGCTGTATGTACGAACAGTTTGTGCTGTGATTGAAGCACATGGGGCAGCAGTGACTTTCCACTGAGTCAGATATAACTGCTCTGGCATCGCTTCCAAAGCTGTTAGACTTGCCTGTGGTTGTTCTGTGCAACTCCAGTATGAATATAAATAGAGGGTTGCCGGCATAGAATGTGCATGCTCGGTTAACGATCTGTAGTTGGGCTGCAGAAGTCATGATTTTAATTGTGTGGAGTTCAGCGCTGTAGATAAATTGCATCTCATTTAGAACACCCACTGTATTTTAATATGGCAACCAGACTTGTGTAAGGAAATAATCATGACGGGCATTTTAAGATTCTGACGTTGGGAGACAGGCCTTCCTTTGCCTCAGTGTCTCTTACACACACACACACACACACACACACCACACGTACACCGATCTCTTACATCCACCTGCACCCCCCC